>NW_020954988.1:0-51059 GCF_900497805.2 Vombatus ursinus | reverse complement strand
CCAAAAGTCACTTGCAAGTAAATGTGGCCTCATTTGCCCATCAAGGAAATGATATTTTCCTTTCCAGTTATTTGGTATCACTTGCCTATTCTACTGATGATGGCGTCATGATCCACGTACCTAGAGAGGTACAGGGGCGAAGGGGTAAGCTCCTCATAGCGAACTCCCTTGATTCCAGATATCTGCAGCGATAGCAGAGAGACAGCACGACACAGTGGGCAGAGGGCTGGCCTTGATGTCAGGAACACTTGGTTTAACTCCTGCTTCTGTCACATCACCACTCTTACTCCATCAACTCCGATGGCTTCTTTTCACCTCTAGGATGAGATCCAAAATCCTTTGTTTGACTTTCAAAGCCTTTCAAACCTAGCACCCCCCACACATACCTTTTCAGTTTGCTTATGCCTTTCTCCCAGACACACAGTCCTCAGTCTAGTGACAGCAGCCTCCTGGCTGTTCCACAAACAGGACACTCCATCTCTTGGCTCTGGGCATTTTCTCTGGCTGGCTGTCCCATGCCTGGAATGCTCTCCTTCCTCATCTCTGCCTCCTGGCTTCCCTGGTTTCTTTTAAGCCCCAGGTGAAAGCCCATCTTCCACAGGAAGCCTTTCCCGACCCATCTTCAACTCTAGTGCCTTCCTTCTTTTTATTATTTCCTATTTATCCTGTATAGAGCTTGTTTGTATATATTTGTTTACTTGTCGAATCCCCCATTAGATTTTGAGCTCCCTGCGGCCAGAGACTGTGTTTTGCCTCTTTTTGTATCCCCAGTGCATCGCCCGGGTGCCTGACACGTGGTGGGCATTTAAGAAATGCTTATTGACTGACTAATTGTCACCATGGGTAATTCACTTCATCTCTCCATCTAAGTTACAGACAACATTCTGATCTTTGTCAACAAATGGAATTTCCACAATGGGAGTTCTGATGAAATCACAGGTCTACTTTCTCCATTTCAACACTCCCCCCCACCAAAAAAAAAAGATTTTAAATGGCACAATAGGCTATTAATTAGCTCTTCTAGGGAAGCAGGCCATTCTGTCCTGTGAGAAGAGCTAGAAATGCAGGTTATCCCATGAGCTATCAGGAACAGAACTGTTTGCCTTCTGGAGAAGTCACCACCCTCCTGGAACTTACCAGCAGAACCACCTGAGTCAGTGACAGCGTGGAGGTAGATTCCTCATCTGAGACTTGCAAAAGTCTGCCATGACAGGTCATGGAAGCTATTCTCTAGAGGCTCAAGGGTGGTATGTATGCCCAGAAATGCTGTGGAACAGGATAAAGGAAGTCCTGGGGAGACCAAGGTTTGTTTGTCTCACCGTGGTAGAGGAACAGAGGCTACATCTTGTAAACCGGAGCATGGCTAAGGGAATGACCTGACTTCAACCCTCCACCACTGGGAACCAAAGTGGTTGGACTCAGTCACCTTCTGAGCTGTCACATGTCTCCAGCTATTTTTCAAATGCTCAGGGTTGAGTAAAACCCAGTATTCCTTTTGCCAAGCACCCTTTCCCTCAGCTTATAAACCAGTGTGTATTTTGAGGGAAATTTAATCTACATGCTTTTGACTTGTTTACATTCAAATCATAAATATGTTACTTCAGAACTAATGTCCCCAAAGTATTTTGGGCCAGTTTACAAAGTAGGTTAAAAAATCTTTTTTCTTTCACAATACGGGGTCACCCAGCTCAAACCCCAGATGTTAGGAGGCCGATGGAATACTACAGCCCTCTGAATGTTGAGTAGGTTCTAAATTTAGCAAAAGTAGTTTTCTAATTCCCAGTAATGGATAGTAACATCAGCCATAACTGAACTCCCACATTGTGAAGGCATTCAAACTCAAAATCAGCTCCCTTTCTTTTTCTTTTGACAAATTTTTCTGATGCTCCCACTGGAAATAGTGAACTCTGTAGTTAAAATGGAAATACATTCAAGAAATGTACTTTTGTCTTTATTTTACTTGGCTGGAGGCTAAAGTGAGTCTGACGCCATCGTGCAGTAGAATAGACTTAGGGAAAAAGAGAAAGAAAGAAGACTGGATGTTTATGTAGGGACATAAATATTACTAACAGAGCTCAGCACAGAATAAATTGGAGGTTTTTTTTAATGGGGACCTGTCATTTTTACAAAGGCCACAGATTGTTCAAATCCTCAGTGACATACTAGGTGTGGCTATGGTTGATGAATGATTTGAGAGACCAAAGTGATCTCTCCCCACTGTGAATTCCCACAGTACTCTTCATACCTGTCCAAATCATAATTCACATTGTGTTTTGTATTATAGTTCTGTGTATCTCGGTCTTATGCCCCCAACAGTACTAGAAGATCCTTAAGAGCAAAGACCAAGTCTTCACCTTCGTATCTTCAACAATACCTAATCCAAAGTCTTGCACATAACATGTGCCGTGGCTACTTGACAAAGGTTTGCACTGATGGAGTTCCCAGAAATAGTTGTAGGACACATAAAAATGTACCAGCTGGTAAAACCTCCTCTGTAAGATAAGAAGTTTGGTCGAGATTATCTCTAAGGCCCTTTCTAGTTCTGATATTCTCTGGCTTCCTAGTCTTGTCCCAGTGGGGTCAAATTTGAAACCCCACCAACCCTATGGGGTAGATACTACTGATATTACTGAGACTCAGACAATTGAGGTGACTTACCCATGGGTATACAGCTGATAAATGTGAAAAGTGGGGTTCAAAGTCAGGTTCCCAAATGTCCTAGTGTGATTATGTCCCTGATCTATCAGTAAATAATTGACGAAGGAATAAGTGAATGAGTTTCCTGTCAGTAGAAGCTGATCTAGTTGGTTTTAGTGTTTGATTTCTCAAGTGCAAAAATGTTCTCATTGAACCACCGTGACGTTCCTGGTTTTCACCTAGCCTGCTTTCCTGTCAGATGGAGCCCTGATATTCTTCAAGTCGATGACCACGTTTGGGCCAACAAGCTAAACCAGAATGCAGCTTTCATGGAAGCATGGCTTCAATTTTGTGAAGGCCACTGGTGACATACCCTTTTTCTGTCTGTCCTGAGGATTGGGTCAGAGTGACTTTGAAATTAACGTGAGCAGTATAGCCAGAGAGGAGATATTGTTAACTTTTCCAATCAGTGTCCACGATTATACACCTACGTCTGTACTCGTCTCCCTTATTAAAATGTAAGATCCTCGAGAGCAGGGGTTACTTTTGTGTTTGCATCCCTAGTACTTAGTAGGCGCTTAAATGCTTGTTGACTAATTGTTCACGTGGAAGGCAGCATGGCATAGGATACCCATGGAATCAGGAGTTCTAGATTCTAGTCCTCTTTGGACTTCAGTTTCCTCATCTGTTTAATTAGTTGGTTAGAATAGATAATCTCTAGGCGTGATGATTTTCCTTTTATGGTATGGGGTTGATACACTGATAATACAGAGGGGGATGGACACTTGATTGACAATGATATATACTAAGATGAATAATAGCCAGGTTATCATGGGACTTTAACGTAACTTAAAAGGGAGGCAGTATGGATTAGTGTAAAAAGTACGAAACTTGGGATCAGGAGACCTGGGTTTGGATCCCACCTTTGACATTTATCAGCTATGTACCTATGAGGCAGCTGGGTGGCACAGTGCTGAGCCTGGAGTTAGGAAGATTCATCTTCATGAGCTCAAATTTGGCCTTAGACTGTAAAATGAGCTGGAGAAGGAAATGGCAAACCATTCCAGTATCTTTGCCAAGACCCGAATGGGGTCACCAAGAATTGGACGTGAGTGAAAAATAACCCAACAACACCTATGGGTAAGTCTCTTCAGTTGTTTGAACCTCAGCTTTCTTGTCTCAAAAATGTAGACAATAATACCAGTAGTACCTGCCTCATCGGGTTGATTGGGGGCTCAAATGGCATAACGGATGTAAAATGCTTTGTAAATCTTTAAAAGCTATGTAAATGTCAGCTGCCTTTCTATGTTGTTATTCAGGCATTTCAGCTGTGACTGACTGAGCCCACTTGGGGTTTTCTTGGCAAAGATACTGGAGTGGTTTGCCATTTCCTTCTCCAGCTCATTTTACAGATAAAGAAACTGAGGCAAATAGGGCAAAATGACTTGTCCAGTGTCACCCAGCTAGTAAGTGTCTGAGGCCAGATTTGAACCTGACTCCAGGCCTGGTATTCTATTCACTGTGCCACCCAGCTGCCCCTGCATATCTATGAAAGTCTTTCAAAAGAAATATAGTTCTTTCCACCTGTGACTTCACGCAACCATTTGTGAATGAGCTCAAAAATAAAAGACATTCCCTCTTGCCTAACAGTACCTCTGTATGATAAAGGGGCCCCAAGATTCACACTATTTTGTGAGCTGTGACATGGTACTCTAGTCACTTGGATCTGATTTAGAGCTTGCCAATAATTCAGGATTTCTGGGAGTCAGGAATAGGCATGGCCCTTAGTGCTGGAGATCCCAGAAATTCCTGGAAGAGAGGACTTCATTAGATAGGTTCAGCAGCATCCTATTGCCCTGGCAATAAATGCAACAGCAACAACAGTAAGCGCTCGCCCGTCACACAGTGCTTATGGTGTCCAAAGCACTTTCCTCACCACAATCCTGTGTCACATGAAGTTCCACTACTCTTTGGTCAGGATGAGATCCGCCCCAAGATCAAAAAGGCTTTAGCTAATGCCGTACACTGTCGTTCCCCCAGGAACTGCCTCGCTGTTTTGTCCTGTTGCTTTCTTCTTATAACCATTATGACCTATAGCTGTAATTCTGCAAACGATATAAGTGATCAAGACATCAGTGGCAAACCAGAAACTTTCCAGAATGTCACTGACTTGTAGCCGAAACTCATAAAGTGAATCGTTAAAATGGCCTAGAACTGACAATTAAGGAAAGGTAGGAGCAATTAGATGAGGCCACTGCTTTTCAGACTGTGCCACAGAAGCTCAGGGTTCCATGAAGCACTTCGAGGGTTTCCCAGGAGTATGGGCATGGTAGCCATATTGGATAGTTGGCAGACATGCCACTTCCGTGTCCGGCCTGAACATTGCTCCAGAAATTGAGCAATGAGGATAGGAAGGCACAATTTTTTTTTTCCTGAAACTAGAGCATCCCCAGTGCAGTTTTCCCTTTGGGAGCCTCATGTAACGAAGTGTGGTGACCTGGTCAAAGAAGCCGATCCAGGAATGCCTCCCAGCTGTCTTCCCATCTTCATAGGCTGGGAAATATTGTCAGTGTCTGTCCATGTAGTTTGGAAGTGAGTCAGCTTGGATTGATGTTAACGCTTTCTTGTGGTCTTATTCAAACATGTCTCACAAAGTGAATAAATTCACTTTGCCATTATAGACCGATAATTTAGTGGCATAATTTTGATGCTATTCACGCTTGTTATTGAATAAAATTCCTTTGGTAAAAGCAGAGCCAAACAAGACTAGTGAAAAGGGCTTTGGATGGAGACTTAGAAAGGCTAGGTTCTGGTAGCAGCTGTGCCACCAGATCTGTGTGACCTTGGGCATGGTCTTTCCTCCCTCTTGGCCTCAGGGTCCTCATCTGTAAAAGAAGGAGGTTGGACAAGATCAGATTTAAGGTTCTTTCTAGCACTAATATACTATGACTCTTTGGTTCTAAGTAACTTCAGAGTCCCAGGAGTTACAGAGAAGAGGGTTCTAGGCTGCTCCGCAGAGTAAAACAATCCCTAATGGGAAGAAGTTTGGGGGGAGGCAAGGTTTGGTTTAACGCAGGAAAGAACTTCTTAACAGCCGGAGTTGCCCAACAGTGGAATGAACTTCCGCATGAAGCGGTAAGCACCTTGTCACTGAAAGTGGTTGAGCAGAGACAGATCATTGGATCGTAGATTTAGAGCTGGAAAGGACTTTAGATGCAATGGAGTCCAACCTCTTCGTTTAAAAAACAAAACAAAACATATGTTTTATTTTTTATTCACATCCTTACCTGCCCCTCCTTCCAGCACTCCCTCCCTATCGAGAACAAAAGAAAAAACAAAACCCATTGCAAACTTATATAGTTAATTAAAACAAATGTCCACCTTGGCCATATCCAAAAACCAACTATGTCCTTCTGCACTGTGAGTTGTTCAGCTGTCTATCAGGAGGTAGGTAGCTGTTTCGTCATTAGGCCTCTGGAATTGTGGTTGATCATTATACCAATCGAAGGTCCTAATTCGTTCAAAGTTCTTTGCCTTTACCATATTGCTGTCACAGTATAAACTGTTCTGGTTGTTCTGTTCATTTGACTCTGTATCAGTTCATACAAGTCTTCCCAGGTTTTCTGAAACCTTCTCTTGTATCATTTCCTGCAGCACAGTAGTCTTCTAGCCCATTTCTTTACCATAACTCATTCATCCATTCACCAATTTATGGAAACCCCCACAGATCTCCATTCTTTGCCTCCTCAAAAAGAACAGCAAATATTTTTTTACAACCTTGGAATTTGTTTTGTTTAGGACTAATCCCTCTCCTACTCTACCATCTCTCTAGTTTTCTCTCTCCTCTCCTTTCACTCCTATTTCCTTATAGAATGGATCTGTTTCTCCTTGTGTTTGTATGTTTGCCTCCTTCTTGTGACCATTCAGATAAGAGTGAGCTAATCTCTCCACTTTATAGATGAGGAAACTGAGACCAAGAGAGATTAAATGACTTATCTGGGATCATAGGAAACTGAGGCTCTCTTTACCTCAGTTTCCTTAACTGTAAGACAGAGATAATAATAGCACCTACCTCCCTAGGTTGTTGTGAGGATCAAATGAGATAATATTTGTAAAGTACCTAGTGCAGTGCCTGGCATGTAGCAGACATTATGTAAATGCGTTTTCCCTTTGTCCCTCCCCTCCTTTAGCCTCCCTCAGACTTTTAAGCTCAGCAACAGAAGTGTGATAAGGTAGGCTTTGGAACAAATATACCAGAATTCCCATGTTCAAATGAGTGTTTTCCCCTTTAAATGTCAGAAGGTCACCATTTTTCACTCTAACATGATCCTGAAAACATAAAGCTAAATATTATAAAATGGATTGGATTTCCCAAAGGAACACCGTTGTAATTGGGGGCTGCGTTCCTGACCACAGATCTGTGTCTCAACAAAACGTGACCACAAATGAATCTTCAAAATAAAGATATGGCAACTCTAAGCCTCCCAGAAATTAGAAATAGTTAAATTGTGCTTAAATCAATCAACCAATATGCATTTATTAAGTGCCCCCTGTGTGTCAGGGTGCTAGGATTACGAGGACAAAAATTAAATAGTCCCTATCTTCAAAGAATTTATATTCTATCAGGAAAGTCAATATGTACACATTTAAGTATAGCGGAGGATATTCCTTCTTGACCCTGGTACCATGGTGACCCCACCATTGCTCCCCACGTAGTGTGTGGAATGACCTAGGTGGGCTTACACCAATGGCCCTGGCTACCTTTGACCTTTTTTGTTTATTCTTCTCTGATCTTAGGCAAGTGAGTGTGCCATTGTAGATGTATCCAAGACTGATAGTGACCTTATGAGTTTTAAAAGGCCTGATGGTCCTGAGAGGCCTCGGAAATGGCAGTTGTTGCTGATGACAGAAGAAACTTCTGCATCAGAGAGGTTGGCCATGGAAAGATGATCAAGCTTGGCTGTTTGATCAGACAGTGATCAGTGAAATGAAATATAAATTTCCTGATTAGCAGTATTGTAAAACCGCTTTATGTTCTGATGAGGCATCAATATTAGCCTCCCAACTGATTGTAACTACAGTCACAAGTTATACTACTGAGTTCTCTAATTGTTCTGTTAATGAGCACTGGGATTCTTTTCTGCATAGCATTTTTTCTACTTAAGAATAAATTACTTGCCTGAGTTCAAATCCGGCCTCAGACACATAACACTCACTAGCTGTGTGACTCTGGGCAAGTCACTTAACCCCAATTGCCTCACATAAAATAAAAGAAGAGATGGGAAAGAATAAATTACCTGTGCCATATTACAGCTCATGTTTGTACATTAGGTACCTCTTTTATTCCAACTTTGGCAAATCCATTAGACTTACAAGCCCTATCAGCACATAAAGAAATTTTATAATATTGCTAATCAGGCAATTTACATTTCATCCAAACTAGCAGTGTATATAGAGAGAAGTGGATAGATGCTAGAGATGTTTGGGAGGGAAAATTGACAAGACTTGGTAACGGACTACATCTGTGAAGTGATAGAGAGTGAGAAGTTGAGAATGACTCTGGGGTTGCAAACCTGGGTGACTGGAAGGGTGGTGTTGCCATCAACAGAAACATGGAAGTTTAGGAGGCGTTAAGTGCCTCCCCTGTGTTAGAGTACTTGAATTAGAGAGGAAAGATAATGGGATGGGTTTGAGAGGAAAGATAACGAGTTCTGTTTTGAACAAGTTGAGTTTGAGATATCTATGGAAAATCTATTTGAAAGTATCCAATAGGAAGTTGGTGTTATGAGCCTGGAGGTCAGAAGAGAAACAGACCAGATATATCAATCTGGAAGTCACCTACAGAGAGATGATTATTGATCCCGTGGTAGCCAATGAGTTCAACAAGAAGTCAAATGTAGAAAGAAAAAGGGTCCCAGAAAAGAAACTTGGGGTGCAGCCATTGTTAGGGGGTAGAATATGGGTGATCTGATATAGAATCTGAAAAGGAGCAGTCATATAAGAAGGAGAACCAAGCAGGAGCAATGCCACAAAAACTCAGTGAGGAAAGAGGATCTAACCGGGGTGGGGAAACAAAGGATTTGTTCGGTAAAACTTGGACTCAGTCAAAAGGCTGCACCCAAGGACCTAGAGAGCCACGTGTGGCCTGGAGGCCCCAGGTTCCCCAGCCCTGAAGGGGCCAGGTGAAGCAATGGGGTAGGGGGCAGGGCAGAAGTTCCTCAGACGAAAGGGTTAAAATCTCCAGACAATTCTGGCAGTAGAATATGAGCCAGTAGAAAAATTGAAGATTAGAGAGATAGAGGGGATAATTGTGGGGGCAAGCCGTTCCAAAAGATAGGGGGAAATGGGACCGAGGTTGCAAGTAGGGGGAATGACTTCAGGAGAAGGGCCATCTCTTCATCAGAGACTATAGTAAAGAAGGAGAGAATAAGGGCTGGTGTTGAAGAATTTTAGGATCTAGCGTAGGGAAGAAAAGAGAGATCATGGTGTATGACCTCTATTTTTTCAATAAAGTATAAGGAGAGGTCTTTGGCTAAAAGGATGGGAGGAAGGGTGGTATGGAATGCTTTAGGAGAAAAGAGGAGATATAGATTCTCTGAGGAATGTAATAAAGTATCAATTAGGGAGGAGTAAAGGAATTGCCTTGCTGTAGTGAGGGTCCAGTTGAAATTAAATAACATACATTTGTAGAAGATCCATTCAATGTGGTAGAATGACTTCCTCCAGCATCATTCAGCAGCACTGAGTAGGAGTAGGGGGGAGGCAGTAGGCCAGGGTTGGGGTCTGACAAGGTGTGAGCAGCAAAAAGACACTATAACATTATTCTATTTAACTATAGAGTCAGTATGGGGAAGGGGGAAAATGAAACCAGAACAGTGGTGATGGCCCAGAAGAATACTGAGGGGTGGGGGCACTGAAGTTATAGTAAGGATGAAGGATAGGTTTTGGATGTCTGACGCATAGGGAGACATGGAATGAGAGGAGGTTATGGTCAGATAAAGGAATTTCAGAATTCTTGATCATGGAAGTCCAGCCCTTGTGGGTTATGGTGAGGTCAAGGGTATGATTATCCCTATATTTGCCAGAGATGGTATGAAGGTATAAGTCATGGGATGTTGTTGTTTCCTAGTATAAAGGTAGGGATAGGATTGAAAAGGAAGACTGAGCCAGTAAATGAACTTGAGCAAGGAGGGAACATTGCCTGCAGGGCTAGTCTATAACTACAACCAAGATGTCTGCTGGGTAAAATATGTGGATTAGGTGAATCTCAAAGGATGAGAGACCTGCTGAGTTCTGGTAGCAGAGGGAGGGTCTGGAGTAGCACTGGGGAACAAGGAGTGTGCCAACTTCCCTCTAGGAACAGTATGTCAGGTGAGCGTAAAAGGAAGCATATTCAGTACTGAAAAAGATGGCCAAGGATGCCAGGTCTTCTGGTGAGAGCCAGGTCTCCATGAGGGTCAGAATATGGAAGAAACAAGAGAGAGAGAGAGGTGTAAGATAAAGAGAAGTTTGTCAACACTAGATTGCTAATAGAATGGGGGTCCTAGATGGTGAAAAGTTTGTTAGAGAAGGAATAGATGGTAAGTGGGTTTGAGAGAATACAAAGTGTGGCAGCAGGGGAAGGCGATGCTTTTTGCTTAGGCAGCCAGGGATTCTCCATCCCTGGTATTGCAAGAGTAGGAGGTGGCAGTGTATACCAGTCACAAAATGGGAGTGTAATGCCTTTTGAATGGGTTTCTCACCTTCAAGAGTCCCGCAAAGCGCAGACAGTATGCCAGTTCTTTTTCAGGGAAGAAGTCTCTCTTAGGTGTTAGTCAATCGACAGGCATTTATTAAGATCTTGTTTTTAGTTGTTTTTCAGTTGTGTCTGACTCTCTGTGATGCCATTTACGTTTTCTTGGCAAAGATGCTGAAGTGGTTTCCTTCTCCAGCTCAATTTACAGATGAGAAAACTGAGGCAAACAGGATGAAGTGACTTGCTCAGGGTCACACAGCTGGCAAGTCTCTGAGTCTGGGTTTGAACTCAGGAAAATTAGTCTTTCTCACTCCTGGCCCCGGCCTCTATCCAGTGCTCCACCTAGCCACCCCTATTAAGATCTTACGTATACACATTGAGATCTTATACATGAAGATCTAACACATAAGATCTTATCTGTTATGCTGTGCCAAAAATACAATGAAAGGCAAAAATATGGTCCCACATTCTAACGAAGGAGATAACATGAAAATAACTACGTATAGATAAAGTAGTACAGTGGATAGAGCACTGGACTTTTTGTCAGGAAGGCCTGAGTTCAAATCCTGCCTTACTAGCTGTGTAACCTAGGGCAAGTCACTTAATCTTTCTCTCATCAGTTCTTAATCAGTTCTCCCATCTGTAAAATGGGGATAATAATAGCTCCTACCTCATAGGGATGTCATGAGGATAAAATGAGACAGTGTATTAAAGTGCTTTGCAAACCTTGAAGTGCCATAGCTGGAAATTTTAAATGGAAGCTAATCTCAGAGAAAAAGCGAATGGGGGAGGGAGGGCTGGAGAGGAAGTCAGGAAAAGAAGGAGCAGGAAAGATTTCCTATAGGAAGCCAGGGAAGCCAGGAGGCAGATGAGAAGGAAGAGCATTGTAGGTATGGGGGAAAGCCACTGAAAAGGCAGAGAGTCAAGGTTAGGAAGTAGAGAGTCATGCACAAAGAATAGACAATAAACCGAATGAAAGCAAATAAACTGGATCATAAAGTGCAGGGAAGGGAGTAAAGTGGTAAGACTAGAGGAATGGGCCCAGACTGTGAAGGGCTTCCAATGCCAAACAAATGATTTTGTATTTGGTTATGGGGGTAATAGGGAGCCATTTGAGTTTATGGAGTAAGGGAGTGACTTGATGAGTCCTTCATTTTAGGTAAATCACTTTGGCAACTGAGTAGAGAATGGATGGAGTGAAGGGATATTTGTGGCAGGCAGACCACTTGGAAAGCTTTGGCGATAGTCCAGGTGTGAGGCAATGATGGCCTGCACCAGCATGGCACCTGTACAAGTGGAGAGATGGCGATGTATAGTCAATCCTCAACATTCATGCATTTAACTTTCGTGACTTCAAGCATTCACATGATTTTATTAGTAAGTTCATTTTCACTTTCATGTTGGCAACTGCACAAATTCACAGCTATGTGCAGTAGAGAAAAAAATGAAGGGTGCAATGCATTCAAGTTTGTGGAGTGGCTGTTTCCTAGCCAGGCACTTTACCCTGCTGTTGCAGAGTAAAGAGCTCCCCGTGTATTCGTTGCATATTTTCATTGTTTGCCTTTAAAACTCAAGTTTTGTGTAGCAATTATGCCTCGGCTGATCTGATCAAGTTGGTGCATCCTTCGTGATTTCCAACGCCATCCACCAGCCATGAAGTGGTATAGAGACCTTGCCAGTCTTGGCATCTTCCAACAGTAGCGACCAAAGTCCCAGCAACCTCTCCCTTGGTTTTCAGAGGGCAGCCAAGATAGAGAGGTTAACGGCAGTATAGTATACAGTAACACCACCACACTGCTATCTGATACTGTAGAAAGTTAGATTCAGGCTAAAAAAGTTATAGTTTTAACAATTTTATTTGCTGTACAGTATTTATGGTACTATAGATTTCATTTTTATGAAAAGCGAATATTGTCTGAAATCAATGGATTTTTTTCTTTTTGGGGGTGGGGGGGGGTGAGGCAATTGGAGTTAAGTGACTTGCCGAAGGTCACACAGCTAGTGAGTGTTTTGTGTCTGAGGCTGGATTTGAAATCAGGTCCTCCTGACTCCAGGGCCGGTGCTCTATCCACTGCAGCACCCAGCTGCCCCAATCAGTGGGTTTTTTTTTATTAAGATGTTAGTACAAAAGGTCATAGAATTCTAGGGAATTACTAGTGAGGAAAATGTTTTGCATGTTACCAATTTTATTTTGTGTGCTGCATTTTGTGGATTGTTTCATGGTTACCGTGTTAGGAAAAGTACATATTGTTAGAATTAATATGTTATTATAAATATTTGTATGCAGAAAAGTGTATTTTCAGCAATCTCTAGTGAAAAATTAGTTTTTAGTAGTCACAGGAACCTAACCCCCTATTTCACATAGGTTCAATGGATCAACATTCGCATTTTTTACTTTCACACCATTTTCTAGAAACATTACCGCTGTGAAAATTGAGGATTTACTGTATATGAGAGATATTGTAAAAGGTTTAAGCTCAGAAGACTCGACAGCAGATTGGATATGTGGTTAATGACATCGACTAGTTGAGGGTGACATCTAGGTTGTAAGGCCAGATGACTGGGAGGATGATGGTGTTCTCAGCAGTTATGGGGAAGTTGGGAAAAAGGGAATGGTTTGGGGGAGAAGATGAGTTCTGTTTGGAACGTGTTGAGTTTGAGGTGCCTGTGGAATATACTCGAAAGGCAGTTAGTTGGGAATGGGAGGCTGTAGCTCAGGAGAGAGGCTAGGGCTGGATCTATAGATCTGGAAATCATGTGCATAAAGCTGATCACTGAACCCATAGTTGCTGCTAAGATCAGCGGAGCTGGAAAGACAGGACTAGGCACTACTAATACGGTTAGATGGAGTCAGCACTGATTGTATAGACTGATACAAAGACTGGTGATTAGTTGTTCAGTGTCAACGTGGCACACCTCCAGTGGATTACTCCAGGTAGCAGTGCTTGGGCTTTGATTGTTGAACTTTTTTATCAACGATTTGGTTAAAGGCAGGGATAGCATGTTCATCAAATCAGATGGCATTAAGCTGGAAAGACAGCTAACACACTGGAAAACACAGTCAAAATCTCAAAAAGCATTGGTCTGAATTTAATAAGGTAATAATAATAGCTAATATTTATATAGCACCTACTGTGTTCCAGGGACTGTGCTAAGTACTTTCCAAATATTATCTCATTTTTTTCTCACACCAATTTTGTGAGGTGGGTGCTATATTATTATCTACATTTTGCAGGTGAAGAAACTGAGGCAAACAGAGGGGAAGTGACTTGCCCAAGGTCACACAGCTAGTAAGTATGTGAGGCTGGATTTGAATTCCGGTCTTCCTGACTCCAAGCCCGGTGCTCTAGCCACCTAGTTGCCCAAGATGAAATCCAGTGAGGATAAAAATAGTCTTTCACTTGGGTACAGACAAGCAGCTTCTCAAGTTCGAGATGGGGAAAGCCTGATTAGACTGCAGTTTGACTGAGAAAGCTCTAGGGGTCTAAGTTGCCTGCAACCCCGATATGAGTCAGTGGCGGGGATGGGGCAACCCTCAAGGCTCCTCCCCACCAGAAAACTTCAAGCAAACGCTTGCTGACAAGTGCATTGCAGATATTGTAGAAGAGTTTCCTGTCTGGGTGTAGATGGTACCAATTGCCTCTGAGAACTAGATCACCTTCCAACACTGAGATTCCATAGAATTTCTTTGATCAGATTCACTCCCTTCTGAGCTCACTCATTGGGATTCAGGGTACAGCATCAGCCAGGGTGTGAAACCCCCAAGCCGGTGTGGAGAGAAGACAGGTCAAACATTCTTGCTGTCCAAGCTCAACACGCCAATCAGGATCTGAGGGAGAACCAAGGAATGGAGGGGCTGCTGGAACTGAGCTTGGCCTGGGAAACACCAAGCAACATCTGATATTGTAAATATCGCCATGCAAAAGGTCTGAGCTCCCGATCGATGCTTCTCTGACATCAACTTTCTCCACCCGTTAAGGA
Source organism: Vombatus ursinus (assembly GCF_900497805.2). NCBI lineage: Eukaryota > Metazoa > Chordata > Mammalia > Diprotodontia > Vombatidae > Vombatus > Vombatus ursinus. Next base: position 36,706 of record NW_020954988.1, on the reverse strand, counting down.
ACTCATTAATCTCATTAATTTAAGAGGGGGCAGAAATCTTTTTTTGGTTTCTTTTCCCTCTTCCTGCCAGTTGACTAGGCTCTGGCTATGAAACTACTGACTAGTGAGTGATGTGGGTTTTGCATTTCCAGTAACCTCGTGCACTTGTTAGAAGGTGCTGCTGATTCCGTGCCAGGTCTCTAGGGCTTTCAGGAGTGGCTGGCAATACTTGTGGGACAAAATGAAGCCACGGAGCCATCTCATTCCCTTTCCCCCATTCCCCTTGCCTTATTGGTGCATAAATCTCGACTTGCCTCTGGATTTCTCACCTCTCGGGCTCCCTTTGGACATCTGAGTGACGTTTCTCCTTTTCCTCAGAGTCCTGTGAATAGAGCCCTCTTCCTGCTGATATAATAGGCTATCTCACCCTCAATGGTGGGAAGCAACTCTCACTGCTGAAGAGCACAGATAGGCTGATGATACTTCAGACATCCACAGCTCCAAGAGCTCTGCCTGGGACAGAAGGGCCCTTAGGTGTCACCTAGCAGGAAGCTTACAAATCCATGGAAAAGTCAGCACCCAGCTCCAAAGGAAAGACATTTAGGATTTATGAAATGTGTTCATTTTCAAAGCCCCTGGTAAGCAATCATTAATCAGTCTATGCAATGACTATGGAAGGGGAGGGAGGACAGGGACCTAATGGTCCAGATTGCCAATGATGAAACAGACCCGGGAAGGTCAGAGAACACCTACTTCATGCCAGTATGACTAACTCATAGAGCTCCTAGTTGGGGCCATAGGACACTGGCAAGCTGTATCTCCAACAGCAGCCCAACTAGGCAAGCCAAGAAGAACCAGAAGGAAGAGCTAAGGCAGGCCAATGGGCTGAATGATGAAAATTCTGTGGAGGCTAAAGTTCATGACCAAGGCACTAGTTTGTATAAAGGAGTGTGGTGCTTACCACATTTGGGACAAGGTGTTAGTTCAATGTAGCAGATAAGAGTGTTGGAGTGAGGAGAAGCCTGGCTTCAAATCCTGCCTCTGGTACTTATGTTATCACAAGCCAATAACAATCTACTTGCTTCACTTTCCTCACCTTTAAAATGAAGATAATAGACAATAGTCAATAAATATTTGTTAAGCACCTACTATGTGCCAGGCACTGTGCTAAGCACTGGGATAAAAATACAAATAAAGAAAGACAGTCCCTGCCCTCAAGGAGCTTACAATCTGCTAGGGCAAGGCAATACATAAATGGAAATTATAAAAGGGGGGAGGGGGTACCAGGTGCAGGGCCATGACGGAGAAGTCCAGAGAAGTCCCAAAACATTGTGGCTGGTAGGAAAAGGGGAGAAGACTGTGCTGCGTCCTTTCCCAAAATGGAGGCCCTGGAGCCCATGAGTCAGAGGGTCCAATCAGAAGAGCAGAGATAAGATGGAGTACTAAGGCTGATTCAATCTTACAGGATAATAAGCTTCCTCAATTATGACTTTCCTTCTTCAATCAAATGTAATTCTTAACATTTTGCTCTCTTTTGATCAAATACTTGTAATGCCTACCTTACAAAGGTCTTGTAAGAATCGAATGATATAATGAATATAAGGCATCTTGCAAATTTTAAAGCACTTTATAAATGCCGGTCATTAATATGAAAAACAAGGGTAGGGTGAAGGTCAGAGTTAATAGCATCAGGCCAAGCTGAGGAACCCAGAAAAAGGTTTGGAGTACAAGAAAAGAGTCCAGATTTGGCATCCAAAAATCTACACTGGGCAGCAGTGTGGTCAAAGTATACATGCTCAGGTCTCCCCTGCCTTAAAAAAAATACCCTCCCCTGGCCCTACATACATGCATGCATATATATGTAATATGTATATATGTACAAATATAATATATAAAATATGTACATATATGCGTGTGTATATACACACACATATATACACTCTACTTCTTCGTCCACTCCCTCAATACCTACATACCCCTCAACCCCTTATGTCTGGCTTCCTACCTCTTGGTTCTACTGAATCTGTTCTCTCCAAGGTTACCAGTGACCTTGTGATCATGAAATCTGATGGTCTTTCCTCGATCCTCATCCTTCTTAGCATTTCTGCAAGATCCTCTCTTGGATTTCATGACACTTCCTTCTACGGGTTCTCCTACCTCTATGAACACTGTTTCTCAGCCGTCTTCACTGATCGTTGTCCTCTATCTGTGCCCTAAGCATGGGTAGCCCCTAAGGCTCTTTCCTGGGCCCTCGTCTTTTTTTTTTTCTTTATGTTGGATGAAATGAGTGATCTTATAGTTCCCTGCGTTGGATTATCATCTCCATGCCAATGGATCCGAAATCAACACTGCCTTAAGCTTCAGCCTCATATCTCTAATGGCATGCTATACATCTTCACCTAGATGTTCCCTTGGCATCTCAGGCTCAACATGTCCAAAACTGAACTCAACATCTTTCCCTCTAAATTCTGTTAATGAAACAATTATTCTCCCAATCCCAGGCTGCTGAGTAATCTTTGTCTCTTCCTATCCCCTCTCCCCCCAACCCCACCCCAACCAACCAATTGCCAAATGTAGATTCCACCTCGACATCTCACATCCATGCCCTTCTTTCTGCTCATACTGCAGCCTCTTTAGCTCAAGTCCTCCTCAGCCATGGCTGTACATCCCAGGCAGGAATTTTATCTGCCATCTCTCATAGTTTAGAACAGCTTTTTTTTTTAATTACCAAAGCTGGTATCCTTAAATGTCAGACTAAGGAGTATTATGGCTGATGGTAATATTATAATGAAAGTGGTACAACTTATAATGAAAGAAAGGTCTAGAACAGAAGTATGAGATAAAGTTGTAGCTGAAAACTAAGAAAGTCCTCAGTCCCTTGGGACAGCAGCAGTGACCAGAGATGAACAGAGACCATGGTCATTTGTGTTACACTTTTGCCCGTTCTGCCACTGGGTATCTTCTCAATTCAACTCAGCAAACATTTATTAAGTGCTTACTGTATGCCAGATATTGTGCTAGGCATTACTGATGCAAAGATAAAAAATTACATAGTCTCTATTCTCAAGGAGGTTATAATCTACTATGGCATGGGGAAAATAGAACAGATATACAAATAAATAGTTTACGAGATGTGACAGGAGCGAAGGAGAGAAGCTAGGAAAATTGTAGAAGGAAGAGAACATTTTCCACTGAAGGCAACTGATATGCTGGTAAATGTTTAACAAGCAGCTCTTTTCAGTTTAATCTGCATTGGTTATGTTTTCTTCATAACTTTCTCAAGTCTAGACAATCAGCAAAACAATAAATCAAGCCGGGATTGTAATGCTCGCTGATTTCTGAGGTGTAAATTATCGCACTTAAAATTGAACAATCAGCTCTTGTGAACTGGTTTGAGCTGGTACCAGCACACCCTGGCTGAAGGTCTCAGGGAAGAATTCATGGAGGGGTGGTACCTAATCTGAGCCTTGGAGGAACAGCAGAAATCAAGGTATTGATAGATTTAAGTCAACATACATGAACAAGAACCCTTGGTGCCTTTTTTTTTTCAACCCCGAGTATAAAGAAAGCTCTGTGTTAGAACCAGCCCTCAGTAGGGTCAGAATAGTTCCTTACTTTGGATATAAAACATACTGTTCATCTTCAGCCATCAGCTCTGCCTTCCTGCCTTTGATGCTAAAGTTGCCACAGGAACGATGGTTTTGTCCTAGAATCAGCAAACAAGGGGGAAGCCTATAGTGAAGTCTCATTTATCCTATACCATTCATTACTGAGGGTGGTATTCCTCAGGAACAAAGAAGGAGGGAGAGATGGAAAGGGGGAAATGAGGTTCAACTAAAGACAGAACAGCATTGGCTGGGAAACCACCTTCAGCTGCAGCAACTCCATTGACCCTCTTTTTTCTGACCAGTGCTAGCAGAATGAATGACGCTCCTGGCACCTTAATGTCCTTGCCGGGTTTCTCTCTTTCCACTTTTAGTGAGACAAGGTGGAAATCCTCAGCTCAGAATTGGGTCTCATAATGAATGGAGTGGCATTTTGCTCTGGCAGGTCTTTCCATGCGGCTATCTAGATTATAATCATAAAATTGTAATGAAAATGGGTTTTGTTTGCACTATTCTTAGGTCATCAACACTGATTCATGTCCTGCTTTCCTTTTCCCTCAATGAGATTTTTGGGCATCAGGAGAAAAGCACTGAAATTGTAATGCTTTGAATTCTGTTGGACCATTTGTATGCCGACCTTTTTTAGCATATTCTCGAATGAGACAGACCGGCACATTCAGGCACATTTATTTCTCCGTCATTCGTAGCTTATGCCATGTTATTTGAGCTCTTGGATGGCAGCAGAATGTGGTAGGCTGCTGGATAGAGAGGTGTTCTGTAGGCAACAGATCAACTTTATAGGGAAACTACTGGATAGGTATTCCAAAGACCTCAATTGTAGACCAAGCTTTGCCACTTAACTAGCTGTGTGACCTAGGGCAAATCATTTCCCCTCTCTGGGCCTTAGTTTCCTCATCTGTAAAAGGAGGGGGTGGGGCCAAATGATCTTTCTCTGGTACCTTCAGCTTTAAAATTCTATAAAGACACATAAGTACCATAAATCCAAGAAAGAGAACTGACTCTTAAGTGTGGGAGAACATACAAGCCAAAGGGGAGATGAAAAGAAAGGGTTTCCTGTAGGCAGACTGGGTTTCAGCATCTAGGAATCTTAAGACAAACAGGTCTCCCAAGTCAAAAGAAAATGACCTTTCTTTCCTTAGGAACTTACATTGCTTTGTACTTCTCTTTCGTATTTATCACATTTATTTTATATCGTCGTTATCTGTGTCCCTGTATTATCTCCCTTACAAGACGGTAAGTTCTGTGAATCAAGGACTGTGCCTTATTCATCTCTGTATCACTCTCAGGGCCTTGCACATTCTAGCTATTTAATATGTGTCTGTGGCAGGGCTGGGGGGCAGGGAGGTTGGGGGCGGGGATTGCTGCAGAATGAGTGAGCAGTGGTCCCCGAGTTCAGCAGAGAGGAGCAGGGCCAAGTATACAGCCCAACAGACCTGGCTGCTAATCCTAACTGTCCTTTGCTCTGGGATTTTGCATCCTTCTTAATATGGGTGACAGAGGCTTTCAGAATCCCCCTCTTCCTTTAAGGCTCACTCCTCTGCAGAGCCTTCTCACATAGTTCAGCTGAAAGGGTTCTCTCTCTCCTTCATCTGCCTAGAGCACTTTCCATCACTCCCTACTTTTTAGTATACTTAATAGTTTACATTCCATGCCCTACCAATGCCCATAGAATGTAATAGAATGTAAACTCTGTGCTCTAATAGAGAGACTGTGTGCCTAGCTCAGGGCTTTACACACGGTAGGTGTTTGTTGAATGAACAAATGAATGGCAAATGGAAAGAGGGAGGGCTTCACAGCTGTCCTTGACTGGTCTAGGTTCTCTGGGGAATTCCACCAGTACTAATAATCCATCATCCTTTCGAAGAAGGAGCTGGGTGAATACCCAACCAAAATATGATTACATTTTGAAATATTGAGGCAGAAAATCTAACCCCGCTATCTGCAGGATGATGGGATCCTAGATTCAGAGCTAGGTAAAACCTTAGAGATCATTAAGTCCAAACCCCTCATTTTACAAAGGAGGAAACTGAGGCTTACTTGCCTTCCAGTAAGTGATAGAGCTAGAGTTTGAATCTATGTCTTCTCAACTGTGAATCCAGCATATTTGTTCTACACCTCATTGTTTCTCTTCCGAGAGATCACACAATCCTGGATTTTGCCTTTGAAAGATATATCATAAATCATCTCTATTCAGCCCCTTCATCTTACACATAAGGTAATTGAGGCCCAAAGAGATTAAGTAACTTGCCCCGAGTCCCACTGATAGTAACAGAGTTAGGATTTGAACCCCAGACCTGGGACACCAAACATTCTTTATACCAGAATTAACATTTTCTGATCTCATTTTATTGTTGTTATAAACTCAAAATTCTCTAAGCAATAACTTGAAAAGATTTTGTTTCTAAATGGAAAACAAATTGACTGGTCTTCATCGGTATCTGGAAGCAGCATTTACTCCTGGCCTTTGCAGCTTCATGACAATTCATTTGAACAAGTCGAGGGCCTACTATGTGCCAGATCTTGTGTTGACTACTATGAGGAATACGGAGAACAAGACATGATCTCTGCCTGTAAGGAACATACACTCAAATGGAGAAATCAGAAAGAGAGACAAAAAGCATAGCATAATATAATCAGTGAGACAAACAACATAAAGCTCGGGGCGGGGGCAGGGTTCAGAGAAGAGGAAGAAAACCATTTCAGGTAGGGAGATCGTGGAAGCCCTCATGAATGAAGTTGTCCATGAGCTGGGCCTTGAATGATAAGTAGTATTTCAATGGTACATATGTGTGGAAAAGCATTTCAGGCAGTGAAGACAGCATGAAGAGAGGCAGCAAGGATGAGGAATGACAAGTAGGCCAGAATGGCTGGAACACAGGATGTATAGAGGAAAACAGTGGGACATAAGACTGGAAAGGTTGATTGGAGCCAGAGGGCCTTGAATGCCAGCCTCAGAAATTTGAACTTGATTCCCCAGACCACAGGGACCTATACAACATTAGCAACTGAATGATGTGTGCAATTGTGGCACTGTTTACTTGTTAAATTATGGTGAGGGAGCAAAGGAGATAGGAGCCTTTAATATCTTCTAAGGAATTATACTTATTAGAGGGGAAAGGCTATAAATTAGGGCCTAAGCTAAAATCAATTTCTAGCTAATACATATCCTTAAAAGACAGATTGGTGTTTTACATGTGCATTGTATCAAAACTTTAATTAAACCCTTTAAAAATCAGACCTGGTCTACATTAGTCTACTAATTGACCTGGCCTGGTACAAAGAGGGGCCTGCCAGAGAGAGCAGACTAAAAGAGAGTATTCTATCTGGTGCCGCAGTGATTGTGTGTTAATAAAATTTATTTCTGCAGTCTTGCCCAGCTCCCTATTGTGTATTCAAGAAATGTGTGGGCTCACAGCCAGTCCTCACAAAGCAAAAACCAATAAAACCTCCCACCAGGCCAATGTGTACGTCTGTGTGTGCGTGTATGCACGCGCGCGTGCACGCGCACACACACGCACGCACCCTGGCCTCCCTTTGGGCTTCCCTGCCTCTTCGGTTCAGATTTATTCTGTGACCTTGGGGGTTAGGTTTCATTTCATAACAACCAGCAGAGTAGATCCTTGCACCTACCTGTATTCTCTTAAACTGACAGATAGTTTAGGGGCAGTGAAAAAGATCAAGGTATTTAGAGGTAAAACAGTATTCCTTTTTTTCAGCCAGCCCTGGTAACACAGTATTAAGTTGTGTTTAAGTGGTTTGAGAGCCAACACTTCTGGGTTTTAGTGAGCTCATTCAGGAAAATAGGCATCTGGGGCATAGAACAACTTGTCCTGAGTTTATCACCAATAGGCAGCCTTTGAGACCTGGATTCCAGATATGCTTTCGATTTCATCATTAATTTGTTACTGGATCAAGGGCAGTAAAGAACCTTCTGGTGCCTCAGTTTCCATATGTATGAAACAAAGCAGAAAAATTAAGCAGTAGAAACTCCTTCCGGGGAAAGACTGTTTTGGTTTGTCATCATGTCCCCAGATAGCAGACGCCTTGGTGAATGAAATTGTATTAGCTCGATTTTTCTCCCGTAGAATCCATTCATGGAAAGGCACTGGATTTTAATTCAGGAGACTCAGATTCAAGACCCAACCCTCTCCATTGCCCCCAAGTCAATGTGTGGCCTTGGTCAAGTGACCTAACTTCTCTGGGCCTTGGTTTTCTCACCTGTAAAATGAGAGGGATAGACTCGATCTCTAGGGTCAGCCAAATTCTACCGTTCTGTGATTCTGTAATGGAATCAAATGCTTAACCACCTAGCACTGGACCTGCTACTGTGTAAGCACCGTCACTGGTCCGGGGGCGGGGGGGTTTGAGGGGAGATGGTATGTCATTACTAGGCTATCTTGAATATATCAGAACAGTCCAGAGCTGTTTCCTTGCACGAGAGAACCCAAGACTCTCAATGAGGCCAATGGTCCTGGCCTCAGTTTCTTGAAATAAGAACACTCTGAACATTGATTTGGCCATGTTTCCAAAGAGAAGTCGGCCAGAATTTCTGGATCTTTTTCAGGAAATCATGCCTACAGTGAAGCAGTTGACAAGCATTTATTAAGTGCCTACTATATACTATGCATTAAAGACAAAAATGAACCAGTCCCTGCTCTCACAGGAGCTTCCAGTCTATCAGGGAAGATAACATATACATATAGAAGTTTCTCTAGAATAAATATAAAATAAATAGGAGATAGTTGAGTGAAAGCTCAGTTGTCAGGATCAGGAGAGGCTTCATGTGGAAAATGGTGCTTGAACTGAGTCTGGAAGGAAGTGAGAGATCTAAGAGGATGGCAATGAGAAGGGAAGTCCATTCTAGGCATGGGGGACAGCCAGGGCAAAGGCACAGTGATGGGAGATGAAGTACCATCCTAAGAATATCAAGAAAGCCGGTTTGGCTAGTCCATACAATGTGCAATCCAGAGAGGGAGGCAGGAACAGTAGGTTAAGCAGGGCATTAAAAGCCAAGCAGAGCAGTTTATATTTGATCCTAGAGGCAATAGGGAGCCACTGGAGTTTATTGAGTAGGGAAGTGACATGATCAGAGCTGTGCTTCAGGAGCATCACTTTGGCAGCTGTGTGGAGGGTGAATCAGGGAGAAGCTTGAGAAAAAGAGACCACTTAGGAAGTTATCATAATAGCATAGGGTTAGAGGTGAGAAGAACCTTCCCTAAAGGGGGGCTATTTGTATAGTGAGAAGAGGACAGGTGTGAGTGATGTTGTGGAAGGAGAAGCAACAATAAGTGGCAACTGACAGGCTATGTGGAGTGAGGACAATTGAGGAAAATGCTGGCATTGGGAACCTGGGAGCCTGAAGGATAATGTTCTCCTTGATATAAATAGAGAAGTTCATAAGAGAGAAACGAGTTCTGTTTTGGACATGTTGAGTTTGAGATGGCAATAGGACATCGAGGTCAGTCAAGATGTCTAAGAGGCCGTGGGTGATCGGGGAATGAAGGTCAGGAAAGAGACTGGAGCTAGATATACAGATATGGGAGTCATCTGCATTGAGAAGATCATTGAACCTGTGATGAGATCACCAAGCAAGATAGTACACAGGTAGGCGGCCCTGGACAGAGACTCGAGGGCCAATAAATATTTGCAGTGATATGGATGATAAGCTAGCAAAGGAGACTGAGAACAAGTAGGCAGCTATGGGAGAAGCAAGAGAAAGCAGTCCCAAAACCCCAGAAGAGAGAGTGGCCAGCAGGATCCAATGCAAGCAGAGAGGTCCAGGAGAATGAAGAATGAGGAGAGACCAACATATTTGGCAATGAAAAGATCTTTGACAACTTTGGAGGGTGACATTTCAATTGAGTTGAGGTCAGAAGCCAAATGGCAAAGGTATGAGAAGTGAGAGGAGAGTAAGAGAAAGCAATGAGTATTGACAGTTTTTAACCAGGATTTTGGCTGTAAAGCGGAAGAGATGGAGGATGACACCTTGAGGGACTGGAGAGTCTATGAACGTTGGTTTTGTTTTGCTTTGTTTTTTAAGGAAGGATGGATTTAAGCATGTTTGTTTCTTTGTTTTTGGCTAGGCAGTGGGGTTAAGTGACTTGCCCAGGGTCACACAGCTATTAAGTGTCAAGTGTCTGAGGGCAGATTTGAACTCAGGTCCTCCTGACTCCAGGGTTAGTGCTCTATCCCCTGTGCCACCTAGCTGCCCTTGATTTAATCATGTTTGAAGGCCACAGGGAAGGAACCATTAGATAAGGAAAAATGATAGATTACAAAGAAAGGAGGTGATTTAGGGGAGGAATCAAGAGCATGTGAAAGAACGTTGGCCTTGGCAAAGAGAGGGGCCACCTCGAGGGAGAGCCTGGAGTAGAAGATAATGGAGGCTAACACAGAGGGGCTAAAACAAAGAGAAGGGGGAAAGAGGCAGCTCGTGCTTAGTGGCCTCCATTTTCCCAGTAAAATATGAGGAGAGGTCTCCTGCTCAAAGGATAGTGGGAAGGGAAGTGGGTGAGGTTGGAGGAGAAAAGTTTGAATCAGCAACTATGGATGGCAGGAGAGGTATTCAGTTAGGGAGGAGTAGGACTGTCTTGCCACAGCAAGTTAAGATAATACATTTGAGATTAGATAACAGGAATTAGTAGTGGATAGGAAACTCAGTTGTGTGACTCCTCCAATTGCATTCTAGGACCAAATGAGTGATATGGAGGTTGTAATCCAGGGTTGGGATTTGGCCAGGCCTAACTGGTGATAGGACACAAGGCCAAGAGATTTGGGCGTAGAGAACAGTGTGAAGTTGAACTAGTTAACTCTAGGGTAGAGATTGGAAAGGGAAGAAAATCAAGTCAGAGCAGAGGGAATGGGTTGGGAAAGGGCTTGGGGGAGGAGGGTTGGAGGTCATCCTGAGGATAAAGAATTGATTTCAAGATATAGAAGGCAAAGGGAGAGATGGAATGACAGGAGGTTATAATCAGATAGAGCAGGAGTAACGGATTTCTGGATAGATTTCAGAGGATCCAGGAACTAGGATGGCCCAAAATACATCTATATTTTCACCAACTTCTACCTGCAATTGAGTTTCTTTCAATAATTGAAAAATATTATTTTGATAAGGGAGCCATAGACTTTGCTAGAATGCCCTTATAACACACACACACACACACACTAAAGACCTCTGGTATAGAGGAGATGTCAGATTTTTTTGTCACAGAAGAAAACTTTTGGGTGATGGTGAGTTCTAGGTTGTAACCATCCCTGGGTCTATGGCTGAGGTAGAGTAGAAGAGCAAGCCATGATATTTGAGAAGCTTAAGGTTAGAATGTTGGAGGGAGCATTAACCTGAATATTGAAGTCCCTAGTATAAGTATAATAAAGAGGAAAGGAAGACAGTGATCCAGATACTGAACTCCTTGGAAAAGGAGAGAGAATGCTTTAGGGACCAGTAGACAGATAGTGACTTTCAAAGGAGGAGAGTTTGCTAAGTGATGGAAACAAAAGGTGAATCTTAAAGTGAAAGTAAGGGATTCCCACCCCAGGACCTGTGTGACAGGGTATGAGACAAGATACAACCAGTGCCTGAGAGGATGAACAAGAATGCTCTGTCATGTGGAGGAAGTCAGGTCTGTTAGTGTAAGAAGATAGAAAGAGCCTGAGAGGAAGGGGTCCAAAATAAAGGGAAGTTTGTTACTTATAGGATCAGAATTCCAGAGGGCACAATAAAAGGGGTAGACAGAGTTGGAATGGGATGTGGGAGAGAAAGGGTTGAGGAGGATAGGGATAAGAGGGTGGAGTTGGGGGTAATTTGTTCTTAAGCAACTGGTACTTTACTACCACAAACACCATGGGTTTAGTTATATTTCAAATCCCATCATCAGTGACAGATTTTCCATTAGGTACCTGGTTATATACATTAGAGTCCCTAAGATTAGAGGAAGCAGAATAGTTAACCTTGGTTCCTCCTTTCCCAAACCAAAGAATTGTCCCTTTTATACCTGAGGATCTCTGGGAGCATGCTATGTGTCTCAAGTAGGGGGAGACTAGAGTGGTCTGGGTATTTAGGATAGGATTGAGGGGGGCACAGTATATTTCACTGTGTTATTGTTATTGTTGTTGTTGTTGTTGTTGTTTACTAGAGGCTCCAGGACTTAACATGTGAGATTATTATAAGATTTAGAGGTGGAAGCTACCTTAGACATCATGTTATCCAACCCACAAGGGGTTAGTTTTACAGAGAAGAGAACAAAGGATGTGATTTGCCCATGGCCACACATACAGTAAATAGCAGAGCTAGGATTTGAACCCAGGAATTGCAAACGCAAATCCAGTGCTCTCACCATTGCCAGGGCATTTAATAAATGTTTATAAATTGAATTGAGTTGCACGATACCGCTTTAATCTACCATTCCTCCCTACCCAATGACCATTGTATGCACAGAGATGCAAAGGACAGTTTTCTTGGTGATCTGTGAAGCATTTCTTATCCATGACCCTAGTGTTAGAATGAGTTTCTACTGTATTTCTGGGTCAGTATGTCATCATTGTGGAATGCAGAGGGCCACCCAGACCTCTTCAGTGGCACCAGGCTTTGTCAGGGGTGATTTGGAATCCCAATGCCAGCACTAACCCTAGGGACTGGCACAGCAGAGGCTACAAGGTCCAAAAAGCACAAGAGAGGAATCCAGAAAGGCAAATTGCCCCCTCAGGAAGCCAAGCAGTCAGCAACAGCCTAGAAGATCTGCCACTTGTTTGAACTCTCTCTCTCTCTCTCTCTCTCTCTCACACACACACACACACACACACACACACACACACACACACACACTGTCTCCACCACAGCCTCCCCAAACTTCCTCTTCTTTGGTCAACCAGTTAAAACCATCTGCATTCTAAACTGAACCCAAGTCTGAGACAGATATTTGGAATATTATGTTAAAATACCTTCAAGTTGGGACAGAATTCTTCTCTTGGGGCCAACTCAAATACATTCTTTCATAAGGCCTCTTCCAGCTCTAAATCCTATGATCTCCTTTATGCACATGCCTGTCTCTATCATCACAACAGAGGTCATAGCTATAAATTCAACAAACATTTCTCAAACCCCTACTATGAGCAAACTTCTGGAGTGGGCCCTGAGGAGGCAAGGACAACAAATGACAGTACGTCCCCTCAAGGAGCTTTCCTTTTACTGGGGGGCAGGGGGAGGGGGGAAGGGAGAGGAAACAGGATATAGAGAGAGAAGTATGATAGAATGTAGACGGGACAAAAGAGGCATCCATACAAAGGGTTGTCAGGACATTTGAGGCTGGAAGACTTCCTGAAGGAGGTGGTACTTAAGATGAGTCTTAAGGAAAAGAAAGATTTTAATAGACAAAGGGAGATGGGGAAAACGTGCTAGGCATGGGGGCAAGTGTCTACAAATTCATGGAAGCAAAAGATGGCAGGTCAAATTTAGGGAAAGTCCAATATAGTACCCTAGGGCTGGAGCTGGAAGGAACCTCATCTAACCTCATCTAACCTCCTCATTTTACATAAGAGGAAACTTAGGAAACTAATCGAGCTGCCCAAGGATACTTAGGTGCTAAGCATTAGAAGTGGGATTTGAACTCAGGTCTTCCGACTCCAGCATACCATGCTGTCCAGTTTGGCTGGAATATAGAATATGTGGAAGGTGGAGGCAAGGGAAAGAGCAGGTAATGTGAAACAAAGCTGGAAAGCTAGGCGAGAGTAAGGTTATGGAAGAGTTTAAATGCCAGGCTGAAGAGTCTATAGTCAATCCTATAGGCAATTGGAAACCACCGGATTGGTTATGGCAACTACATGATTTTTGGAAGCAAAGGTCAAAGCAGACCTCTTACCACGTAGCAAGATAGCAGGCTAGAAAGAGAGAAAATAACAAGGCTGATGATTGGTTTGGTCTGTAGTGACTGACCTGTTAAGGAGAAGTCCAAAGTTGTATTTATCTGCAAATCTCAGTGAATAAGAATGATTGGCATTTAAACGAGTCTTTAAGGCTTATAAAGGATTTTTTATAGACATTTCATTTGAGCCTCACAACAGCCTTGAGGGTTAGATAGTGTAGCTATTAGAATTCTGGTTTGACAGATGAGGAAACTAGGAGAGGTACGTGGCATAGTGGAAAGCGCACAGGTTCTAGAATCAGGCCCTGGTACATATTAGATTGGATACGTACTATCTGAGTAACTTTGGGCAAATTGCTTAACCTCCCTGGGTCTCAGTTTCCTTGTCTGTAAAATGAGGGAGGTTGGGCTCGATGGGGTCCTTAACAGATTCTAGATCTCTGATTCTTGACTCAGAGATTTATGTATGGTAGCACAGCTATTGAGTACCAGAAGTGAGATTCAAATCCAGGATTTCTTACTTCAGGCCCTACACTGTAGTCATAATGCCTCACTCCCTCTCTTAGAAAGCACATGTGACTAGATTGCCATAAATAGGAGCTGAATCCTAATGAGGATTTATTATGGCAGATGAGAAGGCCCAGGACAGATTCCCTTTAGATTAGATTCTGTCGGTTTGAGAAGAAAGATTTGAGCTTGTCCAGCAGACAGAGTTCTGTCATTGGCTTTAGCTTGTGGAAGAAATATTCCCTTATATGAAAGGGAGACAGAGGGGAAATTTGGAAAATATAGGGCCATTTACAGGAATTGTCTGTTCATGGAGCCCTGGAGATAGCTATTTATATGAAAGGGCCCCGCCTTCTCCTTCCACCCATATTACTGGCTAACTGAGATGTCCGTCAGCTATAAACCAGACAGCATTTATTTTAAATGGTTGTCATGCTAAGCTTATTGACCTGATATTGACAGGCAGCTCAGTCATCCAGTGACACTGCAGAAATTAGGGAGAAGGCAGGGTTGCACCGCTCGAGAGTCAAGTTAATATTGATACTTACTCTTCCCTTTACCACCCTGTAGCAAATGGGGAGGGGGCAAGGGGAGGAATGAATGTACCAGCTGGGGCCCAGTTGTATCCAGAAGAGGCAATGTTCCCAAGTGTCTCTTGTCTTACTGAGCCACTTCTTAAATTTGTTTACTTAACACTCAAGTTTGTAGCATCTTACATAGTGCTCTTATGCATCCAGGACCAATACAACATCCTTGTGCCCAACCCCAAACATACTTGCTCTGTGACTTTGGGCAAGCCATTTCCCTTCTGGGTGCTTCAGTTTGCTCCTCTAAAATAAGGACATTGGACTATATAGACTTGGAAACTCTTTCAATATCGGTTCCAAAATTATTACATGATTCATCTTTTTTCATTTATTTAGCAGTCCTCTCTATTAGCTTATTTCAAAACCTAGATTTTGGACCATTAATCACCAAACCCTCTCACCTATAAAATCTCCTATATGGTAGGATCATAACAATGTATCAACAGTATGGTAAAGAAGGGAACGTTCAAAATTCTCACTTGATATGAATTAAAAGGCCAACATGTTTGAAAAGTTGAGATCTTCCACTCTGGAGAAGCCCACAACCCCCTCCCATTCTAGACTTCCAAACCCAAACCTCAGGCTTCCCATACTCCTTGATCAGCACAGCTCAGCTTAGGGGGCCTTGGCTTCCATAGTATTGTTCTCCCCATAAGGTCATGAGATCAACCATAGGACCTTAGATTTCAAGCTGGAAGGGACCTCCGAGGTCAAGCCCAAGCTCTTCACTTGACAGGTGAGAAAATGGAGGTCTAGAAGGATTAAGTAAATTACTCTATTTCACAGTGACAGCTGGGATTTGAACCCAACTTTGAACAAATTCAGCATTCTTTCCATCGTCCCAATTAAATTGAAGCAATTCCTCATTGATTAGACAGCCCAGTAGCCTGTTAAATTGCTGGACTTTTATTCTCCTGTTAATCAGTAGAAAGAAGTCATTGCTTGCCCATTTCGTTTGGCAATGTTAAACGGAAGTGAGCATCGCTAATTCCACTTTGGGTTGGAGAGGAGAGTTTGTTTGAAGAATCCTTTCAATCTGGGAACTAGAAACAAAATAAAATAACATATAGGCCAACTCAAGTTCTCAGTTCATAGTTGAATTTATGATTCTAATCCAGGCTCTAGCTAATTTGTTCACCCCCAAGTGTGCTACCTGGAGAGTCAAGGAGTGAGCAATACCCATAAATACCCCAGAGGCACAGATGGGAAAGAAAGAAGAAGGGGAAGAGAAAAGGAAGAGATTTGGGTTGGGGGGGAGGAAGAGAGAGAAGAGATGCCTATGGTGGGGAGAGTGAGAGCTAGTACCTTCAACCGTGAACTTAAGATGTTCAGTGTCTGCCTCCACAGGTGCCTTAGGCTGTCTCCCCCCAGAACAGGTCTGAGTATAATGACTTAAAGGAAAGGTTAATGTCTCCCCTTCCAAGCAGCCAGCCGCATATGGTGACTATAGGCCTTCCTGTAGGAATTTAGCTAAATCCGTGGTTTTCTTTCCTAGCTTCCCATTTGTTGGAAGACGCTTTCATAGGGGTCCCCTGGGATTCCAATAAAGGGGCATTTATTCAGCAAATCTACTGTATTCTAGGTCCTGAAGCCGATACAGTCCCTGCCCTCAAGGAATTTACAATCTAACAAAGGGAAAAGACAAGACGATCAATAAGTATACTTATAAAGGAGAGATTTTAGAAAAGAGACCGAAAACAAGTATTCTGAGAATGATGTGCTTGAGGCTACCAAGAAGTCACTGCAGTGAGAGTGAAAATAGAGCAGCCTCGAGCCCTGGACTTGGTATCAGAAGACCTAGATGTGAGCCCCAGCTCTCCCCATTATGGCTGTGTGACCACACACAAGTTGCTGGACTGCCTCAGGCCTCAGTTTCCTTATCTAGAAAGTGATGCTAATAATACTTGCCCTCTTTATTTCAACATCATTTCTGCGAGGAAATAGTTTGTAAAGTGCTATAGAAAATTGAGCTAGTATTCATTTAATGCCCTGTGATTTTTGGACAAGCTGCCTTTGAATTCTTTTTTTTTTATAAAGTCAATACATACTTCCATAGCTTCCTAGAATTCCAACATTTCTAGAATAATAGTGTGTGTGTATGTGTGTGTGTGTGTGTGTGTGTGAGAGAGAGAGAGAGAGAGAGAGAGAGAGAGAGAGAGAGAGAAAGAGAGCCTGCATTCAAACAAGAAAAGGAAGCTATGGAAGAATACTGCCCTTCCCCCACCCAGAGAGATGCCTGAAGTGTGAGTTCAGCTGTTGGAGTCCCTGCATGGTGTCATACACTTTTACCAGTAAATTCACAGTGACATTGAAAAAAAAGGCTGGAACCTAGGTCTCCCAAACTTTCAAAATGTACCTAAGAAACACCTCCAGCAAATGTTTTTCTTCATCTGCCTCTAACTGTTTGTAGTCTGGAATGCCCTCATTAACAAGTGACATCATTTTGTGGTTTGGTTTTGGTGGTGGTGGTGGTGGTGGTGGCGGCGGCGGCGGCGGCGGCGGCGGCGGCGGCTGCTGCTGCTGCTACTGTTGTTGTTATTGTTGTTGTTGTTGTTGTTTTACCAAAAGCTAGCAAGAAAGTCAAATTCTACCCACTGGCGAGGACGCTATACTGAGAAGGAACCTCCTCCCTCAGCCCCCACACACTGTGCCCCAGAAAACCATTAGTCAACAGAGAATTAATTAAGGCCTCTGTCAGTCCAATAATAAGATGGGTAGAAGAAAGCTTAGAAATCTGATCTGAGCCCCTGAGGACCTAAGCAGTGTGTTTCTGAAAGGACAGGCTGGAAATTATTTGCGTGCATTCACTGTAACATTTTGGTTATAGTTCCCCTGGACAGTTTGACACTTTATAGACCAAGTCCTAGATAGAAGTGTTCTGGCTGTTGCTTCGGGTGGGCGTATGAGCCCGAGTTGTGGCCTACTGGACCTTTCTGGAGTTTGCCTTGCCTGGATTGTGCCTAAAGTGATTAGAAAGCCATTCGAGGAAGGTCACCTACTGACATCCCAGACCCAGTCCGGAGGCAAGCCCCTGCCCCCCAGAGCACAGCTTCCAGACACAGATGAGCATTCAATGGGTGTGCAGAGCTGAGTGCACCCTGACAGGAAACCAAACCCTGAGATACTTTCAGAAACCCAGGCAAACAAAGCCCCCCTGGACTGGTACAGGCAGGTGCAGTTTCTGTCCCACTATTAGCTACTGCTGCTTATCCATCAGGGTGGAAAAACTGAAATGGGGCTGGTGGGGAGAACTCTAACATCTATTTATATGAGTCAGACTTCTGATAAGTAAGGGGGAAGGGCCTCTGAGCAGCTGACAGAGCTACCCTAGAGTGCCTGGACTGAAGCCAGGACCCTGGCTATTTGGAGTCTTATTGACTCTCATTTAGCACACAGTTCTAACAAGCTGAATATTCTGTTTTCTCAGCCCACAGCATGTTAGAAACAGCTGAAGGGAGAAGTAAGGTAACTGCTAGAACAATGAGAAGGAACAACTAGGAACAACCTGATGGGGAAACAAAGTCTAGATCAGCTGCAGAACTGTGCTGGATATTAATGATACCCCAGGGCAATGATGGATGTTCGTAATGACTCTGGAACAGCCCCTAAAAAAGCTATACTATGTTCAGTAGCGTCGGTTTAAGAAAAAATGATGCATTTTTCACCTTTTGGTACTTGAAGATAAGTTTCAGCTGTCTAGAAAATTCACTTGCTGGGGATCCCCTCGTGCTTTCCCCAGATGCTAGGAAAAAGAAAAGGGTTCGTGTCTAACTTTTGCACTTCCAATAATTAGGAAAAGATTACTGGGCCTGCAGGTGAGAAGGCACCTGGGCAAAAGGGCACGATTTCGTTTGTGATCCAACAGGGCAAATAGTCAAGCCAGGGTTCATGTGATCAGCTAAATCAGAGAACCTAGGGAGAATCATGAATAGTTACTGGAGTCCAAAGGCATCAGGGCAGGCATGGCCTCATGGGTGTGCATCTATTGAGAAGGTATATTGAGGAGCAGAAATAGCATCTTCTTAGATGCCTTCTCTGAGAAACAGAAGCAATAACAATTCAGAAAGTTGCTGGGTTATTAAAAAGAATGACCATATTCTGGGTTCTTCTGTACAACATGACTAATGTGGAAATATGTTTAACATGATGGTACATGTATAGCCTATATCAGATTGCATGCCGTTTTGGGGAAGGGGGAGGTAAGGGAGGGGGGAAAATTTGGAACTCAAAATCTTACAGAAGTGAATGTTGAAAACTAAAAATAAATAAAATTTTAAAAAATATATAACCATAGCACTTTGAAGGTTTACAAAAGGTTTTCCTCATGACAACTCTATAGAGTATATCATCCAAGTTTTATTATCATCTCTATTTTAGAGATAAAGTATCTGGGGCCCAAAGAAGTCAAGTGATTTGTCAGTGGTTTCTCAGCCGGCAAGGGTGAAAACCTGAATTTGAACTCGCATCTCCTGATTTCTGGATTTGGAATCATGACCTGGGTTCAAATCCCTGCACTGCCACTTACTATATTCATAACTTCGAGCAAGTCCTCTCACCTCACTGGGCTCAGTTTTCTTATCCGTAAAATGAATGGGTCCAATCAGATGACCTCTCGGGTCCAATCCAGCTCTAAATGTGTCATCCTCAAACTGGAAGACCAGTACTTGTTCTACTGAACCTTGTTGCCTCTCAGTGACAGTGCCCCTCTATCGAGGGCTTTAAGGTTTACAAAGTACTTTCCCATAACCCTTTGAAGCAGGTAGCACAAATATTTCTATTTTACATTCGAGAAAATTGAGACTGAGAAGTTAAAGAATTTGTCAATAGTTACGCAGCTAGTAAGTGACAGGACTGGGATTTGAACCTGCCTCTCCTGGGTCCAAGTACAGGGCTATTTGCCCTCCTCCATGTCTGTTTGTTTGAAATGAATTGAGTAGTCTTCATGTTCAAATATCTGTGACTGAAAAATATCATTTGTAGTCACCTGGTTAAGGGTACCATTTCAATGGCACACTGGTAGTTCTGTATAATTTCTTTGTGTGCCCCATTTAGACTTCAGCAATGTTGAAGGGGCAAAGACAGAAACAATGAAATATAATAGAGAGGCCCTTTCATGTGTAAATGAAACATTCTACGTCTTGGAAAGGGGCTGAGGTTTTGAATAGCTTCTATGAAAATCCCAATAAAGACAATGAACTTGCTCCAGAGCGCAGACTGCTCCAATGCCTTTGTCCTTAGCCATTCATTTGCATAAGACCCCAACGGGAATCTGGGAAATGTAACTGGCTGGTCACCATAAGTAAAGATGGGGTCCCTCATTGAGGAAATATTGCTCTGGACCAGAAAAAACAAAACAAAACTGGCAAACATGAGAGGTTATACCTCTTCCACCACCTACTGAATAGGTGATAAAGCTCAGAGCTGAGACCCTGAGGGAATTAAAGAGGAGAGGCTGCTGCCAATCCTAGAATAAGGATTTCTGCCCATATGAAAGAGCACAATAGCTCTCCAGATGTAAAGAGCCCAGGAACAACCAGTTAGGCTAGAGGTTAGAGGGGGTAGAGATTGCAGCTACCCATAGAAAAGTGAGCCCAGGGTATCAGGTGGATCAGCTCATCCAACAGAGTTGTCATGCCATTTGAAGAGCGAACCCAATCGCTCAGCAACCCTCCCCACCCTCCCTGATCTAGTAACAAACAAAGTAAACAAACTTGCCCACAATCCCAAAGTGGAATGGACAGCCTTGGGAGGCAGTAGATTTCCCCTCACCAGAAGTCTTCAGAAAGAGGCCACGTGACTACTCGTCAGGGGTACTACAGGGGAGATTCTTCCTCAGGTCAGAGTTGAACTAGCTAACCTTCGAGGTCCTTTACAGCCCCTCAGTTATTGGTTTCTGAGAAACCATCAATAGCAAAGTATAGACATTTACAAGAGGACACTGAGGTAGAGAGTCCTGGACTGAGGATTCAGTCTGGTCAGCACGGATG
The DNA here is from genome assembly GCF_900497805.2 of Vombatus ursinus. Lineage (NCBI taxonomy): Eukaryota > Metazoa > Chordata > Mammalia > Diprotodontia > Vombatidae > Vombatus > Vombatus ursinus. Next base: position 16,163 of record NW_020954988.1, on the reverse strand, counting down.
AAGAGATAATACAGTTTGGATTCTACACTAGCGGCATGGTCAGTATCTCTCACTCAAATAACCTTTAATAGGACATAAGGATTTGAGCTCTGATTTGTTTCCAGGGATAACAACTTTCGAGTTGAAAGGGAACTCAGTGGCCATCTAGTCTGAACCCAGGACCTCCAATGAGGAAGAATAAACCACCTGCTGCTGTGAAAATCCATTCCATTTTGGTCCCCTAGAACATCAAGCCCCAGTTCAGCTCATTATTCCCTAGTTCTGCCCTCTAGGGCTAAGCAGAATAAGCCTAATCACTCTTCCACAGAGATCACCTATCTACTAAGTCTTCCTTTCTTCAGGCTGAACACCCCCAGTTTCTTCCACTGATTCAAAGTCTTTCACCATTCTGGTTGCTTTCTTCTGGATGCTTTCTAGCCTATCAGTGTCACTTTTTCACTTTGATACCCAGAATTGAACACAGTAATCCTGATGGGGTGTGACCAAGACAGAATTCAACAGGACCACCCTGTACACCCATATCCTTATTCCTTAAAGTTATGTTGCTTTTGGTGCAGCCCAGGATTGTACAAGTCTTCATCTAGTTCTTCCTTCTGGCCAGGTGGTTTGTAGTATACTCTGATAACAAAATCGCTCTTCTTGATCTTCTAAATGCTTTCCATCATTCTGCTGTCCTCTGGTTCTTGAATTTCTTCCCATGAGTATACTTTTTAAATATAAAATGCCCTCCCCTATCCCCACCCTTTTTATCTGTCCTGCTTCGTTTGCAGAAGATTCACACATCCAGAGCCAAATGCAAGTCACGCGTTTCATACCACCAAGTTTCAGTGATGCCATATGAGGTCAAATTTAGTTCCGTGTTTTATGAACTCCTGCTCCTTTTGCTTATACACTTTGGGTATTTGTGTAGAGACATTTAAGACCATGGGTTTTGTTACTAACGCTTTTGGGAGGCTCTGTCATCTGGGAACTTCTGGCTGCTTTACCTGCCATATTTCCTTCACTGTAATTACTCTCTCTGGTAGTGAGCGTAGTGGATACACCAAGGCAGTTGGCAAGAACTGTCAGGCCCTACTCTAGGCCCCATAACTGGAGGCGCTTTTTCTACTCTCAGCAAAGATAGAAAAGAAGTTTCTGATCCCAATTCCATAAAATTAAAGGGAAAGGGTCAAATAAAAAGAATCCAGGGGAAAGGCAAAATCTGTTGTCTCTCCATTTTGATGCCCTTTGTAATAGCCTTAAGGACAGGGTATTCTGGTCTCTGTCATACCATAACACAGAACTCTATGTGATGTGTAAATGATTAGAAGTCAGTGAACCCAAATATTACTTGAGGTGATTAAAATCAAACCCAGCTAGTAATAAAACTGGCTCTGCAAGAGTGAGTCTATGCCAGAGTCCGATTAAATGGCCTCGGATTATTCTAGGAATCTACCACTGTTAAACTATATCCTTCTCCCAGTGTTCTTGACTGGGGAAGTCCATTATCCCAAATCCCAGGCCTATTCAGTCACTTAGCATAATGAATAGAGCAGAAGACTTAGAGTTGGGACATCTGACTCCCACCCTTGGGCAGATTATTTCACCCACCTGGACCTCATCTGTAAAGAAAATGGAATAAAAATTCCCACAGTACCTGCCTCCCATAATGTATATAAAGCACCAAAAAATGATTACCTCTTATTATTATGTGCCCAGGCCTTCAAATATTGCCAGGAACTCAGAGACCATTTTCCAACATGAGAGGGTAAGCCATTAGGGATCATACCCCATGGGCAGGCCACGGGAATCCTCAGTGGCAAGGAGTGGAAGGGGATAGGCTTAGAGGAAGAAAAAGATCCAGTCAGTGACATGATTCATCCCTTTTCCTATAAAAGCTTGCACTTGAGGTCCAAGCAGCTCCCGTCCACAGTACATGGTGTGGAACAGAAGTGATACAGTCTTCTTCAGGTGACCAAGGCTGAAAACTGGAAAGCTACAAATTAACAGCCAGCGGGAAGTAGCACCCCATACTTTCAGAGTTCTGACAGGAAGGGACAAATGAATTGTCTGCCTCTGAGACCACAGCTTCCAGCAAATGGATGCCTAGCCATAGGGGAGGATATGTTAGATTTGATCCATCCTGCAGCCCCAGGAAACCACAATTTGGAAATCAATAATTGCTAATAAATCGCTAAGCAATATTAGGCAGGCCAAATATCCATTTCATTAGCAAATGGCCCTAGCCCAGGAAGAAACCCCCTTAGTGGAGAACAAGAGTAGTTTTCCTGTCATTGAAAGGGGCAGGAGATATTTCTTGTATGGAACTGGTTCATGAAATGTAATTCTTACAATTAACCCTGAACACCATTTCTATGGGAAAACATATAACCTAGTCATATCCTCAGATTTTTATAGTCTGAAAAGCTCGAGGCAAGAGGTATGGACTCTTGCTCAGATCTTCACACCTCTTTTTCCCAAAATGCCTAGGTGTTGCTTTGGAAGGTGGCATTTTCCATTTTTGCTCTTCAGGAAATAAAACTCTTTTCAAATCCCGCTCTGGTGATGATACTGGAAATGGGAACTGAAACTTGAAGGTGGGGGGGCGGGGAGGAAAGAAAGCAGTAATGCCATGTGAGTACATCGTACATGTGTGGTCTTGTGAAGGCCAGAGACTAACAGCAACACCTAAGAGCTGAATGTTAAAAGCCGTAGCTCAGGATTATGTGTGAGTGATGTGTCCCAGGAGTTGCTAGGCCTTCACTCTTACCCAGTCCCATCAACTTAGTACCACAACCACCTCAAGATAGCAAGCCAGCCAGGGCACATCATTTCGTTTCCAAAGCCATTTGTTTTTCAATCAATGTCAAGTGATGCCCACATGTGTGTCTTATTCAGAACTGAGTATCACATTACATACAACATAGCAAAGAGATAGAAATTTGGTTGCAGAAAAAAGCACTGATTTGGCCTTCTTCTCTGAAACACCTTTCTTTGAATGGCAGGTACATGACAATACTGTGTAAAGCCTAGGCATCACTCTCTTCCTCTTGGCAACTGCTACCATACCATACAACACTTTATCAAACTAGTCCCAACAAACATTTATTCAGGACCTACTATGTGCAAAGTAGTATGGCATGTACTGAGGGTCCAAAGACAATCCCTCCTACAGGGAGCTTACCTTTGCAGGGCAGGGGGAAGGGGCAGGAAAGAAAGAAGATGTAACATAACCAGGGAAGTATATTCATGTGTAAACCTCTTGGGGTGAGAGTGTGTGTGTGTGTGTGATGGCGTAAGTTTTCGGTGCTAGAAGTCCTCTAACACCGAGCAAGGCTCACAGCAGCCCCAGGGCCCCAAAGCTAGTAGGCCAACCTCAGTAAAACCCAAATCAAACAGCCTCATTGCCTTCAGGCTAAAATAGTGGATCCTACTCCCACCCTCAAACCATGTCGATTATTCTTTGGCTCACTTTTCCCTGTGGGTCTTTCTATGTCCAAGAGATGAATGGGATCTATATATACTCTGAAAAGTTATGAAAGTATCGGACTCATTCTTATTGGCTCTGGTCCCCATCCTCAGTTTTTATTGAGGAAAAAAACACCTCCCATCTTTAAAAAATAGTTTGCCCTCTCTTGCACTCAAACTGTATGCGTTAAATAACCAAGCCAATTCAAGCTGATGGCTATCAAGTGTTTTTACAACGACCTCAAATACCATAGTAAGAATTAAGAAATAGCTATCGAAAAGCCAGTGGCCAGAGATAGAACCAGTAGGGAATAAAACCGGCTTTTCTCCTCTCCCTCATCAGTAGTGAGGAGAGTTGTCAAGGAGTGACAGAGATTAGGTCAGACTGGTAAATGGAAAGTACATCACCTGGCCAGGAATGGAGAAGAGGAAAATGTTAGGAACTAGTTGTGTCTATCTCATCGGTTTCTCCATGATCTGCTAACTTCACTCACTCAGTCTCATCTAGTCTGTGCCTTTCCCTGTTCCACTCTCTTTGTGTCTCAGGCTCTGGGACCCTCACTCAAGACCATGTACCAAGCAATGCCCACTAGCTCTTACTCAGCTCCCTTCTTGGAAAGGCCCGTATTTAGCCCTGGCCAGAGTGACGTGTCGTATCTCAGTCTCTCCAGCATGGCTGCCCTCCTTCTGGGAAGTACTTCAGATTCAAAGTCACAGGCACTTGGGGAACTTTGGGTAAATATCTTCTCGGGGATAACACTTCAGGTGCCTCAGGTTTCCATGGCAATCCCTCTCAGCAGGGAGATCCCACATGATCATTTGAGGAGAATGGAGAAGGGAGTGGCACTAACAATCAGAAAGATGAGGAAAGGCCTCTTGGAGGAGATAGCACAGAAGGTGAAACTTGAAGACAGAGATGAGGAGCAAGAGTATTCTAGGCATGAAGGGCCAGCCCACGCGAAGGCTATAAAGCAAAATAGAAATCATTTTCTCTCTTCCCCTTTTCGCAAACTCAAACCAGGAGGTAGCAAGTGCACACATTGGCTACGCACCGGCAAATCACCATAATCCGAGAGCGTGACCATAGCGATTGAATAGTTGTGCTGGCAACTAACTGAACTCATTAGCGAACCACCTACCTAGCTCCTCCACAGTTAAACCAGTGGGACAGAAACTGGCTTTCTATCCACTACGCTTCGGTTTGGTAGAGTGATGTGAGTTAAGGTTGTCTACGCTGGCTCATACCTGTACTGTTGGGACTGCTTTAACCCATGCATTGAAGCAAAGGGCTAGTGAAGCCAGAAGCCAATGACACAACAAAAAAAAAGGCTATATCTGAGGGGAAGATTACAGAGAGAGCCATCAGCCCAATCACAAGCTCAACCCAAGAGGCCCTTTCCCACCTCCTCGTCAATCTCTTCCCTCACTGGCTTCCCTTGCTCCCCCTTGCTTTAGCAGCACACGGCCAGCTTCTTCCCTCATTCCCATCCCTCACCACCCAATCTTTGGTTCTCTTTCTTCTCACTACACCCTACTCACTGTGTAGGTTTGTACTAATCAGCATGTTGCTTACTGCTCATTTCATGTGTATTGGGTCACATGCCCATAGCCAGATATTTCGTACTAATGGGGCCCATCAACAGTGTAGGGCCAAGGGAGATTTCCTTCTGGGACCCTAGAATTCTCCAAATGGGCAGTGCCCCAGTGCTCTCACACCCCTGTTTGATTATGGATTCGGAGAGTTTGAAGGGACCTTGTATCACACAGTTCAACCCCTCATTCTACAAATGTGTTTTATTTAAAGCAGCTAAAGTACATGATGTCTTGTTGACTTCTGCTATATTAGCTAGGCCTACTAGTTGATCAAAACACCAGGCAGCATTGGCATAGAGAAAAGGGCACTAGCCTTAGGATCAGAAGATCTGACTATAGGCCCCAGGTGTGACACTTAACTGTGTGAACTGGACAAGTCCTTATATCTCTGCGTTTTCATCTCTCGTATGAAGAAGCAGGAGGATATGGTGGAAAGAGAGCTAGACTTAGAGTCAGCAGAGGCCTGGAATCCAATCTGACCTCCCCCACTTACTAGCTATGCAATGATTAGCAAGTCACTTCACTTTTCTGAGCCTCAGTTTTCTCAATCTCTAAAATGGGGAGAATAAGACCTATAGTCTCTACCTAAAGGGTTTTGTAAGGCTCAGGTGGGAAAATGTATGTAAAGTGCTTCACAAACCTGAAAGCATTTTATAACTGGTTCTTATCTCTAAAATATGGATAATTACTACTGGCACTACTACCTACATCATAGGACCATTTTAAAGAAAGTATTTTATAAGACTTAAAGTGCTATGGAGATAATTTTTTATTATAATCATCTAAACTGATTGTTATCACAGCCAAAGACTGGAAATTGACTATGTTAAATAGGCATGTTTGTTCACAAGAATTGTAAATGGATTAAAGTGCCTCAGGAATAGCAACTGTACATTCTTCACATTTGGTGCCAGCATGTTGCCTATGCCTTTTGAAAAAAGAAATCTTGTTGAAAGAGGAGTTGTAATTAACAAGTCCACAGTTAGCTTTCCCTTTCCAACCCCCTACCTTCCAACTCGGAGAGGGTTTTTCAGCTACTGGATAGAAGCTGGCATTCATTCTGATTGAGATCATTCCCGAAATTATCAGTCCACCCCAGTTTAAATGTACACATGTCCATTTCTCCTTTGAATCAAGCCTCTTGATGACCTTACCTATGTCATCCCTGGACCAGCAATCACATTCAATAATGAAGTATGGAGGGGAAAATTGACTTGTATCCATAGTGTTCTGGTTTCATGTCCAAATCAATGCAGCCCATTCTATAGCCCTTTAATTAACTGTCCTCTAATGAAAGCGGTTTTTTTTTCCTTAAAGCATCTTTTTCAAAAATCAAGACATTGCCAGAAAAAAATCACAATCAATATTTTAACAATTTTACATTCACTTCCAATGCACTGCTTAAAAAATACTTACAGAAACAAACATACCCAAGAAAATTAAAACTGTTTAAGAACATGGTGCAGAAAAATCATCCAGCTAATTTCCTAATGATTCTCATCAGCCTTAATCAGGCAAGAAGTAATTCCTCCTCTTGAAAGGGAAGTAAGTTGTTGGGTTTTTTTTTTACTTGAAATTTACTTACCTTTTCCTGTCTGTGCTTTCCAAACAACTTATGTATTATACCACCCTCTCCATTCCCCAGATCTAAAAAATGGGGACACAAAGGGTCTGAGACTCTGGGGGAACAAACTAATACAAACACTAGGATTCTGACCCTCAGCACCATGCTCTATTTATTTTCCTATTCTGATGTCACTGTCACTTTAGAAGGATACATGTACTTGTTCAATTAATATGTATTTCTAGTAGTTCCATTTATCCAAATCTCATGCAAAATGGAGCAAATCAAAGAAGTCCCCATAAGTTGAGGCCTCTGACCCTAGCAGAGCCATTTGGCAATAAGTGAGAAGGTTCACTGTGTCTTCCCTTCCCCATGTGAGTCATTGAAGACCATTTTAGAATAGTTACTCACTGTTCCTCAACTTCCCTCACAGGACAGGAGAATCCATAGATTTATGGTGGGACTCAGACAAACTTTAACAGCCCACATACTTTTTGAAGACCTTAAAAAACTTGGGTTAAATTTCTTATTAATATTTACAAATACTTGAGGAACCAAAACAAACAAACAAACAACATAATTTCTCATCATCCCAAATGGCTCAGAGAATATCAGGATCACAGAATCTCAGAATTGGAAGGGACCTTAGAGGCCATCTGGTTTCTCTTATGTTTTTCACCCTTTGTTCCTCGTTCTGCCCTCGAAGACAAAGCAGAACAAGTCAAATGAATGAATGGGAAAAAAACAAACATTTAAGCGGTTAGTATATGCTAAGCATTGAGGGTACAGATACAAAAGCAAAACCATACCCCTTCTCCAGGAGCTTAACAGGAGATAACACATATAGGGGAGGGGGGAGGGATACCCAAGGAATAGTTTGGGGGTTTGGGAAGGTTGGTGAACGTAGCCGTAGGTAAGTTGACTGATGACACACCCTTTCTAAGAGCAATAGCAATATTGATTCGATTCTAGTTCCAGAGCTGGAAAGGGGTAAGAGTAGATAGTACTGTGCTGTTTCGGGGCTGATGGCAAGAAGTGGAATGTGACTAGAACCAGCTAAATATAGTGAGCTTAATAAATGTGTACTGATGTCTGACATATACACATTCTACAGTGCCCATGTCCTATAAAAAGTCTGGCATAGACACACTGGAGAGAATAGGAAAGAGTTCAGAAGGTGTTGTGAAGGGATGAAGCTCTAGGTGAATGTGATATCCATTTATCCCCACTCCAAACCTTTTTTTTCTAATTTATTTATTTATTTTTAGTTTTCAACATTCACTTCCACAAGATTTTGAGTTCCAAATTTTCTCCCCATCTCTCCCCTCCCCCACCCCATGACAGCTGTGCATTCTGATTACCCCTTCCCCTGATCTGTCCTCCCTTCTATCACCCCCCTTCTCTTTATTCCCCTTCTATTTTCCTGGAGGGTAAGATAGATTTCTATACCCCATTGCCTGTGTATCTTATTTCCCAGTTGCATGTAAAAATTTTTAACATTCATTTTTAAAACTTCGGGTTCCAAATTCTTTCCCTTCCTCCCTTCCCACCCACCCTCATTGAGAAGGCAAGCAATTCAATATAGGTTATACATGTGTAGTCACATAAAACACTTCCATAATAGTCATATTGTGAAAGACTATATTTCCCTCCATCCTATCCCGCCCCCTGTTTATTCTATTCTCTCCTTTGACTCTGTCCCTTCTCAAAAGGGTTTGCTTCTGATTACCCCCTCCCCCAATCTGCCCTCCCTTCTATCATCCCTCCTTCTCTTATCTCCTCCCCCACTACTTTCCTGTAGCGTAAGATAAATTTCCATACCCAATTGAGTGTGTATGTTATTCCCTCCTTATGCCAAATCTGATGAGAGTAAAATTCACTTGTTCTCTCTCCCAGTACATTCCTCTCTCACCTCTTAATTTTGTTTTTTAGATATCATCCCTTCATATTGAACTCACCCTATGCCCTCTGTCTATATATATTCCTTCCAACTACCTTAATAATGAGAAAGGTCTCATGAGTTACAAATATCATTTTTCCACGTAGGAATGTAAACAGTTCAATTTTAATAAGCCCCTTATGATTTCTCTTTCCTGTTTACCTTTTCGTGCTTCTCGAGTCTTGTATTTGGAAGTCAATTTTTTTTATTTAGCTCTGGCTTCTCAAGAATGCATTAAATTCCTCTGTCTCATTGAATGACAGTTTTTCCCCTCAAAGATTATACTCAGTTTTGCCTGGTAGGTGATTCTTGGTTTTAATCCTAGCTCCTTTGACCTCTGGATATCATATTCCAAGCCCTCTGATCCATTAATGTAGAAGCTGCTAAATCTTGTGTTATCCTGATTGTGTTTCCACAATACTTGAATTGTTTCTTTCTGGCTGCTTGCAATATTTTCTCCTTGACCTGGGAACTCTGGAATTTGGCTATAATATTCCTGGGAGTTTTCTTTTTGGGATCTCTTTCAGGAGGAGATTGGTGGATTCTTTCCATTTCTAATTTACCCTCTGTTTCTAGGATATCAGGGCAATTTTCCTTGATAATTTCTTGAAAGATGATGTCTAGGCTCTTTTTTTTTTTATCATGGCTTTCAGGTAGTCCAATAATTTTTAAATTATCTCTCCTGGATCTATTTTCCAGGTCAATTGCTTTTCCAATGAGATATTTCACATTGTCTTCTATTTTTTCATTCTTTTGGTTTTGTTTTATAATTTCTTGATTTCTCATAGAGTCATTAGCTTCCATTTGCTCCATTCTAATTTTTAAGGAATTATTTTCTTCAGAGAGCTTTTGGACCTCCTTTTCCATTTGGCCAATTCTACATTTTAAGGCATTCTTCTCCTCATTGGCTTTTTGGACCTCTTTTGCCATTTGGTCTAGTCTATTTTTAAGGTATTATTTTCTTCAGTATTTTTTGGGTCTCCTTTAGCAAGCTGTTGACTCATTTTTCATTATTTTCTTGCATCACTCTCATTTCTCTTCCCTATTTTTCCTCTACCTCTCTTAATTGATTTTCAAAATCCTTTTTGAGCTCTTCCGTGGCCTGAGACCAATTCATATTTTTCTTGGAAGCTTTGGATGTAGGAGCTTTGACTTTGTTGTCATCTTCTGATTGTATGCTTTGATCTTCCTTGTCACCAAAGTAAGATTCTATAGTCTGAGTTTTTTCCACTGTTTGTTCATTTTCCCAACCAATTACTTGACTTTTTAATTCTTTGTTAAGGTAGGGCTCTGCTTCCAGTGTGGAGAATATACTGTCCCAAGCTTCAGGGGTTTTGTGCAGCTGTTTTCAGAGATATTTCTCGGGAGCTGTAAGTTTTCAGTTCTTCCAAGGTGGTAAGATCTAAGGAGAGGTGTTTACTCCTCTCCTGGCCTGTTCTCTGGTCTATGAGTGACCACAAGCACTCTTTTCTGCCTTGGAACTGTGAGGAGGGTTCCCTCTCCACTGCTGCCACGAGTTCTGCTATGCCAGTGCTCCTCCTCACCCCGGGACTTCGACCCAGATCCAAGTATGGGCAAAGCAACAGAATCCTGCCTCAGTGCCAACAAAGAGATCCCTGTAATCTCCTTCTGATCAGTGTTTCATCCCCTTACTGTCTATGGGCTGAGATCTCTGGAAGGAGCCACTGCCGCCTCTGCCACCGCCACCCCCCCCCCAGGGCTGCACCACACTCCTCTCTCACCCAGGTCCGACAGACCTTTCCCACTGACCTTTTAAGTTGTCTTTGGAGTTTGTGGGTTGAGAAGTCTGGAAACTGCCACAGTTGCCCATGATTCAGTCCCCTAAGGCCTTCTCCAGGTTTGCTGGGGCCCTGTCTGTGCTGGCATGGCCCATGTTGAACTGCGCCCCTCTCCCAGCCCGGCACAATAGACCTTTCCCGTCAACCATCCAGGTTGTCTTGGGCTGGAAATTTGTTTCATTCTGTCTTTTTGTGGGTTCTGCTGCTCTAGAATTTGTTGTCACTTTAGAGAGATTTGGAGAGATTTGGGGGAGAGCTCAAGGAAGTCCCTTTTATTCTGCCATCTTGGCTCTGTCCCCCCATCCCAATCCCTTGATGTTCTCTGTGTCTAAGACCTTGGACAGATAACAACACAACTTGGCACATAAGACTTTCCCAGATATGCACATATAATAGGGACTTGGGAGAGACAACAGAAGGAGTACTACACATACAACACAGGAGATGCCAGAGCCATACCAGAAAAACACGGGAGCCATACTACTGGGTCACCAAAGCGGTCACGCTCACTTGATGTACCTTCTACTCTACTTCATTCTCTAGCTCATTTTTCCTCTCTGCAGGACAAGTAGCTCTGAAACTAGCCAATAAAATGGGCTAGTATCAAAACACTCTCCTAGAGGTTCTGGTTTTTCTTGCTTTTATCTGCTGCCTACAAGCAACCTCATAGTCCAAGAGAATCTGGCATTCTTTCTAGGGCTATTGGCAGCAACCACAGCCTTCCAACACCCACAACTCAACCAGGTTACCTCCATGATTGTAATTATACTTCAATGGGGAACCACTAGCATTACGCTCTTGGTTTTCGACTCTAGACCTCACTGGTTATACATATGGACGTGATGGTGGCAGTAGATGTTCATATATTCCTGGACATTTGTGATCCCTTGCTTAGCAAGGATAGCAAGAATAGCATTCTTCCTTGCTTTGTAGGAACTTTGACATAAAGATATCTCCCCATTTAACTGCTACCACATATTTTGAGGAAGGTGTTCCCTGACCTGGTTCCATTTTTCTTCCAAAAGAACCTCTGACTGATAACTACCTCCTGGAAAAATAAGGCCTGGAGTTTAGTTGTGGTGGTTGGTGGCTTCTTAAGCATTTATCAATCCTGACATTTGTCTTAGTAAATTTACCTTTTTTTTTTTTTTACTACTCAGTCCAAATATGTGTACTCTATTCTCCATGGTTACCTGTCCATGGGTCACATGCTATTTCAAAGATACAAGGAAGTTTTTCAAACAAAAGCACAATCATAGGAGGACAGCCTAGTACAATAAAAAGATATTACATCAGGAGCCAGAAGACCCAAGTTGTAATCCCCACTCTGCCATCACTCACAGGAGGATTTGAGGGAGTTACTGTGGGCCTCAGTTTCTTCATCTAGAAAATGAACACTTTGGACCAGATGATCTCTGAGGGACCTTCCTGTTTCAATATTCTATTATAGGTCATGTGAACTTATGAATGTTTTATAAGTTTACAAGGAGCATGGCTATAAATTACTGGGCTTTGGTAATCTTTTAGAATAACTCAAGTGACAGTTTTGCAAGATGACATATTTTACTTGAAGATAAGCCTTTCAGGGCCTTGAATAAAGGAAATGCCTGTTCATCCTACAATCACACCGTAGGAGGACGCTCTTTTAGGGGGCTTGGCTAACTCTTCTTCTTGCATATTATCCATCTGACCATTTTCTAGGGCAGGAATTCTTCAGCTTCGTTTTCTTATAGTTCAAGATGTCTCCAGTTATCTCAAAGGGGCCTCAGAAAATTATTTTTAAATTCTCACCAGATAATTCATGGAAACTTCTGGGTTCTACAGAGAGGTACAAGGGTGAAATGGAAAGAGCATTGGACTTGTAGTCAGGAGACCTGAGCCTTATGACCACTTCAGCTATCTGAGACTCATTTTCTTTCTCTATAAAATGGGGATAATTATACTTGCACTGTCTACTTGACAGATTATTTAGAAGAAACATTTGGCAAGCCTTAAAGTACTATTGAAATGTGAGCTTTTATTATTATTGGTCCGGACGCCAGTCTCCACCTTCTTTTCTGTATCTCCAATTATGTAAAAGACTGGTGACCATGGAGCATAGTTCTTAATGGAATCTGTGTCTTATGCTATAAAGCTGAAGGAGCTTTTTGCATTCATTTCCTTGCTAACTCTTTAAATACACTCATCTAGAACTCTAGGGTCCTGGGAAGTAGCATGCTGTAATTGTCATCAAAAGATAACTAGTAAGGACAAGAAGGTTTCTTTCCCCGGTGAAAAGAGGCTGACTGAAAGATGTTAGAAAAGTTAATAGACAGTTCTGGGCCTCTTTCCAGAGTTTTGGTAGTCCTTTATCTTCCAGGGCTGATTGCCTTCCACTGTGTGTATCTCCCTGGATAGCAATACCTGTTGGGATCCCTCCTCTTGTCTTATATTCCTTTATGTAAGTCTGTCTGCCTTGCTTTACATAATCGGTGTGTTCCTGAAAAGGTGTGTGAATTTTTAACTATATTGTCAGTGCACTAGGGGAGATCATGATTTAAAAGAATCCTGACCTGAATTCTTTTGTAATGCAAAAAAAATGCACTAGCTTATCTTTTTTGTAAGTTTGGAAGCCTTCCAAGGTTGAAAATTGTCAGCATCTCATATGTGTTAGTTAGGCACTGTACTAAGTGCTAGAGATACAAAGTTTCTTCTGCCTTTTGACCAAATAAGGATCTTGGGAACTTTGGAGAGAATTTGGACTTTTTCATAGGCATAGAAAGAGACCAGGGGTGGGTGACCTTTCAGGAGACCTGGCAAGAGGTGATTGGGTCCTAAACTGAAGTGATGATTGTGTTAGGAGTGAAAGGGGCAGATTTGATAGATGTTTCAGAGGTAGAAGAAGCAAGATTTGACAACTATTAGAATATATGGGATGAGGGAGAATGAGAAGTTGAGGATGACTCCTCAACTCCTCAACAAGTTACAAACCCAGGAGAGTGAATAATGGTTGTGTCCTCAACAGAAATAGGGGAGTGCAGTCAAGGGGAGAGTATGGGGGGCAGGGGAGACAATGAGTTCTGTTCGGGACATGTTGAGTTTGAGATGCCTTCAGATATCAAATTCTTTTAACATGAGCCACACATAAGCTAACAAAGCTTTTACGCACAGTTTCACTAAGATGTTATGCAGTCATCATGGTCAATTCAGTGGTCCTCCGGGCTCTCGGAAAGAATAGGAAATTCCAGCCTAGTGAAAAGGGAAACATAGATTAGCTGTAACTTGGCAGTGAAAACTTGTTGTCTGCGGGTGTCATCATACGAAAGATTACAGGGAATAGGCATAAGCCTAAATGAAGTCCAGTTAATTTCAAAACAGCCAATACAAACAGCTTCCTCTTTTTTCTCCCATTTGAGTAACACTGTGTGACTATTTTTATACCGACTGATATTCTCCTAAACTGGGCTGGGAGTTTTCGGGTTACAGGTTATGAGTTGGACAGTTCAACCTGCTGCTCAAGTAGTAAATGATTCCTGTGCTGTAAGGCCAACTGAGAAGCCACGCCCCCTTCAGGAAACTGAAGAAAACACTCGAAAGGAAATAGTGAGGCCCAATTTCAACCCATGCGAAAAGGGAGGGGATTGTGTTTTGTTTTTGTGAGAAGTGCAGAGCGATTCCTTCATGACATATATGGCTGTGCTAACAGCCGGAGTAAGGTAGAACTATCCTGTTCCTAACAGTGTTCAGCACTGGGGGTGGAGGTGGTCATGGGTTTGGGTAGATGTCACTCTTCCTATTTCTTTTTCATCAAGTGTATTCAGACTCCTTTGCATGGTCTTCAAGGCCCTCTAAAATCTACCTTTCTAAGCCTTATCTCATGTTACTCTCCTCTATGTTCTCTGTGCTCCAGTCAATTTGACAACTCTTCCCTCTGAATATACCCAAGCTCTCCTTTCTCAATGCCTCTCTGCTCACACTTCCCTGTGGTTGGAATGTTCTCCCTTCTTATCTTTGTCCACTGAATTCCTATCCACATTTTAAAGATCAATTCAAACGCCATCTTACCCAAAAAGCTTTCCCTAATGTCTTCACTAGTAATGACTTTCTTCCTCCTATGTCACATGCCATTGTAAGGCACTTACCATGTAACATGAATCCAAACAAATCCAATAACATGCGTTAAGTGTCTACTATGTTCCAGGCTTTGTGCTGGGCACTAGGGATGCTATGACAAAATGAAAACCAATCCCTGACCCCAAGCAGTTTACATTCTTCTGGTGGAATATTGTTGTCTATGTGTCCCCTTATAAAACTCAATTTCTAAGACAACAGGGAATATGTCTTCTCAAGATTTGCCTCTCTCCCAGCACTCAGGCACCCAGCTGTTGGTTTCCAAGTCTCTTGAGTGTCTCTAAAGTGGATTTTGTTACCTAAGCTGCCATCAAAGTCTTATCCATTGCTGTGTATTTTGTATTGGGTACTCAGGGAGGTGCCAGAATTGTAAAACCAATAGCTCTTGGGCACCTAGGATAATTGTTCCCTATTTAAAAAAATTTTAAAGGAAAAAATATGTTCCTGGGTAAAATGAATGCCAAGTAAAAGCAAATGAGAAAAAAAGTCCACAAGAAATCCACAATTCAGAAAAAATCTTATGTGACAGGCATAAAGGCATGATTGTTCCTCTTGTATCTTGGTTTAGACATCTTGTTCAAAGCAGGAGTGATCCTGAGATTTCTGTTCTTAACCCTCCCCCCTCCCCAAGCTAGCTTCACCTTCCAGGTATTTAACCAATGTAAGGGTGGGGTGGGTATCAGAGCATTTCATCCTGTTTTCAGGTGACATTTCCAAACAAACCCTTGGTCATACTGTAAGACTCTAGCCTTAAGGCCAGTTTTTAACCTAAAAATCATAGAATGTCAGTGCTAGAGAAGACCTTAGGGTCATATAGTGCATTCTTATAAAGGAGGACACAGACCCAAAGATGGGAAGTGTATTAATATAATAGAATGTCAGGTCTAGAAGAGACCCTGCAGCTAAATTATTTACCACAACCCCCCAAGCATCGTGAAGAGGAGGAACCCAAAGCCGGGGGAGGAGAAGGGATTGAGGATAGCAGAATGTCGTGGCTAGAATGGGATGTTCCATGTCTCACTCCCTCATTTTCCATAGGAGAACAAGGAGATCCCGAAAGTGACCCCTGCAAAGGCTAGACGATCTCATAATCGGGAAAAAATGAGGTGCCCTCACCCGGTTTTACAAGACTTGCCTCCCTGGGATATCTATGTGTTTTAATGGGAAGGCTTCAATGTTGCTTCAACCCCTGTCCTTGGGCAGATGTTCTTTCAAAACTCTCCCTCGGCCAGCTCTCAAGCTTTCTTTACACAGCTCCAGGAAAGTCAACTTGCCTTCTGGCAGATTTATAGATAGAGGCTGAAAAGTCAGAAAGTCAAGAGGCCAGCTACACCGCTCCCAGCCTAGTAACCCGGATTTCCCTCTGGGGGCGGGTGTGTGTGTGTGTGTGTGTGTGTGTGTGTGTGTGTGTGTGTGTGTGCATTTTTAACTAAGGGAATTTCTCCCCTTTTCCTAACCAGAAGCTGGTCCCCCTGAAAAGGAGAAAGTTTGCCCGCCTCCATTTAAGGAATGACAATAGCCAAATGAGAGGATTCCCTCTAAGGTACATATTACAAGAAGAGTTAGATTCCTTCTTCGTGCATTTTTATCCACGGAAGTTAGAATGCTCTAGTTTGGGTTCACTTAGGAAATGAAATAACCACAATGAAGACATCAGTAGTAGAATTGGCCAGTAGAGGTAGGTCTCTCTCTCTCTCTCTCTCTCTCTCTC
>NW_020954987.1:4544-4864 GCF_900497805.2 Vombatus ursinus | reverse complement strand
CATTTCACAAGAGAGGATCCTTTAACCTTTTGCTGTTTGATTTTTTTCTTATTTTACTTGACAGGTTAAAAAATAGGCCTTCATCTTCTAGATAAAGGGTAGTATGTCATATATTTCTATATGCAAGTCTTTGTATAATTTTGAGACTACTTTAGAAAAAGGTAAGAGACATATAGCCACCAAAAGAGCTGCTGGGTGATCTGATCTCCCAGCAGCTTCCGGGTTTCTACTTTTATAGTGAGTCATACATAAACACACACACACACACACACACACAGACATAAATATATATATATATATATATGTTTGTGTGTATTATT
>NW_020954987.1:3781-4348 GCF_900497805.2 Vombatus ursinus | reverse complement strand
GGGCAGGCATTTCACAAGAGAGGATCCTTTAATCGATTGCTGTTTGATTTTTTTCTTATTTAGTTGATAGGGTAAAAAATAGGACTCCATCTTCTAGACAAAGTGCAGTATATCATATATTTCTACTGACAAGTGTTTGTTTAATTTTGCGACTACTTTAGAAAAAGGTAAGAGACATATGGCCATCAAGAAAGCAGGTTGGTGATCTGATCTCCCAGGAGATTCCAGATTTGTACTTTTATAGTGAGTCATACGTAAACACACACACACACAGACATATATATATATATATATATATATATATATATGTATGTATGTTTGTGTGTTAAGTATAAATAACTATATATGTGTATGTATTTATTTATATGTATGTATATATAGATACATATAGACACATACGAATATTAAATCATATTTGATATCCAGAGCATTAGTTTTTTATTGTATTCATTATTCCTAGTCACATAGTAGGAAATTAATATGTATGTTTGTTAAATTGAATTAAGTTGAAGTCACTGCAGTTTTCTGACCGTTGATTATTGTGGTATCCACACTCAACAACCATTT
>NW_020954987.1:3218-3646 GCF_900497805.2 Vombatus ursinus | reverse complement strand
TTTGTATAATTTGTGAAACTACTTTACAAAAAGGGAAGAGACATATGGCCATGAAAAAAGCAGGTTGGTGATCTTATCTCTCAGCAGCTTCCAGGTTCGTACTTTTATATTAAGTCATACATACACACACTCACACACACACACACATAGACACATATATATATATGATGTATGTGTTTATGTTTGTATTATAAATATTTGTATATGTGTATCTATATATCCATATGTATGTATGTATGTATATATATATACATGAATATTAAATCATCTTTGGAATCCAGAGCATTAATTTTTCATTCTATTCACTATTCGTAGTCATATAGTAGGCAATTAATATGTACCTTTGTTAAATAGATTTGAGTTGAGATCACCATAGGTTTCTGACCGTTGATTTTTGTGGTATCCACACCCAACAACCATTTCTTTAG
>NW_020954987.1:2836-3151 GCF_900497805.2 Vombatus ursinus | reverse complement strand
AATGTCAACATTCTCCTGGAAGAGCAGTGATGTCATCACTTACCAACCCTCTCTTGGCAATATCAACATTCTACTGGCACAGCAGGGCAGCCATTTCATAAGAGAGGATCCCTTAACCGATTGCTGTGTGATTTTTTTTTTATTTTACTTCATAGGCTAAAAAATAGGACTTCATCTTCTAAATAAAATGCAGTATATCATATATTTCTACTTGCAAGACTTTGTATAATTTTGAGACTACTTTATAAAAAGGTAAGAGACATATGGCCATCAAGAAAGCAGGTTGCTGATCTTATCTTCCAGCAGTTTTCAGGT
>NW_020954987.1:1455-2737 GCF_900497805.2 Vombatus ursinus | reverse complement strand
ATATTATGTATGTGTTTATGTTTGTATTATAAATATTTGTATATGTGTAGGTATATATTCGTATTTGTGGATGTATGTATATAAACATATATACATGAATATTAAATCATATTTGGAATCCAGAGCATTAGTTTTTCATTGTATTCACTATTCGTAGTCACATAGTAGGCAATTAATATGTATGTTTGTTAAATTTAATTGAGTTGAAATCACTGCATGTTTCTGACCGTTGATCTTTGTGGTACCCACACTCAACAACCATTTCTTTAAAATGTCAACATTCTCCTGGAAGAGCAATGATGTCCTCACTTACCAACCCTCTCTTGGCAATGTCAACATCCTACTTCCACAGCAGGGCAGCTATTTCAAAAGAGAGGATCCTTTAAGCGATTGCTGTATGATTTTGTTCTTATTTTACTTCATAGGCTAAAAAATAGGACTTCATCTTCTACATAAAATGCAGTATATCATATATTTCTACTTGCAAGACTTTGTATAATTTTGAGACTACTTTATAAAAAGGTAAGAGACATATGGCCATCAAGAAAGCAGGTTGCTGATCTTATCTCCCAGCAGTTTTCAGGTTCGTACTTTTATAGTAAGTCATACACACACACACACACACACACACACATATATATATTATGTATGTGTTTATGTTTGTATTATAAATATTTGTATATGTGTAGGTATATATTTGTATTTATGGATGTATGTATATAAACATATATACATGAATATTAATTCACATTTGGAATCCAGAGCATTAGTTTTTCATTGTATTCACTATTCGTAGTCACATAGTAGGCAATTAATATGTATCTTTGTCAAATTGAATTGAGTTGAAATCACTGCATGTTTCTGACCGTTGATCATTGTGGTACCCACACTCAACAACCATTTCTTTAAAATGTCAACATTCTCCTGGAAGAGCAATGATGTCCTCACTTACCAACCCTATCTTGGCAATGTCAACATCCTACTGCCACAGCAGGGCAGCTATTTCACAAGAGAGGATCCTTTAAGCGATTGCTGTATGATTTTGTTCTTATTTTACTTCATAGGCTAAAAAATAGGACTTCATCTTCTAAATAAAGTGCAGTATATCATATATTTCTACTTGCAAGACTTTGTATAAGTTTGAGACTACTTTATAAAAAGGTAGGAGACATATGGCCATCAAAATAGCTGCTGGGTGATCTGATCTCCCAGCAGTTGCCAGGTTCGTACTTTTATAGTGAGTCATACAAACACACTCACACACACACACACATATATATAT
>NW_020954987.1:229-1301 GCF_900497805.2 Vombatus ursinus | reverse complement strand
GTTTCTGACCGTTGATCTTTGTGGAATCCACACTCAACAACCATTTCTTTAGAATGTCAACATTCTACTGGAAAAGCAATAATGTCCTCATTTACCAACCCTCTCTTGGCAATGTCAACATCCTACTGCCACAGCAGGGCAGCTATTTCACAAGAGAGGATCCTTTAAGCGATTGCTGTTTGATTTTGTTCTTATTTTACTTGATAGGGTAAAAAATAAGCCTTCATCTTCTAGATTAAGTGCATTATATCATATACTTCTACTTGCAAGTCTTTGTATAATTTGTGAAACTACTTTACAAAAAGGGAAGAGACACATGGCCATGAAAAAAGCAGGTTGGTGATCTTATCTCCCAGCAGCTTCCAGGTTTGTACTTTTATAGTAAGTCAGACTTAGACACACACACACACACACACACACACACACAAATATATATATTATGTATGTATTTATCTGTGCATTATAAATAATAGTATATGTGTATGTATATATTTATATGTATTTATGTGTATATATATATATATACACATAAATGATTATTAAATCATATTTGGAATCCAGAGCATTAGTTTTTTATTGTATTCACTATTCCTAGTCACAGAGTAGGCAATTAATATATATGTTTGTTAAATTGAATTGAGTTGAAATCACTGCAAGTTTCTGACCGTTGATCTTTGTGGTATCCAAACTCAACAACCATTTCTTTAAATTTCAAGATTCTACTGGAAGAGCTGTGATGTCATCACTTACCAACCCTCTCTAGGCAATGTCAACATCCTACTGCCACAGCAGGGCAGCCATTTCTCAAGAGAGGATCCTTTAACCTTTTGCTGTTTGATTTTTTTCTTATTTTAGTTGATAGGGTGAAAAATAGGCCTCCATCTTCTAGACAAAATGCAGTATATCATATATTTCTACTGGCAAGTGTTTGTTTAATTTTGTGACTACTTTAGAAAAAGGGAAGAGACATATGGCCATCAAGAAAGCAGGTTGGTGATCTGATCTCCCAGGAGATTCCAGGTTTGTACTTTTATAGTGAGTCATACGTAAACACGCACACACACACACAGAC
>NW_020954987.1:0-193 GCF_900497805.2 Vombatus ursinus | reverse complement strand
ATATATATATATATATATATATATATATATATATATATATATATGTATGTTTGTGTGTTAATTATAAATAACTATATATGTGTGTGTATTTATTTATATGTATGTATATATAGATACATATAGACAAATACGAATATTAAATCTTATTTGAAATCCAGAGCATTAGTTTTTTATTGTATTCAGTATTCCTAGT
>NW_020954986.1:4636-5279 GCF_900497805.2 Vombatus ursinus | reverse complement strand
TAGCAGAAGTCTGATTCTTTTCCTCCCACATCAGTGTGATTTCACTTTTAGCCTAAAGTCCAAAAGACAAGTTTTAGAAAAGGAAGAAGATTGTAAAAATACAAAGTCCAGAACCGAGTCTGTGGCTACAAATAATGATTGTCAGCAAGTCATTTCATTGATTAGGTCAGTAAGTTGCAACTCAAAGAAATCAATCAAATGAATTACTTGAATTTAATGAGTCCTTGGGATAATCAATTCATTGACTGAAGGGTTGAAGAAAATCAACTTGGCTCAGCTGGGTGGTTCTACATTCATGTTCTTTTCCTAGTTGATTTTTTGCTTGATACGCAATCAGGAAGCTGATTTTGCCTCTCAGTGGCTCCTCTCTACTCCTAGTTAATAGCAAGAAACATTTTCTAATGCAATGAAGAGATCAATCACTGAAGGAACTTTTTGGGAGAACTGTTTGGTTGTAAAACATGCAAATACAAGAGATTCAGGAGTCAAATTTTCCCTGAGCCAAGCAAAGATTGTTTTTTTCATATCATCATCATTTTCACCCTCACCACCATTACCATTACTATTTTTTAAAACTTGTCGGGGGCTGGATTTAAACTCAGGTCTTCCTGACTCTTGACCTAGCACTATTTATTATTGTATC
>NW_020954986.1:4052-4565 GCF_900497805.2 Vombatus ursinus | reverse complement strand
GTCATTTACAATGGGCATTTCTTCTCATTTGAATTCTTTCTTCTGACAAGTCATAGGACTGACTATTTGTAGACAGCCCATTTGGAAATGAACACTGCCTTGATAACCAGTCGCTTTACATCAATTCAATTGGAGTTATTTTCATTTTGTTTGGTGATTCTATTTGGCATCCACCACATCTCACATCTACCAATTGTCTTTGCAATTAAATTATTCATGATATATTGACATAGTCTTTTGACCAAGTCCATAAGCCTTTGACCTTTTTATTCTAACAGACTAGGTGTCTCCCTGACTTTCTCTCAGCCCACCTCATTAATCTCTTACCAAAACCTTTCAATTTCCCCTTCCTGACATCTCTTGGATATGCTCCTTTCTCAGCTCGGACAGCACCACTACTTAGGGGAAGGCCAGAACCACCTAATGCCTGGACTATTACAATCACCTGCTAATTGGTCTACCTGCCTCAGGGCTTTTTTATAAACTCCAGGCCATTCTTTACTCAGATGTGAA
>NW_020954986.1:3592-3962 GCF_900497805.2 Vombatus ursinus | reverse complement strand
ATTTACATCACCTCCCCCCAATGTACTGTGTGGTCCAGTGATATTGACCTCCATCACACTTCCTCAAAGTGGACAGTCCATCTGGCAGCTCTGGGCACTTGCACTGTCCCCTATATCTGGAAGGCTCTCTCTTCTCTTTGTTTTCCTTAGCTGCCTTCAAATCCCAAATGAAATCCCAGCTTCCACAGGAAATCGTCCCTATTCTTTTTTTTTAACCTTCCCTGTTCTTGAATTCTAATACCTTCCCCAGGCTGATTATTTCCTATGTATTCTCTCTACAGATTGTTTGTACATAGTCATTTACATATGATGTTCCCCAGTAGATTGCAAGCTCCTTGAGGATCAGAACTGACTTTTGCCCTACTTCACA
>NW_020954986.1:3082-3508 GCF_900497805.2 Vombatus ursinus | reverse complement strand
GTCCACCTCTTTCATTGATGAAATAATGGTTACATTCTTATGCTTTGATATCTATGATCAGTCTGAGATAGATATATAGATAAATAGAATGAAAGAAAGAAAGATATCATAGTCCCCCTGAACTACTTGACTTAAAAAACAACAAGATTACTGACACCACATTCATAAATGGTGAGAAAAACAATCAAGTAGATGTAAATGATTATTTTCAATGTGTAAGTGGTGAAATAGATTGTATCCAGAGTTATCTGCATTCATCGTCCATACATCCATGACTGCTAACTTTTCAATTCTGGAAACATTGTCTCACTGTATGGTCTTCTTGGAATGTCTATCAGAGGACTTATATTTCCTAACATACACATACACAAACACACACACACACACACACACACACACACACACACACACAGAAAGAGTAGGAAG
>NW_020954986.1:2410-2947 GCF_900497805.2 Vombatus ursinus | reverse complement strand
AAATGCTCAGTTGAGCTGATAAATGACATTCATGCTATTCCTATCATCTATCAGCTTTGTAAGCCTGTCAGCAAAGACAATAAGACAATGCTGGCCTTATTCTTGATGGAGCCATGCTGGTTCTTTGTGATCCTTACTTCCTTTTCTAGATATGTTCATTTAGGATTTTATATATACAATATATAATTTTAGACTATACTTACACGTTTTCTAAAATTTGTGCTGGAACTAAAGTCAAGCTCATATTCCTGTGGGTTATAAAGTCTATTCTCTTCCATTGTTTTTGAAAATTTGCCCAACATTTGCCTTCCTCCAATCCTCTTATCCAATTCACCACAATATTTCATATGTCCCTGGCATTTATTCAACAATCACATCTGCCAGTTCTTTCTGCAGCTGAGGATATAGGTCATAGGAAAGGCACCAGAACAGAGTGGAAATACTGTCTCCAATATTGTCTCACTAATTTTCTAGAAGTGTGACACTTTTTAAATCATTTAACCTCTTTGACACTCCATTTTCTCCACTATAAATTGC
>NW_020954986.1:625-2298 GCF_900497805.2 Vombatus ursinus | reverse complement strand
TTCTTTAAGTCTGTCCAAGCTCATGTTCTTTGCTTCCAAGACATTATTTATCCTTCTCATCCTTTGCCATCCACTTTTCTTTTTGCTTTCAGTCTTTCCCAACATCAAGGTCTTTTCCAGTGAGTCCCATCTTCTGATTATGTGGCCAAAGTATTTGAACTTCATCTTCAGCATTTGACCTTCCAGTGAATAGCCTGAATTAATTTCTTTAAGTATTGACTGATTCTCTAGCACCACAGTTCAAAAGCATCAGCTCTGCAGTGCTCAGCTTTCCTTATAGTCCAACTCTCATAGCCATGCATTGTTATTAGAAAAGCCTCAGCTTTGCTCACATGGATATTTGTCCACTGGAGAAAGAAACAGCAAACCACTCCAGTATCTTTGCCAAGAAAATCACATGGACAATATTAAAATGATATCAATATTACTTATGATTATCTAAGTTACTTTAATTGAATTCATGAGGGGTTATCTCTTACTATGCTATCTCCTCCCTAACTCTGACTAATAAAAGCCTAGGAGTCATTTGTCTTATGTTCTTTCCAGCACTAAAGTCATCATCCTTGGCAGAAAAAAGGGAGGCAAATATGAACTGAGCAGCCCTCACTTTCCTCCCTTGTCAGTGATTATCATGTCAACCATGTTGAGCACTGGTCTTTCCCTTTCTTTGCTCTTGCTTTTCCCCCACACAGAGCTCCAAGAAAACTCTCTTATTTGCTTTCCTCACCTGCCTCAGCTTACTGTTGTCTTTAGAAACACAATAAATTTAGTGTCCTGTCTTACACACGTTCCACTAAGTACCTTGGAGAGTGTCTTTCAATAAATATCACTGGAATTAAAAAAATAGGCAAACTCTGATTGTAGAAGCTTCTATTTCATTGTCAATTCTTAGCAAAACTGCAAAGTCAGCCAAGTTGACTTTCAAGGTGTGCAGCCTCTTCATGCTGTACTGTTTTTCCACACTTGGTGTCCCTCTGATATCACCTTCTCAGGCAACTGGAGTCTTAAGATCCATTCTTCTTACCCCTTATTAAAATTTGCTTTCAAGGGAGCACCTCTAACTCCTTTGTCAAAAATAATACATGCTTATTAGTTGAAATGTCACTCTTAGGTTTATTCACCACTTCTCCAAGAGATTATAAGAAGGTAGAGAATGTCTTCCACAGGAGGAATCAGCATGCACGTGTTCTAGAATGTATCATTCTGAGAGATAATGAAATGAAAAGTAATTTTTAAAAAAATTAACAGAGTGTTCTAGGTTCTTGAGAGAAGCATTGTGGTATATTTGAGAGGGTACTGGATTTGGAGTCAGGAAGAGTTGGGTTCAAATCCCTTATCAAACACTTACTAGCTATTTGACTTTGGAAAAACCATTTCACTTTGCTACATCTCAATTGTAAATTTAAGTTGAAAATAACAGTCGTAAAATTAGGTAAAATAAGTAAAATTAAGGCACTAGACTCACTTTTTTCTAAGGACATTCCAAGATATCTTCCAAGTCTCTAATCCTATCTTAAGGAGAATTAATCAGAGAATCCATCCAAATAAACACAACTGATATGTTCAGCAAAGTAACTGTTGTTCAACTCAACTCATCAAATTAGGAGGTTGCTCAGCTACTGTGTTTTAAGTGTTCTGAGGAAATGCCTCTACATTCCAGCCAGCCTGATTTG
>NW_020954986.1:186-533 GCF_900497805.2 Vombatus ursinus | reverse complement strand
CAGTGGATTTGATCCATTTGATGGATCCCTAAAAGACTCCAGACTTTCCCACAAGTCTTAGGTCCCTGGCATTTGCCTGAGGCTCATCTCAATATAATCCTTTCAACTGTCCTTGAATTGTGGCTTTGTCCCTGTCCCAATCTTCAGTTGTCTATTACCTCTAACCTAGCCCAGCCCTGCATTGTCTCTTGCCTCTGCATTTCCCCAGGTCACTTCAAATTTATCTAGACCCCTCCTCTGTTAGCTCTCCATTACCACAGACTACTTGACCACTCCTAGATCACATCAGATCTCCCCACAGTCTTTCTCTATAAAAGGTCCATCTTGCCTCTATTAAATTGCTCAGA
>NW_020954986.1:0-141 GCF_900497805.2 Vombatus ursinus | reverse complement strand
TTCTTCTCCTCCTTCAAGTCCTAACTGAACTGTGAGCCCTGCCACAGGATCTTCCCATCTGCAGGATAACTGTGAACTTGTCTTCCTTATTTTCTAATGGCTTTCTGAGAGCAGCACAGCTGGACAGCTCTTCTGCTCTGA
>NW_020954985.1:39483-40003 GCF_900497805.2 Vombatus ursinus | reverse complement strand
TGTAGATGTTATATGACTTGGCCTGATTAATGTTGGAAGACTTAATACTGAAATTTCTACTGCTTTAGGTTATCAGTGACTTGGTGCTAAGTATTAGAGTCATAATTTAGAGACTGCTATAATGCAGTCCCTCAAATGAAATCATTTGATTCAATTTCCATGTTTTGTTAAAACTTTAAAGTTAATATAAATGCACAAGAGGCCCTCCAAAATTACTTTCTAATGTAAAATTAGTATCTTGATCAAAGTCTTTCCTGACTTGACTTACCAAGTCAGCCATAGCTGTCCTGAGATATACTCCCTATATATCTAAGGTCACTAACCTTTAGTAGAGCCCCTATTACCTCCAAGATCAAATCTAAAATCCCCTTTTTGGTTTTTAAAGGAATTTACAACCTGACCCCTTCCACTCTTCCTGCACTCTACAAAGCCCATACCCTTGATTTTGTCATTACCTGAAAGTGTTCCACCTTTTTAAACTCTTCCTTCATCTCCTCTTTCTTTTGCTTTTGCTTTTTTT
>NW_020954985.1:38271-39417 GCF_900497805.2 Vombatus ursinus | reverse complement strand
TTTGCTTTTTTTGGGGGGGCGGGGGGGGGTGAGACAACTGGGGATTAAGTGACTTGCCCAGGGTCACACAGCTAGTAAGTGTTAAGTGTCTGAGGTCGGATNGGGGGGGCGGGGGGGGGTGAGACAACTGGGGATTAAGCGACTTGCCCAGGGTCACACAGCTAGTAAGTGTTAAGTGTCTGAGGTCGGATTTGAACTCAGGTCCTCCTGACTCAAAGGTCAACGCTCTATCCACTGTGCCACCTAGCTGCCCCCATCCCTCTTACTTTAATCTGCTATCACTGCTATTGCTGAGTCAAAGGGTAGGCACAGTTTAGAGTATGTGTAGTGGAGTATGTAGACTGCATTATAAAGTATAATAGAAAAGTATTATACATGGCAGGTTGTGAAGGGCTATAAAAGCCAAACAGAGGACTTTATATATTTGTTCTTAGGGTTAATAGGGATGATTGTACAAAGATCTCAGAACAATGCCAGTTAATAGAGACCTACAGGAATTTATTGGGCCACAGGAGAAAGTGGGAGGAGAAGGTAATATAATCACCTTTGGATTAAAGGTAAGAGAGGATGTGAATCTACTGGGAAAAAAGTGGCTGGACACAATTGAATTCAGGAGACATCTATCCCAGTTGATCTTCTACGTGTGTATTTACCCCAAGGTTCTTTCTTTTTCCTCGTTTCTCTCTCTTCTTCCTCTTTTTTTTTTCTGTCTCTCAGGGTTCTTCACTTACAGTCTGTGAAGTTTTTAAAAAAAAGTATTTTGATAACTATGTGTCAATATAATTGGTTTTCTTTGTAATCCTATGTATTTTATTTCATGCATTTAAAATCATTCTGAAAAGGGATCCAATAGCTTCTCTGGAATACTAAAAGGTGTTGTATTCTTAGTGCTTAACACAGTACATAGTGGGCACTTTAATAAATGTATTGACTTGACTAGCCTTTTACCTAGAGACAACTAACTTTCTAGTGGGAGAGACAATTTACTATAGTACCTCAGAGTAGAAACATTTGGTCTACCCATAACCCTTTGTATTGATGACATACAGAAAAGGTTAATAACAGGAGTTCTCAATACACAGTCTGTGTATGTGTGTTGTGAGAGAGAGAGAGAAAGAGAGAGAGAGAGAGAGAGAGAGAGAGAGA
>NW_020954985.1:37920-38040 GCF_900497805.2 Vombatus ursinus | reverse complement strand
GCCCTGATTTGTAACTTTGCTGATTTCTGAGGTATAAATCCTCATACTGAAAATTTAACAGTCATCTCCAGCAAGTGTGAGCTGGCTCCAGCACATCCCTGGCTCCCCAGGATTTAGTGA
>NW_020954985.1:37756-37845 GCF_900497805.2 Vombatus ursinus | reverse complement strand
TGTTACAAAGATGACCCGACTCACTTCCAAAGTATGGTGTCTCAAAGACTTTTTATTAAAGAGGTTGAAGTGCATCCTTTCGATTCTCG
>NW_020954985.1:37598-37669 GCF_900497805.2 Vombatus ursinus | reverse complement strand
CGAGAAGCAGGCACACCTCCTTTGAAGGGGAGAAATGCGCGTGTGAAAGAAGACAGAGCAAGCTTTATCTG
>NW_020954985.1:37331-37524 GCF_900497805.2 Vombatus ursinus | reverse complement strand
GATCAGGATTGATTCTAATCCTTCTGGGTTACAATCTTACATGTGATCCCCAGCCCTTAATATACATTATGTGTCTAGAACCTAATTACGCTTGTTCANAATCAGGATTGATTCTAATCCTTCTGGGTTACGTACATGTGATCCCCAGCCCTTAATATACATTATGTGTCTAGAACCTAATTACGCTTGTTCA
>NW_020954985.1:30442-37280 GCF_900497805.2 Vombatus ursinus | reverse complement strand
GTAGCAAAAGGCTTCTGACCTGGAGTTAACCCCAGCGTTTCGAACCGATTCAGCCAGAGTCCCTGTTTGTGATTTCTTCTAAGAAGTTTGCTGACATATCTATCTGCTTATGTGGAAACTTAACTCTGTTATTTCTCACAATTCCTCCTTTTTTTTTTAAATAAAGCTCTGGTAGGAAGTCTCATTGGCACTTTCAATCATCTTCCTTATATTGCCAGAGCCTACCATCTGAACTCCCACTGTGGGTTCTGCTGGGATAATCTTTAGTGAAGGATGTCTCACGTATTGTTGTATCAGTCCCCTAGTGCATAGAACTACACAACATCCTACAGCAGCTAATACTCCTGAATGGATAAACCAGGATTCTAACCATCCCTTTAATCAGTTAACTATCCCAGAGTTCTCTGTTAACTCCTCAGCTAAAGTGGTTAAACCTTTCAATGCCTTAGTGATGATTCTATCTGGGGCTGTGCTGCTGGGCAACATTTCATCAAGGGATTTTGGGGACTTAAAACGATATTGGAGAAGGAAGGGAAGAATTTACTGATGCATTGACAAATTAAAAAAGGGGGCAGTCCCTTATTAAGTACAGATACAGAGACCAAAAGTAACAATAAATTGTCCTTCAGGAGTTTCTTCTCATGCAGCTATCTGGCACTCTGGGAATCATCCGGTGAGGTCTTCTGGTCTAAGTACTGCTCAAACAGTGTCCAGCAGACTCTCTTCTTGTAGAAATCCTCCTTCTTATGTCCACTCTCTTACAAGATTGATCTTAACACAATTTTTAATTACCTCGCCAATAACCAAGGCAGATAATGAAAATTAACTCCACCATTCCAAGATCAAAATTGGAAACTTGGCTAATTGTCATGTTTCAAGAACTCAAATTAGAAAAATTAGAACCTAGCCTAGCCCCCAATTGTTATCAAGAAGTTACATTCTGCATTACTTCTAGTTTTATACCTTGCATTGACTCAAATACATAGCAGTTAATTTAAAACCAGTACATATCAAGTAAAACAATCCCAGCTTCTGGTCACGTACAAATAAATAATGGTTATTTAAAAAAGATGCTTCTTTCAAGGCATTTATAAGACAAGTCACAAGCTATTCTTTTAACACTCATTAATTGTATCAAACTGAGACAGCTTTCATCCTGGTTCCACAATCTCCTGGCCTAATTACCCTCATAAATTGTAAGCCAAATAACTCAATCTTATGCTTGCATCTTATCATAATAACCTCAGATGTTCCTTCATCAATCTATTGTTTAATAGATTTGATGTTTGTGCTTAGAAAACTTATGATTATAGTAATTTGCCATGAAAGAACAGGAACATTACTAAAGTAAGGGAACAATGTTGCCCTAGATTCATGTCAGTTCCAGGTAGGAGTTATATAATGACCAACTGCATTGAGCCAGGTTTTAAAGTCTGCCAGGTGTCAGAGTGGGGAAATTGAGTCAGGAGAATCCCACCTCAGCCATCCAGAAAAGTCATTCTCTGACGTTCCCATGAGAACACCCTCTTGCAGCTCATAGATGCAGCTCACAAACCTCTTAGCAGGTTGCTGACGTCCTGGGTCAGTAGCTCAATCAGCTCCTTGTTAACCATACCTGAAGTTAGACTCAGAATGATAGTCCATAACAATCCAAGGTCTTGGATAGCAAATTCCCCTTATCAGGACTATAGTTTCACATTAATTAGGGAACATCTCCAAAGTGAGATCTAAGTAGAGATCTAAGTAATTTGCATAACTTCCTACACATGTTCTGGTTCCCAATAACATCTTGAGTAAAATCCCTACTCTAAATAGATTTCCCTCTCTATTTCTCAAGCTTATTTATCCCTCTCTAACCATTCTTAATCTGAAAGAATGAGACCTTTTCAGGACTCGTTTCTTATACATATGATAAGTTCAAACAGTGATTTTAACTCTTGCTAGGCCCATGGAATGAATTCAGATCAAAACAGTAAGATCTTTCCTACTTACAATTTATTACAGAAATTTAGATGCTTTCGTATTAATCCTTAGATCTCTGACGCTGCTTCCATTGAGACTATTTCTCTAAAAGCGCCCAGTTAAATACAATCCAAGGATACAACAAACCCGGGAATGAAAGTCTAGGTTCATAGTAGGTTTGGACATAATTTTCTTACAAATAGAAATTTCATAGAAATATCTCCCTTTCTCAGCTTAGTTAAGAATTGATAATTGAAAGCCAAATAATCCCCACTAAAACCTTCCTTTCACAATAAATTGTTTGTACCACAGGACATGCATTATAAAATTATTTCCACAATAGTTGACTTTTCCATTACAAGACTGGGCATCTCCTTTGCAGTTCTGAAATCAGAAGGGAGATAAGAATTGCAAATCCAGAGAAAAGCACTCTCCCACTCTCTTCCAAATAGCTTTTATAATGTTAAAAGTCCTTATTTTTGCAATTTTAAACACATTGCCCCACCCAGACATTAGCAGTAGGGATACAAAGACACACATAAAGTATTTACAGACAGAAGGACAATGTGCTCATGATTCTAATTCTAACCTTGATTGGTCAAAAGAAATTCATTTTGTCCCAGGGTCTGCTTTGCATGGTTTCCCAGGTTCTCCCCGCCCCTCCTTTTTTTTGCCAAAAGGATTATATTCCCATATTTTCCTAGTCAGATTTTCCTCAAACCTTTTTAGTATTAATTCACACTCTTCATCACTGGGCCTAGTTTCACTGGTCCTTTCCACCATGACCTTTACTTGGCCTTCTCCTGCAATATGGACTTGTCCTAATTTATTCAGAGAATCTTGTATTATTCGAGTGATAAGGTGAATCATGCAGGGCAGGCAAATTGTGAGGAGGATAATTCCTCCTAGAACCAATAAAAGGACCCCTAATATTTGTTTCCACCAGGCCCCACCAAACCAGGATAGCCATGTTGTGCTAAAAGGAGAAGTTCAAGTTTGAACAGGAACATGGGCTAGTTTCCTAATATCCCTAGTAATTTCTTTAACTATGTTCCCATTGTATTACTCTGTTGAGCATGTATGTGGGTGTCCTATAACCCCAGCTCCCATCTTGGGCCCTGGTAGCTGGCCCATAGGTTTTGATTATTCTCTCTGGGGGCCAAGTGTCTCCCCAATCATTTGCATCTCCTGTATTAGTGATAGAAGCGTCGAGACTTCATTTTTCTCTATAATCTAAGTCCCCATATAATCTAATGACCTATTTCCTTCCATCACCCTCTGGTAAGAAGAAGAATTTTGGTCTTATTAACCCAATATAACAGATACCTGTCCAGTTAGAAGGCAAATGAGTATAGGCCATTTGTCCACGTATCCAATAATGCCCTTTGAGAGTTGGCCGCTCTCTTTGATATAGACGTGACTGAAACCTAGTCTGAGGGTAGTACTGAGCATTCTCATTTCCCAGTGGACCTGTCCTTATAGTTGCTGTTGTTCTTTCCACAAACAAATAACATTATCTTTTGTTTTATTCTCTTTGCTCCAAAACCAGTGGAGTGTTCCTGAACTGTTTCTATGCCTCCAACTCCATGTGGGAATAGTGTCATTGACCAAGCTTTAATTACTTTATGTGTCGGACAGGTCAGTAATCCCGAATCCACTTTACAAGGATAGGTACCACCTACCACACAGCTATTAATACCATGTTTTTCCTCATCAGGATTCTCAGAGGTACAAGGCTTCCAACTCTGGTTAGGGCACCTGATAGCAGATTCATTCCATTGCCCCTCATACTTGGTACAATTTACTAAACATTGGGTATATTTTCCTCTCCTACATTCAGGTCTCCTGGTGTATGTTCATTCACAATCACCATCTCCTAGCCAATTTCCTCCTCCAGTCTGGTTCAACCAATATTTGCCCTGTAATGACTCCGTCAAATGCCATTGGTGTTCTTCGCTAGATGACCAGAAACCTGAAGCACTATGTACCTCTGAGCGGTTACTGAGAATCCAGGACGGATCTAGAGGTGCAGGTACCCATGGCCAATTCTCAAGCTGCTGTGGACCTCCACAGATCCAACAATTGGTCACATTGAAGCTTTTGGCAATGACTTCCATCAGTTGGAGGTATTTGTTCCCGTCCATTTCCCATAGTAGGGACTATAGGATTAGGGCTGCTTGACCACAGGTCCAGATCTTCATGACCTCTATTCCTTGGTTTCAGCTAGTTCTATTGTGACACTGAAAGTAATTTAAAGGGGGTAGGAGCAGACAATTTTACATACAAAATACTCAGAAAGTTAGGACTATTCCCAATAGCCAAAATGAAGTTATACAACACAATTTTCACCCTTTGTTTCCCTCTCTAAGGGAGGATATGATTATGTAAAGAGCTAACCAAGATCAGTCATTTAGGTCCTTTTCAGAGAGTGGTCCTCCATGATTCGGAGTCCAGATCCAGATCCAGAACCTCCAATCCTGAGGTCCCTCCACTGGTCCCTTTACCTTAGTATAATGAGTCCAACCTTTTTTAGCAGTTCGTATTGCTGTTTCAGTTGTCAGCAGGACTTGGTAAGGTCCTTCCCAGTTCAGAGCAAACTTGGCCTCCTTCCACATCTTTATTAACACCCAGTCTCCCAACTTGAAATGATGAGCTGTGAATTTGAGTGGTGGAGTCTATGCTAATGAACCTTTCTTTCAAAGTTCTGAAAGGGAGGATGACACTGCCAGTATATAGTCTTTTAAGAACCTGTCTTTAGATTCAAATGTAGGCAAATCCTCACTCCCTCCCGGGTAGGATAACCCATATAACATTTCATAAGGGGATAACCCAACATCCTTTCTGGGGGGTAGTTCTTATCCTGAGTAAAGCTATTGGCAAGCATGTAGTCCACGGCAACTGAGTCTCTATTCCCAATTTAGTTAGTTGTTTCTTTAAGGTTTGATTCATTCTTTCAACCCTTCCAGAAGAGGTGGGGTACCAAGGGGTGTGGAATTCCCACCTGATGTCTAAGCTAGCCATAATGTTCTGCAATACCTTGGCTGTGAAATGAGATCCATTGTCCGAGTTGATTCTTTCTACCAATCCAAACCTGGGAATGATTTCTTCCAAGATTACCTTGCTGACCCCTAAAGCTGTGGCTGAACTAAGGGGATGGGCTTCTACCCATCCAGTTAAACGATCCACTCTAACTAGTAAATATCTCATTTTCCCTACCAGTGGCATTTCAGTGAAATCAACTTGAATACTCTGAAAGGGTCTTAAGTTCAGACTTCGACCCCCAGTACAGATTTTCTTAATACTTTCTTGCTCACTTTTTGACATACTGCATATCTTTCAATAATTTGTTTGGCTATTGTATAGATTCCCAAACTTCTAAAATATCTCAATATCACATCACACATAACTTGAGTCCCCCAGTGATTTCCTTTATGTAGAATTCCTAGTAATTCCCTTGTAATTTCCTTATTAAGTACTTTTCTCCCGTCGGGGAGAACCCACCGTCGTGGTTCCTCTTTTACAGGCTCTAATTTTTCCAGCTCTTCCTGTTCCTTTTTATTAAACAGAGGAGCAACCTTTGGAGTTTTAATCTCGGGTATGAGAATCAGCATTTTGGTTCCGACCTCCTTCAAAGAGGCCTTTTTGCTTCTTCATCTGCCAGTCTATTTCCAATTATTTCCGGGGGCTTCCCTTCTGATGTCCCCTGATATGTACTACGGCTATCTCATTTGGCAGTAATAAATTTCTCATCACTTGTTTAATTAATTCTTCATGAGCCAATTCTTTCCCTTTACTATTAATCAATCCTCTCTCTTCCCAAATCTTTCCAGGGCTTGATTCAACGCGTACCGTTTGCAAGTTTGAGCAGACAGACCACTGTTTTGGGAGAGTCCCTGACCCCATTGCTTGCCATGAATCTCCATCTATTATAGCATAGCCATTTCTCCTTCTCCTTTCCATCATTCTTGAAGAGCCATCAACCAACAACGCTTTCCCTGTCTCAAAGGGAATATCCCTCAGATAGGACTTCCTTTCCTTTTTGAAGTTTCTCACTTCTACAGTGCTCAATGGGGCATTCACAAAACATATTCCCCCTCCAAGACCCCTGTGGGCACCTCCCTGAGTGGGAACATAGTAGTTGTTCCAGGAAGGCCGGTAGCTCCTGGCTCACAAAAGGGCAGACTACAAACATCCTTCTTACACTGTTCTAACTCTTTTCTTAGCCTGGAATACAATCTGTCTTCTGCCTCTTTCTCTGAAGTTTTTTACTGTGGCTGGTGTAGATGTTACAGCAGCAGGGGATGGAGGAGCAGAGAGCGGGGAAAGGAGGGGTGAAGGTGAAGTATCAGGCAAGGGTGAGTTGTAGGGAGAAGGGGGAAATGCAGACAAAGGATCCCATTTACAGGGAGGGCCCTCATCCCCTGACTGCTTTTCCTCCTTCTCCCCCTTGATTTGGCTTAAAAACGTATTAGTAGGGGGGTACAGTTCCCTTTATCCAGCATGCTGCATAATCCTGTTCTTCCTGACTGCTTCTTTTATTATTCACATATACATTCAACCACTGGCATATCCAATCCTCATCCTCCCCAAACCTGGGCCAAAAGACTGAGGGTTTTAAAATAGGTTCCTTTATCCAATCATAACTACAATATTTGATCATTTTCTTTTTATCTTTCCCTCGGGTTTTTGATCCAAATTCCCAATTTGCTAGCAATGTCCCCAGTGGACTACTTTGGGGTATCTCCAGAAGGGGTTCCTCAAGCCCTTGTCTGGAGCCTTTTCCTTTGAATTTTTCCCTCCCATCTCTAAGTCAAGTCTATTAACCAACACTTAGTTAACCCAGACAAAATGACTCCCAGAGATAAGGTTCTCTAAG
>NW_020954985.1:2429-30432 GCF_900497805.2 Vombatus ursinus | reverse complement strand
CTTAGTTAACCCAGACAAAATGACTCCCAGAGATAAGGTTCTCTAAGTCAAGTCTATTAACCAACCCTTAGTTAACCCAGACAAAATGACTCCCAGAGATGAGGGATTCCCAGAACAACAAAGGCAGAATTTTGTCCTTACTTCTTACCTTTGTTTGATATATATATCAACTTGAGTGATACCGGGCCATTTTCCATTTTTTTTTTTGTTTGTTTGTTTTGATTTTTTTTGGTTTTGTTTTGCCACAGTTCAACCTCTCTCTGCAGCAACAGCTGCCTTCTTTGGGATTTCAGGAGCCCTGAGGAGAGTGAAATCTAAGTACCAGGACCGTTAAAATCAACGGGAGCACGCTTCCCAGCCCACTTAGATCTCACCTTTCTTGGTGGTTGCTTGGATCCCAGACAAGTCCCCAAATTGTTATCAAGAAGACCCCAGACTCAGTTCCAAAGAGTGGTGTCTCAAAGACTTTTTATTAAAGAGGTTGAAGTGTGTCCTTTTGATTTTCATAAGAAGCTGGCACACCTCCTTTGAAGGGGAGAGTGTGCCGAGTACAGAAGCCAGAGCAAGCTTTATAGTTAGTACTTGCCTAATTCCTCCCTTTTGGATCAGGATTGGTCCTAATCCTTCTGGGTTACAATCTTACATGTGATCCCCACTCCTTAATATACATTATGTGTCTAGAACCTAATTACGCTTGTACAGTAGCAAAAGGCTGCTGACCTGGAGTTAATCCCGGCCTTTCGAACTGATTCAACTGGAGTCTCTGTTTGTGATTTCTTATAAGTGGTTTGCTGATTTCTATCTATCTACTTATGTGGAAACTTAACTTTTTTATTTCTCACAGTGATCATGCATAGAGCCAGGCCTCCCAAATCTACATATCTTGCTCACATATCGTTCTTGAATTCCAGTACCAAATGTACATCTCTTTGCTGGATATCTCTCACATCTATGTCTCATAGGCATCTCAAACTCAAACTGCCTCTCAGGTTTATAAAGTTAGTATGACTGTTTAGCAGAGGAGATCCCTAGCCACTCACCTCATTTCTGTTTCATTTTCCAGGTCATTAAATGCAAAGCTGCTGTTCTTTGGGAGATCAACAAACCCTTGCCCATTGCCCCGCCCAAGGCCAGTGAAGTTCGCATTAAGGTAAAAAAGAAAAAAACCCTCAAGTTACAGAATGATACTTATGTTCAACATTGGCTGCAGTTCCAACACTAAAGTTGATTTTTTTCCCCCTGGGAAAGAAAACAGATCATTTTCAAATTCTGAAACATTAGACCACTACCTGAGGGAAGGGAATGGATAATGATTAAGTCTGGGGGTTGAACAATGCCAAGAAATAAGCTGTATAGTCTTTGTACTTAGATGGGATGGGAGAATAGATCAGGAGTCTTTCCTCCCACACCCACCAGCCCAGAAACAGCCTGGTAAGAATCTCTGTGCTACTACAGAAGAGGCTAGTGATAAATAAGCTAAAGGTCAAAAGCTGGAAGGTACCTCAGAGGCCATCTAGAACATTCAGAAAAGGAAATTGAGGCCCAGGAAGGTTGGATAATTTGTCCAAAGTAACAGGGAAGGTAAAGTAAGCATCAGAAGCAGGATTTGAACCCAGGTCTTCTGATTTCAGAGTCAATGATCTTTCCATTCTATCACACTGCCTATTGTAGGGTAAAACAGACAGTAGCCAACAAGGCAGAAGAACTGGGCTCAAGCCACTTACAAGCTATGTGAATTTTAACAAGTCACTTCTGAGAGTCCTCATCTCATCTGTGAGGTCAAGTAAAGGACACATTCACTGTCTCCCTCACAGAGTTAATGCAAAAATAAATATTCCTTAATATGTAAATATATTTTGCATGACTGCTCATGTGTAACCGATACCAAATTGTTTGCCTTCTCAATGAGCGGAGGGGTAGAGAGGGAGACAGTTTGAAACTCAAAAAAAATTTTTAATGAATGTTAAAAATTGTTTTTACATGTAATTGAAAACAAAATTTTTAATTTAATTTTTAAAAATTCCCCCCCCCCCAAAAAAATAAACATTCTAAGGTACCAATCTGGCCATGACATGATTTTGTTTAAAAAATTGCAGTGGTTTTCTATTGCCTGTAGAATGAAATACAGCCTCAATAAGACTATCAAAGAGAACCTTATAGAGTCTGGCCTCGCCCTACTTTTCCAGATCCTACTCCTCACTTCTTTTTTCAGCCAAAGACAAGGTTTATTAGAACATCCATCATATTGGGCAGACTCTTAAGGAGTCTGAACATCAGTAAACTATTGGCTAGATTATAAGAATGTGACTAGTGGCTAGATTTTAAGAATCTAAGCACCTTAATGGAGACAAGATGGACCTTATATACAGAAAGATTGTGGGAGGGATCTAGGAGTGGCCAAGTAGTTTGGGGTGACTGGAGAAGGGGTCTAAGGAAGATCTGAATGGGAGTGGCCAGTAAGCTGGGGTGAACAGAACAGAACTCCTGGGACCTGTACAATGGAGCCTAGCTAGGATTAAGTGTGGGAAATGGCTGGGGACCATAGGGAGGGCTAGGCTAGGTTAAGGGAGCCACAGTGAAAGTCTAATTGATGGAATTATAGCCTCAGGCAAACACCAGAGATTTGGCCATGGGGGAAATCCAAGATTTTTCATTTTGGGGGTTTGGTTCCCATCTTCATCATTCCCCCCTCAAACAAATGAGACCCAAATTTTGGGGAGTAAAGGACAAAGGTCTTGGCTTCTGAAACTGCTTCCTGCTGGCAAGGGGTGTAGAATTGTCTCTGTCTCGAGGGGCTCCCAAAGAGGAGGTTGACTGGAACGAAGTACAGGCTGCATCCAGGAAACGATGAAGGGACGTTGACTGGTACCCATAGTTTGCTGCCAACTGTAGGTGAATGGCCAGTAGTCTGGAAGACACAAATCTGGCAGAAAAGACTGCAGGGCCCAGATATAACAAGATAAAACACCCTTAGCTCTTTTTGGATTCAGATAATTCAGTTTTCCAACCATGCAGTATCAAATCCACCTCATAGCCAGACTCAGGAATAGTCAGGTGGGTAACATTCCCTTTCAAAGGAACATAATGGGGAAACTGAGCCAGGAGAATCCCATCTTAGACTGAGGCTAAAATTGCCCTCTCAGCTTTTCTTGATGCTGACTTCCCACCAGCATCACATTCTCTCTGAGTAGCTTGTGGCATTTCTCTCATATGGCGGATTATTGATTTATCGATGGATTATTGTGATCCATAAAACAACTCAAAATAAAATCATAAGTTTTTTTTTTACCTCAAGCAGCAAGTTTCACTAATCACAACTTAGGAAAAACTTTTCCAGGATTTACATCTCAAATTTAAATTTGTCCTGGTATAAAAAGCCAATAGTTAGAGATTTCTATATACTTGCAAATTCTCAGCAAGCCGTACATAACTCAAACAAGCTTTTTGGCTAGTTTGCACATTAAAACAATAACCAACAACAGTTAAATTATTTTAGTGGTAACCAATTATGAAAATTTGCTTGACATCACTGATACAAAATGTTCACCAATTTGAAACTTGAAACAAACCCATTACCAATAAGGTGACTTCAGTTTTGTTAAATTCATTTCCAAATTACTTTACACAGACAATCAACATCTCATCATTAACAGTTAAAACTACAAATTTAAAAGAGCATGCTTACCCAAGTTCAGAGGCTAGCTTCATTATCTTGAGCAGGATGTGCTGAATGTGGGTAATGCTTCCATGCAAAGGTTGCCCTAGGGCCCAAGGCCATTGCCAGTGGGACTCGCTCTGTAGCTGCTTTCCCTCCCCTCTCCTTCCTTTCCCAAGTGGGAGAGGGTGAAATCTAAGGTGAGGGGTAAAGGGTGATACTCTCTTCTCCTATGAGAGGGGTTAACAGATACCCTCTTGACTCAAGGTAACAGAGTGACCAGAGTTGTAAAGAGGTGTTTCAAAACTCCTTGATGATCAACCATAAGGCCTCCAGAATCTGCCAAGATATTTTTAGCTGTTCTAACTTTTCCCTGTAACCTTTATGAAGGAGGATTCAGGAGTGTAGAGGGGAGTAAATAAGCCTCAGGGAACCAAAAAGCAACTGCACTTTTTCCCAATTCCTTAGCGCTCTGAGAACTCACAGAATTGGGCATACACTTCCAGATAGGATGTCTGTCCTTGTCCTTTATGCTGCAGAAGGTGTACCCAGGTCCTTGGTCTCGAACTGACCCAGTGGACCGAGAGCCTGAGAGCATCAGGCCGAGAGCAAGACAGCCTCATAACTGTCTGCCCAAAAAGGACCACCAAGCCTTGGTACTTGGAGAGTGACCCCATCTCCAGAGCAAGAAAGGAGATGGGGGTGTGGGGGGAGGCTTACATACCATCCAGTCTTGGCTACAGAAGAACTTGGGGTAGGCAGCTTCCCCATACAGGCCACCAAAATGTTGAGATCTAGAGGTTTAGAGGTGCTGGTACCCCAAATTCATAACATGTGGGTCTTGCCTGAAAGAATTCAACCCAAGGCTTCTTTCAGTCAAAGGCAAGGTTTATTAGAACATCCATCATATTGGGCAGACTCTTAAGGAGTGTGAACATTAGTAAACTATTGGCTAGATTATAAGAATATGAATAGTGGCTAGATTTTAAGAATCTAAGCCCACTCCTCACCTTCTTGAGGTCTCCATTCTAGCCACATGGGGTAGCTAGCTATTCTATGATCTCCTCCTCCATTTTCCTGCTTCTGTGGATTGTGTGTTACTGGAAAGCACTCCTTTTTGGACTTTGAACATCCCTCATTGAAGGACTTTTCCTTCATGGCCAAGCTTAGATGCCCCTGGCACCATGAATCTTTCCCAAATCTCTCCAACTGAAAGTTCTTATCAGATTTTCATTGACTGCTTTGTCTGAATCTCTCCTCATTCTTATTCCTGGATTATGTCATACTTATTTGTCTGTGGGTAGAGTATACCCCTAGCATTTCTAGTGATAATAATGGTCATAGGATTCTAGATTTCTAGATGGAAGGGAGCTTTGGGGGCATCTAGTCCAATCTAGTCATTTTATAGATGAGGAAATTGCAATGGCAAAAGTGAAAGGACTTGTCCAAGGAGCAGAGCCAAGTTTTGAACACTGGTCCTTTCATTCTGAATATAGTATATTCTTCCATAGCATCACTCAGTCATGATGATAGATAGCAATGATGACAACAATAATGCCGGATCATCACCATCATCTGTTATCATAATTTTCTTTGTTTTAACCGTTTTGTTTCATTTTTAATTTGTGAAATAAAGCAAGGACTTCCATAACAGTGCAATTTTTTTAAAAAAAAGATAATTACATATGAAACTGCAAATCTGTTATGTGCAATTTGCTATTCCTTTTGAATATATAATAAAGTTATCATGTAAATTTTTTCTTCCATCCCCTCCCCACCCTAGAGAAGGCTACCAATGGACATAATATGTGTGCATATATATGTAAAATTATTCTATGCATACTTATATTTATCAGTTCTTTCTCTGGAGTCAAATAGTGTCTTTCTTCATATGTCCTTTATAGTTAATTTGGATATTTATAGTAATCAAAATGACTTAGTCACTGAAAGTTGTGCTGTTATTGTATACAGTAACAAGTATTCAAGAGATGTGTGCATGACATGCATATATCCCAAGAAGCTCCTATAAACTCTCAAAGGTGTCATCATCCTCTTATTCTCTTGCAGATTGTGGCAACAGGAATCTGTCTCTCTGATGACCATGTGATAAGTGGGACATGGCATTACCCCATCCCAAAAATCCTGGGGCATGAGGCTGCAGGGATTGTGGAAAGTGTTGGAAAAAAGGTGACTCCTGTAAAACCAGGTGAAATACAAAGAACAGCGGAACATTAGAGTTTGTTTGTTTGTTTTTAAATTCTTACTTTCTGCTCAAGCTAGTAGACAGGGAAGATAATGTTGTTTATGGACAAAAATTCCAAATGGAAGACAGTCAAGGTAGTCAGGCAGCTTCCAGCTTCACAGTGAGGGCTGCATCATCCCCAACCACAAGCATATGCTCTGAATGAGAAAGAAATGACTGAATATTGATGGACATGGTTAAAGTTCTTTGAAGATGAAAGGTAAAAATAACTGCCAGTTACAATATATCTGCTTATTCACATTTTAATTGAATAACCAATCACTGTCCTTGATAGTGGAGAACAGAGAAAAAAATGACAGATAATGAAACTCTACAGAAAAATCCATAATATAAATTTTAACCATGCTTCAAATTCTTACATTCTGAAATGTTTGATTTTTCTTTGGACTGGAGTCAGGAAGACCTAAGTTCAAATTCTGCCTCAGACATTTACTGACTGTGTGATCCTGGGCAAGTTACATAACCACTCTCCAACTCAGTTTCCTAATCTGTAAAACAGCAATAATAATAGCACCTACAGCACAGGGTTGTTGTGAGAATCCAATAATGTAATACATGTAAAGCACTTGAAGTGCTATATGAATATTAGCTATTAATTCAATTCAATAAATATTAAGTGCCTACTGTGTGTCAGACACTGTGCTAAGTGCTGGAGATACAAAAAGAGGCAAAACACAGTTTCTGCCCTGAAGGAGCTTACAACTACTGGGGGAGACAACACGTAAATGAATATATATAAAGCAAGCATCACATCAGTACCATTATTATCCCCATTTAAAAAATATTTCCATGACAAGGATGTTAGTGGGGAGCAGCTAGGTGGCACAGTGGATGTAACACCAGCCCTGGAGTCAGGAGGACTTGAGTTCAAATTTGGCCCTGACACTTACTAGCTGTGTGACCCTGGGCAAGTCACTTAACCCTGATTGCCTTACCAAAAAATAAATAAATAACAAAAACAAAAAAGAAAGAAGTAAAGATATCCAATAAAAGATAATATTGATATAATATTAATATAAGCATTAACACAGGGAGAAAAACTTTTTTCTTGCTTTTTCTTGCACTGAAAACGTTTCATTTCTCATGTGCCCCAAACCAACATGAAATACCACATCTGCCTAACATCTGGCAGAATTGTAGAGCCCTATCCATCCTAAGATCCATGTGCTAAAATTCACATGAGGAATTTTGTACTTCTCTGCTGGACCAGTTGCCCATGACAGATCAATCACAGAGACCAACACGATAGTGACCAACCAGTATCCATTTCCCATGAGTCTTACCTTGCAGACAATGCAATCAGTCAGTCAATCCCAGGATCAGAGACTTAGAGCTGGATGGGGCCTCAGAATCCTTTTAAGCCAACCAACTCCACAGATGAGAAAGATGAGGACCAGGGAAGTTAAGCAATGTGTCCAAGGTCCCACAAATAGTAAATATCTGAGGTAGAATTTGAACCTCTGACCCCAGAGCCAGTGCCCTTTCCACTGTATGCCTCTGATCAATCTAAAAACATTTATTAAGCAACTATTATGTACCAGGTACTATACTAGGGTTTGAGAATACAAAGACAAAGGCAAAATAATCCCTGTCCTCAAGGAGCTTATATGCACGGAACACAACATATACGAAAATACACAGAAGCAGAGAGATACTAGCAGCTTGGGAGATGTGGAAATGTTTCATGTCAAAGGTAGTGTGCTGCTACCCATAGATTCTGTCTTTCTTTATGTATATGAGGAGGCAGTAGAAAGAGTTCTAGATAGATATCAGAAGACCTAGGTTTAAATCATATTTTTGCAACTTTCTAGCTAGGAACTTCAAATAAATGACTCTACCTCACTAAGGCTCAATTTCCCCATTGCCCCATTGCCTTAGAGGGTTGGATAATGGATGCAGAAATTACATGCCTCAAAAAGTGAGGCATAGCGGCAGCTAGGTGGCGCAGTTGTTTAAGCTCCAGCCTTGGAGTCAGGAGGACCTCAGTTCTAATCCAGCCTCAGACCCATGACACTTAACTACCTGTGTGACCCTGAGCAAGTCATCTAACCCCAATTGCCTCACCAAAAAAGAAAAAAACAAAAAAACAAAAAAAAGATATAATTTGGTTTCCTATCACTGGGACCCAGTTTCCTCTTCTATAAAATGGGGCTTGGACAAGATGAACGTCAAATTCTAAAATCTTGTAATTCTAGAATTTTAACAATACTTTCTCTTCTCCCCATAGGTGACAAAGTCATCCCATTCTTTACTCCATGCTGCAGGGAATGCAAAATTTGTAAGCACCCAAATGGCAACCTTTGCTCTGAAAATGAGTAGGTTTCGACTATTACTATTTTCCCTTGGGGTAGCACTGGAATTGTATTTGTGTTAATGCCTATGTTTCATGGCTGTGTGTGTGTGTCTTTCCTTGATTAGCCTAAGTGCCACTAGAGGCACCTTGCCAGATGGTACAACCAGATTTACCTGCCAAGGGAAGCCTATTCATCATTTCCTTGGCACAAGCATGTTCACTGAGTACCACACAGTGGTCGATGAAATCTCCCTTGCAAAGATTGATTCATCCGCTCCTCTGGGAAAAGTTTGCCTGGTTGGCTGTGGATTTTCCACCAGTTATGGTTCTGCAGTAAAAGTTGCCAAGGTGAGAAAGAGGGTATGCTTCAATCTATTTCACTCAATAGATCAGCCTACAAGGTACAAGATGCGTAACCAAAGGATTGACACTTGGACCAGTAGCCAAAAAGGAAATATTTTCTTACAAGGAAACATGGTAGGCTAGTGCAAAGAGCATTGGATTTGGCAACTGACACCATAAGTTTGAATCCTGGCTCTGATACTTAAATTATATAAATTATGTAACTTTACGTAAGTCGTTCTTTGGGTCTAAATTTATCTATAAGAAAAAAAAAAGTAAAAATTGAACTAGATGGTCATAGAGCAAGGAGTCCAGATAAAAATCCTACCAAAGACATAGCTTTAACAAACTTTATTGTTCCTTCCAAGGTGAGATTGAAAAAGTCTACTAACAGGGACAGGCTCAATGTGGCCTCTCTGGGCAACCCACAGGGTGGTGTTTTATGCTACAGTTGAAGGCCCATAGCAATCCATTGCTTGAGATCCTGGGGGCAGGGGGAGTGAAAGGTAAGCTCTCTCAACCACTGAACTCTCATAACCTACATTTCCTAGGCATCTGGCCACCACCAGATTGAGTAGATTCCTACTTACCCCTCTTCAAAGCACTTTCCTCCACCCTGCCCCTCCATTCCCTTTCTTTCTCTAAAAAATTAATTTCTGGAGTGCAATGTTCATCCCCAACTTCTGACACCAGTTTGCAATACAGGAGATTTCAGATAAAGAACAGAGGAGAAAAATAAGAGGTGAAGACTAAGGAAGCAGGAAAATTAACCCTAACTCAATTCCAGCAATTCCAACCCAAAACTCGGCTCAATTCCAGCAAGAGTCTGAAAAGGATAGATGGGCAATCTCTGAATCTATTAGTTTCAGCATAGCTGCATCTCGTTCAGGCTGGGGTTCTACCCATAAAAGTTATTTTCCCCACGTGACAATTCACCACCTAATCCCAGCACCCCATTATCCAGATCAGAGTTCTACCACCTGAGGCATGGATAAGATGGATGGTGAAAGAATTAGTGGTCTGGCACAAGATTCACTGTAACCCACAGCAGACTCTGGTTAGAGCCAGACTGTGGTCTGCACTTTCATGCTGAGATTCAGAGTTTGGAAGGCACTGCAGACCCACTCAGCAAGTGCCTCTGGAGCCGAGTAACAGATCCATCTGTGGCTGAAATTAGCTCCCGTAGCTGCTGCTACTGCTGCTGTTACTTTAGCCAGGCCAGGAAAGCACCTAGTGTTGCTGGTTCTTGCACAAAGTACCTGGGAGAAAAAATACACACAAAAACAAAAGTCTCCACAAAATGCAGGACTGCCTTCCTGGTGCCATCTGGGACTGGTTCTTTTTACCATGTAGGTGTTGGCCAAGGTTGAAGACCAAGTACAAGAAAATCGAATAGGTCAATAGGAACAATGAGCCTGGAGTCAGAGCACCTCAATCTATTCTCATCCAATGTTAGATATTGCCTGTAAACATTGAAGACCATGAAGGACACCAATACAGGCCAGAGTCTAAGGTTCTCCTCCCCACCAGCCCACATGACTCCTTATAAGTCGTTACATCCTTTCCCATTAGCCTATAGGTGAAATGATCCATAATGCTCTATAGTCCCCTGTCCCACTATCTTGGCTGTGGCCTGTTTATCACCAGGCATTGGTTTCCACCAAATTTCTCTCTTCCCCTGACTCATCTGTTGCTGTTATTTAGTCATTAAGTCATGACTATATGGACCTTTGTTGGCAAGGTGATGTCTCTCCTTTTTAGTATGCTATCCAGATTTTCAATAGGAGCTTTCTAAGGAAC
This sequence comes from Vombatus ursinus, assembly GCF_900497805.2. Classification (NCBI taxonomy): domain Eukaryota; kingdom Metazoa; phylum Chordata; class Mammalia; order Diprotodontia; family Vombatidae; genus Vombatus; species Vombatus ursinus. The sequence continues at coordinate 20,079 of NW_020954985.1, read as the reverse complement.
AAGCATTTTATTTTCAATTTCATGCCTACAGTCACCATCTGCAGTGATCTTGGAGTCCCAAAAGATAAAATCTGACATTATATCTCCTTCTTCTCCCTCTATTTACCAGGAAGTGATGGGACCAGTTGCCAAGATCTTAGTTTTTTGGGGTTTTTTTTTTTTTTGGTTTTTTAATGTTAAGCTCCAAGCCAGCTTTTATACTCTCCTCTTTCACCCTCATCAAGAGGTTTCTTGATTTTTCTTCATCTTCTGCCATCAGAGTGGTATCATCTGCTGAACAGTGATTCCTTGATATAAAAAGAGCTTACAGAAGTTGCCCCTTTAGGTGACTCTGTCTATAGCAATGTACCAGCTGTGTGTCAGGTTCTAATCATAACACCAGGGAGGCCCAGCTATGGACTGACTGCCTCCTCTCTCAGGTTAGGGATTGCTTCTGCGGCAGACCACATCCTACCTGGAGTGACTGGGAAATCCCACCCCACCCCATATGTTTGTTTGATGGCAGCTAAAGCCATTCTAATAGTGCAATTTGTTGTCTCTGTGCTTCCCTCTGTATAGCCATTGTGTTGTTCAGGAGAGGGTCAGTGGATAAGTCCCCTGTGGCAATCCATTTACCTTCCACAATGGGGATAGTTCTGGCACCTCTATCTACAACCAAACCACCTAATACTCTAAAGAGTCCTCAGGCCTCTCTCAAATACTAGCCAGCTCCTTCTCACTATACATCCACACCCTTTCCTAAAGCCCGCCATTTTGTAACTGGATGGTGGTGGATACCAGGCAGATTCTGGGACTGGGGTTGGGGCTGGACAATCGGACCATTTTCACCAGTAAATAATGACCTCTTGGATCCTTTTCAGTTCTGGAGCCTATGACACTACTATCAACTGGGTTATCTTTTTAGACAGGATTGTGGATCAAAAGCTATGAAGAACCCTAGAAATGATCTAGTCCAGTTTTTCTATTTCACAGATGAAGCAACTGAGGCACCAGGAAATAAGTTACTTCTCAAAGGTCACAGAGGTAGTAAAGGCAGAGCTGAAATTTAAAATAACGTCTACAGATTGTACATTTGCACTTTTTTCTCTACAACACATAGCCTCCACCTCACTAAATGAGGAGATTGGACTAATTTGAGGGTCCACAACATTTTTGTGAAGAAAAGCTACTCTTTGCCCCAAAGCTTTGGTATAGTAATTATAATTGGTGTTGTCATCATTATTATGATTGGCATTTATATAGCACTTCAAGGTTTATCTTATTTCATTTGATCCTCACAACAGTTCTACGCAATTATTATCCTCCCCATTTCACAGATGAGAAAACTGAGGCTGAGAGAGGTTAAGTGACTTGCCTAGGTTCAAAGGGCTACCAAATAAGATAGTATTTGAACTCAGGTCTTCCTGATTTCAAGTTCCACATTCAATCCATTTCATCAGTGGAAAAAGATGAGGAGTACTGACAGTCAAGTACCAGAATGGAGTGAGGGAAGAGGAGAGGATCAGTATGGTACCCTTTTTGGATGAGAATTTGAGAAAGGGACAGTGGGAGCTAGTTAATGATTAAACTGGTCCTACAACCTGAGAACAATATTCTTCTTTCTTATCATCATAGATTATAACTAGGGGTATGCTGAAGCCAGCTTAAAATTTTCAGTGTGAGCATTTAGACCTCAAAAATTGACTTACAAATCAGTACTTGGTTTATTGTTTTATTGGCTTCTAGACTTAGGAAAGTGATGGGGAAAATATTAAGAAGGCAAATTAAACTTCAAAAGCATGTCCTGTGTCCTTCCCTTTCCCAGAAAGTCAGTTGCTAAACATTTACCAGAACACTCCTGCTTATAATATTTGAACTTCTGTGATTCTAAGTCACATTCACAAATATCTTTTCCTCAGTGGATTTGATAGAACATAGATACAGTGCTACTGCTTTTGAACTGACTATGTAGAATTCGAATTGGGGGGAATAAAAAAGTTAATAATATATGAGGATGAGCCTGTAACCAGCATTTTGTTGTCATATTTTCACTTCCAAATGACATGGCTAATTATGAATAGCTTTAGTGTGCCTCTTTGTGCAATAGAAGCATAGAAAACGACTGGTTACATAACACAGAATCAAGATTACAGTCATCATGTTTCAAGGCAGATGATTGCCAATTGTGAAATTGATAAAATTGCAACATGTTATATAATACATTATTAATGATTGATATAAGTGAAACAAAAAAAATAAGTAAGTCAAAAAGATCTCAAGCTGGTTGGTCGAATGGTGTGTTGTGAAATTCACATAGAAACAGATTCTCATGGTGACTGAGAAAACCACAAAGTAATGTTCTATTGTATCTCATTTTTATTTATTTTATTAAATATTTCCCAATTATATTTCAATTGGTTGGGGCAGAATTTCAAAGCTGCCTCTTGTCTAATGAGAAAATGCTCTGGAATCAGAAGTTCAAATATAATTGATGATGTAGCTTTGAGCAAGTCACCTCATCTCTCTGGGCCTCAATATCCCCATATGTAAAGCATGTAAGCAAATAGATGGCAAAATGGACAGAGTACTAACATAGACAGGAAGACAGACAGACAGACAGACAATTAGATAGATAGATAGATAAGTAGGTAGGTACGTAGGTAGTAGATAGGTAAGATAGGCAGAGAGGTAGAAAGGTATAGGTAGATAGAGATGTTATCTCAATAAAATCCTCACAACAACACTATGAATTAGGTGCTATTATTATCCTCATTTTGGAGATGAAGAAACTTAGACTGAAAAAGATTAAGTGACTTGCTCAGGGTCTCACAACTGGTAAGTGTCTAAGCCAGGATTTGAACTCAGGTTTTGCTCACTCCAAGTCAAGTGTTCTATCCACTACATCACCTAGTTGCCTAGGTCACTTATTTCTCCTTGGAAGTCCATCCTAACTAAGCTTGGAAATGTTTATCATCGGGTTGGCTGTAGGTTGATGAATTTTTCAGGCCCAGAAGGTCATGAAGACAATACAAAAAGGCTTGACAACATTGTTACTTGGCACCAGTATGGGAAATGACCCCTAATAATGAAATCATAGATCCTTGAAGTAAGCCATAAGACACGTTGATTTTGTGGGAGCATCACTGCAATTTTTTCACATTCCTTCAATGACATCTTCGGTCACTTCTCACAGTCTCTTACAATTCTCTGCTTCCTGCATAAAATAGCTAAAACCAAGTAACCCTGGAGTTGAGTAGCAGACACTTCCTTCCTGATTAAATTTTTTTGAGCTTTAAAATACCTTGGAGAAAGTGGAATTCAACCCTTTTGTTTTACACATGAAGAAAACAAGGCTCAGAGAGGTTAAATGATCTATTGAATCCTTGAGGCTTTTGTTGTTAGCTCTCTGTACAGCAAAAACTTACTAAATCATTCATGGGAATTTTAGATTGACTTAAGCATGACAAAGATTGTAGAAGTACACTACTCAGGGGTGAGTAAATCTAAGCTCTCATGTTCTCTGACCACACAGGTCACTCCTGGCTCTACATGTGTTGTCTTTGGCCTGGGAGGTGTTGGCTTGTCAGTGATCATGGGCTGCAAGTCAGCTGGAGCTTCCCGGATCATTGGGGTGAACATTAACAAGGACAAATTTGCAAAGGCCGAAGAGTTAGGTGCTACTGAGTGCATTGACCCTCAGAACTACAAGAAACCCATCCAAGATGTTCTGGTTGAAATGACCGAGGATGGTGTTGATTTTTCATTTGAAGTTATTGGCTGTCTGGATACAATGGTAAGTATTTCATAATACTCTGAGATTTCTCCACCCATGAACTAAGGCCAGGGCATTAGTGCAAACCCAAGGAACAAATGATAAAATCATCTGTGTCTTTTGGAGTTTGCCTGCTGAGTATACGGACAATACCTTAGTCCAAGCAATGTTTTTCATTTCTGACATTCTTTTTCAGTTATACCCAGGGCTGGGGAGTTGTAGTATTAGATTAATCTCATGAAGAATTAAGCTTCATAATTCTTCATTATGCACTGGAAAGAGTGCTGGTCTAGGAGACCCAAAGATTTGAAAGAATTGCACTCGCAAATGTAGTACAAAGATCTTTAGACTTAAAGTCAGGAAACCTGGGTTCAAATCTCAGCTCTGATGTTTACTAGCTGTGTCACCATGGGAAAGTTCTGTCTCTGAGGCTCAATGAGCTCATCTGTAAAATGGGAATAATGATACTTGTATGACCTATCATTTTGAGGAATGTTTTAAGTAAGCCTTCAAGTACTGTATAAATGTGAGGGGGGCAAGAAAGGAGAATGGATAGAGGTTGGCCTCAGAGTCATGTTGACACTGGTTCAAGTTTTGTCTCTGATAAATACTGAATATGAGATCCTGGGCAATTAACAACATCTTGGACCCCAGGTAATTTTCTAAGACTATGAAATGCAGAACAGTTACTGATGAATACTGGCACAAGAAGCTTATTTACCATGCAACTCCCCACCTGGCTACAATGGCAGATCTAGATTTTGTTTAAGCAAGATATGGCATTTATTATTATTATTAATATGCATTATTATTAATAAACACTATTAGTGATATCAATAACAATAGTAAAGCACAGTTTTCTTCGTTAATAACTGCAAACTTCTCCCAGAAACAAAACTCATCTTTTTTAATAAGAATATTTTACATGGATGGGGGTGATGGAAAACTGTTGAAAAATTAAACAAGTTTCCCCGAAAAGTCAATGGGAAAGCTCATAGTGGTCATGAGCAGACAGCAATATATCCTAAATAAAGAACTCTAAAGAAGAACTAAAGTAAAAGATATCATCAAGGAAGTATAGATGCAGGAAAAAATACTAGCTGGTCATGTGGGGAGACCATGGAATGACTATTGGAGAACCCAAGTATTACACTGGTATGTCCCGAGAGAGGGAGGAAAACCTGCAGAACATTGGCTTGAACTCTTGTTATGGGCTTGTGGGCAGACATGGATAAGGGTCACCCTCAGGATACAAGATAAACAGGGATTGGGGGTGGGGGCAGTGAGGATCAAAATCCACATCATTGAATGAAACACCCAAACCAGTGAGATCACAGATTCACTTGAGGACCTGATGACTCTCTCTTCCATAAGTTCTTCATCTCCTGAGAGCAGAGCAGGATCATCAGGAATCTTAAGTCATGATTAGAAATGCCCTCTTTCTCCTATAATAAGAGTAAACACTTTAAAATCGATAAAGGATTTTACACGAGGTGCCCAAAAGAGAGCACTGGGGAAGGCAGTTGGGGTGAGGAGCGCTTTTCTACCCTGTCTCTCTTTGGAGGAAGTGAGTAGAATTGACCACACTTGTGTCCACCCACTGGACAGAACAGGATGTGATCTTCCATTGAGGTCCCCACTTTCTATCTCACCTCAGGAAGTAAACCCCAAACAGTCCTACTATGAAGCAACCTATCTACTTGAAATTAATGAGATGGGCTCTTAAGAGCTTTAGTCTAGAGCAAAAGTACCAATTTCACTTGACTTCCTTTCTCTGAAAAATTTCTTTAAAGGCTCAAAAATGCAGAGCATACATAAAATTCGTAAAGTGCTCCAAGCCTCCTGCCAATCTGTTGATTGCTAAGCTGGAAGAATAGTTTCCTGGCAAGTTGAACTAGAGTTAGAATAACAGCTAGCATTTACATAATGTTTTAAGGTTTACAAGACTTTTTACAAATATTACCTCATTTTATCCTTGCAACAACCAAGAGAGGCAAGGGCTATTATTATCCCCATTTTACAAATGAAAAACCTGAGGCTGAGGAGAGTTAAGTGACTTGACCAGGGTCAGACACCTAGTCAGTATCTGATATTGGATTTTAACTCAAGTCTTCCCAATGCCAGGATGTAATTTAAATTATCTTATCCTTATCCTATAAACCATTGTTTAAAAAACGAATATAACCAGGATACAAAATTTTAAAGTCAAGAAACATTTAATAATGAATTATGCTACTCATTGCATGGGTCAATAAAACCGAAGTAAGAAACAGAATAGAATCAATTCACTGTTGTTCCAGGAGCTCCTCTGAGTACCCATAATTCAGTCATTCCTTGCTCGATTATCTTAATATGCCCGCCTTTGAGGCAGGGAAAATATATTCTATCAACTATGCTGCCTCTTACAGAGCTAGATAAAATACACACAGAATAGCATATTTGGGGTAGAAGAAAATTGTTCTTATATTGCTTGCAAGTGAACTGTACAGAATCTTGGTCAAGCAAGCAAGAAAGCAAGCATTTATTACACATTTCCTTTTTATTAGTTACTGTGATGGGCACTTGAAATACATTAACAAAAATTAAATAGTCTCAATCCTCAAAGAGACTATAGAATTTGGTCTTTAGAATCTTGGAGGATTTTAGAGTAAGAAGGCCGGGGCTTGAATCTCTCTTCTTATACAGGGGCAGCTAGGTAATGCAATGAGTTAAGTACTGGACACAAGTCAGGAGAACTGACTTCAAATCCTTTCTCAGAAACTCACTCAGCTGTGTGACCCTGGGCAAATCACTTAACCTCTCTCAGCCTCAGTTGCTTCATCTGTAAAGTGGGGATAGTAATAGCATGTACTCCACAGAGATATTGTGCCGATCCAATTATATATAGCATTATATAACATAATTATATTATTGCCAATAGCAACAATAATAATAATAACCAGTTGAGTAGCCATGGACAAACCCCTTAACTTCTCTGCATCGCAGTTTCCTTATTTATAAGATGGAGATTACTTGAATTACCTCTCTAAGAAGGTCATGAAAGGAAAGAAGTACTATGTTAGTGTGATGTGTTATTATAGGGGAGCAGCAGCCTAAAAGCCATTATGAGTTTCAGCCATTATTTGGAAAACATATTAATGAAAAGATAAGAAATCAAAGAAGTCAAATGGTACTAAGGTGACTTTAGATTTTCTTTTTTTGAAACCTTTTGAGGTTAGTGTGTATATAATGAAGCAACTTACAAAGTAGTTGGATAATTGTTTTGTAGCTCTTTATTACAATACTATGGATAATGACAATCATAGAATAGCTTTTGTTTTTCTCTTATTTATGACATATGTGTGTTTGTGTGTGTGTTTCATCCAAGAAAGCTGCCCTTCAAGTCAGCAAAAGGCTTATGGAGTTTGTGTCATTGTGGGTGCCCTCCTAGTGGCCAAAAACTTTCTTTCAATCCTATGATGCTTTTGACTGGACGCACCTGGAAAGGAGCTACTTTTGGAGGTATGTAGTTTGTCATGAGAAGAGAATGTCTGTTAAAAACTCAAGCAGGTGACTTTTCACAACAAGAAGTATGGTTTTTAAAATACTGCTAATAATTAGAGTTGTGGAGTTTTTCTTGTTTGTTTGTTTGTTTGTTTTTGTTTATTTTTTTCCTCTGGCTAGGTCAATCATTTCTAAGTGACTGAGATGTTGACATAATTATGGAGACTCACTGAGGTTCAAGTCAATTCAACAAACATTTATGAAGCACCTACTGTGTGCCAGTTACTGTTCTCAGGTTACATTTCAAACTGCCTTAATGAGTCAGCTAGTAAGTGCTTTTAAAGCACTTATGTGCCAGGCATTATATTAAATGCTAGTGCTATAAGGAAAGGGAAAAATGATACCTGTCCTAACCAAGAAAAATAAAGTTCACATTCTTAAAAGGGAGATAACATTGTCTTGATCTGAGTAGCTAAGTCTTTCACAGTTGATCTTTACAACATCACTGTTACTATGTACAATGTTCTCCTGGGTATGTTCATTTCACTTTGCATCAGTTCATATAAGACTTCACAGGTTTTTCTGAAACCATCCTGCCTGTCATTTCTTATAGCACAACAGTATTCCATCACAAATTATAAACCACAGCTTGTTGAGTCATTCCCCAATTGATGGGTATTCCATCAAGTTTCAATTCTTTGCCAACACAAAAAGAGCTGCTATAAATATTTTTGTAAAAATATGTCCCTTTCCTTTTTCTTTAATGTCTTTAGGATACAGCCCTAGTAGTGGTATTACTAGGTCAAAAGGTAAATACAATTTTATAGCTCTTGGACATAGTTCGAAATTGTTCTCTAGAATGGTTGGACCAGTCCGCAACTCTACCAGTAGTGCATTAGTGTACCAATTTTTCCACATCCCCTCCAGCATTTATCATTTTCCTTTTCTGTCATGTTAGCCAGTCTGATTGGTATGGATTGTTTTAATTTCCCTTTCTCTAATCAATTGTGATTAAGAACATTTTTGTCATGTAACTATTCATAGCTTTGATTTCTTCTGAAAACTGCCTATTCATATCCTTTGACCATCTCTCAATTGGGGAATGGCTCTTATTTTTATAGACTCACTTGCCTATATATTTCAGAAATAAGTCCTTCATATGTATAGAAATTTAAGGCCTCTTTCACTGCATTTTGTTTTCTGTGGACTTCCAAGGTCTCAGTGGCCATTTTTCTTCCATATGGAAAGCCTACACACAATAGGCTAGTGAGCTAGAAAAGAATCTTCAAGTAACTTCTCTCTATAGCACCCAGTCTGACAGATATATGCAGGCCCTTTCTCACTCCTCCATCTTTTTTATCTTAATTCCATTTCTGTCAGATTTGCAAGACACCAGGCAGCCACATTCTTATCAGCCATAATTACGTCTACTCTGTTCCTGATGAGGCATTTGAAATCACTACCTTTTAGGGAAGGGGTGGGGAACCTGTGGCCTTGAGGCCACATGTAGATATCTAGATCCTCAAGTGTGGCCCTTTGACTGAATCCAAACTAACTTTGATGTTGTTGGTCACTCATTTCAGTCTGGTCTGACTCTTTGTGATCCCGTTTGGCAAAGAAACTGGAGTGGTTTGCCATTTCCTTCTCCAGCTCATTAGACAGATGAGAACAGGGGTTAAGTGACTCACCCAGGGTCATACTGCTACTAACTGAATTCAGTCAGAGGGCCGCACTTGAGGATCTAGATATCTACATGTGGCCTCAAGGCCACAGGTTCCCTACTCCTGTTTAGGGTAGAGTCTCAAAATCCAAATTCCATTCTAAAGGGATAATCTTACTAGGAAGACATTCACTTTTCAGATCAAAGTTTCTCTGGTGTAGCCCTTGCCTTTAATGGGCAGCAGTCAGGAAAACCAAACCTCTGCCTTACGACCCTCAGTTTCTTATCTAAGACACTCTGTGAGGTGGATGCCTACTGTGTGCAACCCTCTCATAAGTAGACCTTGTGTTAGACATTCAGGCCAAAACACTCTACAGCTGTCTTCATTGCTTTAATCTAATAATCCATTTCCTGGCTTTGTGCATGTGCAATTTTTAGTATGTAAACTCCCCAAAAGAAACTGATTTTCTCTCAAAAAAAAAAAGTTCTATCACCTCGAGGGAGCTTGAAGGCATCAGTTCACCTTTGTTATGGAATGAAAATGAAAAACCAGTTTCACGAGCTCTAACTTTTACATCCTCGTGCTCATTGCTTATCTGAATGAAATAATGGTGTTCTGTTTGCATCTTTCAGGTTTTAAAAGCAAAGATAATGTCTCCAAGCTAGTCTCTGCTGTTATAGCCAAGAAATTTAAACTTGTATGCGTTAATAACATATGTTTCTACTTTTGATAAGATTAATGAAGGATTTGATATGCTGCACTCAGGAGAGAGGTAAGATTTTGATTTGTTATGTCCTTCCATTTTTCTGCTGAGAAATTTGGGAAGTAGCAGCCTCATGAATTGGCTTTTATTTTTATAGGGATAGCCCATTAGTCAAGGGATTCAGGCAGATGGTGCAAAGCCCTTCACCAAACTAACTTTGTTGTTGGGCAGTCATTTTCAGTCTTATCTGACTCTTTGTGACCCCATTTGGGGTTTTCTTGGCAAAGATACTAGACTGGTTTGTCATTTCTTTCCCAAGCTAATTTGACTGATGATGAAATTAAGGCAAAGAGGGTTAAGTGACTTACCCAGGGTCACACAACTAGGAAGTTTCTAAGGATGGATTTGAACTCAGGTCTTTCTGACTCCAGACCTCATGTTCTGTCCACTGTAACATCTAGCTGCTCCAAAAACTAATTGTCTTAACAAGATATTTTAGACTTTACAAAAGGAAATAATTGATAGCTAGATAACCTTCCTTACCCTCCTATATTAGAGCCCAACCATAGCTCTCTTCAGTAGTCAGGGCCTTTTAGTGTTCTTTAAAGGAAAAAAAGGACTCACAATCATGAGTTGTTTAGAAATTGCAAGTAAAATGAAATTGTGGTACAGTAGAAGGAGGCTTGGGAACCTCCACTGACTTTGGAGTAAGAATCACTTTGGATGCTGGGTTCAAATCCCAACCCAATTACTCTCTTTTTTGTTGACCTTGAGTCTTGAACTCCCTGGGCCTCAGTTTCCTCTTGTGTCCAATGAAGGGGATGGACTAGATAGCAGCTGAGGTCCCTTCCAACTCCAGTGCTATCCTTCTATGAAGCAGAATCAATCAATCACTGAGCATTTATTAAGCACGCACTATGTGACAGGCATTGCTCTAAGTGCTAGAGATGCCAAGAAAAACCAATGACAGTTCCTGCCTTCAAGGAGGTTACATTTCAATGAGGGAGAAAACATATATAAATTCAACATATTTAAAGGGCCAACTCATGATCGGTTACCAGAGTGAAGGAAGAGATGATGGGAGAGCATGTCAAAGGGATATCAGCTAGTCAGAAATATTTGTTAAGTACCTACTTTATGCCGGGCACTGACCTAAGGGGCTGGCACCAGCTGCTGACAAGACCAAGAAAAGCCTCCTGGAAGAGGAGAGACTTCAATTGAGTCTTGAATGAAGACAGAGATTCTAAAAGTTGGAGACTGGACAGGAGAATAGCCCAGATATCTGGAATAGCCATTGTAAAGGCATGGAGATGGGAGATTAGTGTCCTGTTCAAAGAATAGTCTGTCCATAAGTCTAGCTGTGACATGTAAAAAGTTTGAGAGACATAACTTCTGGGTAATTAATCAGTTTATTAATAATGCTAACATATTATTAATAAAAGGGGTCAGTGACACTCTTGAATGCCAGAGACCTTTCTAGGAACTCACTCAATGCTTATATGCTCTTGGAAAATTGGGTGGTCCTGAGGGTGGCAATTGATTCTAATTGGCTAGGAAGTAATGAGAGAGAATGAATATTATAATGAGAGGTAGACCTATTCTAATGAGAGACTAGAGGATATGACTTTGATCATTTCATTTACTTCCAAATCACCCCTAGCCTTGGGCAATTTAGTCAAAGAATTTATACACACACACACACACACACACACACACACACGCACACACACACCTGAGTAGAACACAATGGGCAGGAATTCACCTAGATGAGATAGTCTAGGTGGGGTAATTTTTGGCAGAGTTCAAGTCTTTCAGAGATTGGAATTCAAACAAGAAAATAGTACAGGGAAAGAGCTTAGATTTCCCCCATAATTGGTTATTAATGATCATTTCTCTCATAGCTCAAAACCCATGTGGAAAGTAGTTGAAGACAAGAAAGAGATAAAGGAGCCAGGTTTTGAAGAGACTTAAAAGGTCAAATGAAGAACTTTATATTTGAACCTGGAGAGAATAGGAAGAGGTTTATTGAGTAGGAGAGTTGCATGGTCAGACCTACAGTTTAAGAAAAATCACACTATATAGATGACAGAATGGAGTGCTGAGGTACTTCCTGCAGAGAGACCAGTTCAAAGGCTTTTGCAATCGTCCAGGGGAGACATGAAGAGGGTTTGAATCAGAGAGGTGGCTATGTAAATATAGAAAAGTAGATATGTGAAAGAGATGTTGTAAAGAGAGAAATTATAAGGTCTGATACGCATTAGATACATGCGGTAGTGAGAGAGAAGAATCAGGGCTGATGTATAGATCATAAACCTTGCTGGTGGGAAGGATGATGGCACCCTCCACAGTAAAAGAAAGCTAGGGGCAGCTAGGTGGTGTAGTGGATAGAGTACTTGCCCTGAAATCAGGAGGACCTGAATTCAAATCCAGCCTTTGACACTTACTAGCTGTGTGACCTAGGGCAAATCACTTCACCCAATTACCTCCAAAAAACAAAACACCAAAAACCAGTACAAGAAAGTGGAGAAGAAGTAACAACTTGAAAGGAAACAGAACTAGTTCTTGTTTGGACATGTTGAGTTTCAGATATCTGAAGGACAGCTTGTTCAGAGTGTCCAACAAGTAGTTAGTAACGGAGAACTGGATTTCAGGGGAGAGAACTAGATCTGGGAATAATTTGCATAGAAATCATAATTGAATCCATGTGAGTTGATGAAATCAACAAGTGAGAGAGTATGGAAGAAGAATTCTTAACCTATTTTGTGTCATGGCAGCCTGGTGAAGCTTCTGGATCCCTTCTCAGAATAATGCTTTCTAAATGAGTATTTAGGATTGCAAAGGAAACAACATATATTGAAATACAGTTACAAAATATTTGTTTTAAGTTCAGGAACCCCAGACTTCTTAAACTAAGGAGTAGTCAAGCAGGTAAAAAGAGCCAAGGGAAAGTAGAGTCACAAAAACCCAGAAAGGAAAGAAGATCTTGGAGTAGAAGGTGGTCAATGGTGTCAAATGCTATGGTGCAGGTGGGGGGAACCAAAGTTGAGGATCCTAAAGAAGCTATGAGGTTTAGCAATTTATACATCCTTGGTGACTTTGGAGAGAGCCATTTCAGCTGAATGGTGGAGCTGGAAGGCAGATTGGAAGAGGTTTAGAAGAGACAGAGAAGAAAGGAAGCACTGATTGGAACTAGTTTTTTCAAGGAGTTTATCACAGAAGGAGAAGTAAGAGAGAGGGTAGTAGCTGGCAGGCATGGAAGGAACTAGTGAGACAGTAAGGATTTTTCAGTAGAAATCTGGACATATTTTTATACAGCTTTATGTAAATGTGGGCATTATTGAAGACTAGAAAGATTTGGTATGATGATGGAGGCAAGTTTCTGGAGAAAATGGGAAGGGGATAAAGGTAATATATAGAGGGTTGGTCTTGGCAATCAGAAGGGCCATCTCATCATGAGAGATTGGAGTGAAGGAAGAGATAGTGGGAGATGATATCTAAGGGTGTCAATGAATCAGTCAGCCAATAAATAAGTACTGATTGAGTACCTACTATGTGTCAGGTACCAGACCAAATGCTAGGAATATAAAGAAAGGCAAATGACCATCTCCTTCCAAGAAACTTGGGGTTAAATAGGAGAGATACTATGTCAACAACTATGTACAAACAAACAGCAACTATGTACAAACAACCATGTACAAGATCAATTGGAGATAATCAGCAGAAGGAAGGCACTAAAATTAAGGAAGAGGGCCAGGAAAAGCTTCCTATACAAGGTGAGATTTTAGCTGGGACTTGAAGGAATCCATGGCAGCCAGGAGATAGAGATGAGGAGGGAGAGCTTTCCAGGCATGAGGGACAGCCAGTGAAAATGGCCCAATCGAGGGAGATGGAGTGGGCTTGTGCAAAGAAGCCAATGTCATTGGATCACAGAGTGTGTGGGAGGGATAATATGAGGTAGAAGAAGATTGGAAAGGTAAGTAATATGAGAAAGAGGAAAGAAGAGGAAAAACTCAGAACAGTCTCAATTTTTCTAGTGAAGTATGAAGAAAAAGAGGATGAGAAAAGGGAGGAAGTGGCAGGAGAGACTTGAGGAGAGACAGAAAGATTGTGTGTAAGATAGGGAGTCGATGAGACATGAGTAGTGGGATTGTTTTGCTATAGTGGGGGCCCATTTGAGATTAGCTAACATAATTTTTTTTTCCGCTAGGCAATGGGGGTTAAATGACTTCCCAGAGTCACACAGATAGTAAGTGTCAAGTGTCGGAAGCCGGATTTGAACTCAGATCCTCCTGATTCCAGGACTGGTGCTCTATCCACTGTGCCACTTAGCCATCCCTTAGCTAACATAATTTTGAGACAGAGCTAATCCGCATGGTTTCATGATTCCCTCCAGTTCCATTCAGCAACGTGTGAATAAGACCAAAGGAGATAAATGGCAGAAGTAATTCAGGATTATGGTTTATCAAGACATGATCGTCGATAGAATGAAAGGGAGAAAAAAAAGAGGATAGGATAGTATAGAACTGACATAGCTCACCAAGAGGTCAAGTTTGGGAAGGGAGAAGAGTGAAGTCAGAATAGAGGTGATATCCTGGGATAAAACTAAGGGATGGAGGAACTGGAAGTCATAGTAAGGACAAAGGTAAGGACATTAGGAGTAGCAAGAAATAGAAAGATAATTAAAAACTAGTTTGAATTATCCATGAAACCATGAAAGTGTTTAACCTTGATCTCAATACAAGATTGGTCAATTAATGTTGTGAACACCATTGGTGGTCTTTGTTCCATTCAATTCCATTCAATAAGCATTAACTAAGCACCTACTGTGTGCTAAGAACTGTGCTGGTCTGTTTGGAACTAGGTAGTGCAGGGCATAGAGTGCAGGGTCTGAAGTCAGAAAGACCCACCTTCCTGAGTTCAAATCTGGCCTCAGACACTTACTAGCTGTGGGACCCTGGGTGAGTCAGTTAGCCCTGTTTGCCTCAGTTCCTCATATATAAAATGAGCTGGAGAAGGAAATGGCAAACCACTCCAGTACTTTTGCCAAGCAAACCCTAAATGGGGTCACAAAGAGACATGACAGAAATGACTAAACAACCAAAAACACCTCCTATGTGCTAAAAACTATTCTGGTCAATTTAGGACTAAGTATTTTTTAATGGTAACTCTTTTCTCTAAGAACTTCATTTGCGGTATAGGTAATATTACCTTGGAATGTTTTTTGTTCCCAGTCTTTCAGGAAAGACTCAGAAAGTAATGCTTCCACAGATTTATTAGCTGTCCTAGGTGCTAGGTATGAAGATGAAATGACATAGTCCCTGTTCTTAAAGAATTTACAATCTAATGGTGGGGATGGGGCCAGTAGGGAAAGAGAGACTTAAGGTATACAAAATTAGGTGAGTGAAATGAGGCTCAGATATTTTAAGAGACTTACTCAGGGTGAAAATGTCAGTATTAACAAAACTGAGACTAGAACATAGGTCAACTGACAACCAGGTATATTTGATTAACATAGTAGAATGTCATATAACTAGAGCTGGGTGAGATAGAATATACATAGCAGCATGTCCGTAAGAGTCAAACATGAAGGTCAAAGTGGTGTTCACATACAATGGAACTTCCCTGTTACCCCATGGGAAAGGGGAGTTGTAAAGCTGGGCTCTTGTAATCTACAGGGTCTCCAAAGTCCAAAGTTATAAAAATTAATTTCATGGCATTTTACTGAAGGTCATATGGCAAAAATCCAAGGCAGCAGTGGAGGGAAATGGGATGGAATTATTAGACATAAGAAGGAAAATCTAGATGAAATTGTTGAAGGGCCTATTTAGAATTATAATCATGTGATAAGTTTTAAGATTCCAAGTCATCACTTCTGGGACTATCTTGCTTCAGCTTTGGTTTTAACTATGAATTCTCTCTAGAGGATATTGGAAATTCGAGCTATCTTTTGGCAGGAGTACTATAATTTTCAGATTTTGGGTTACTTTAGCTCTAGTAGATATTAAGACTAATGAATTCTGATATAGGAGACTGAATTCACAAGTAAGATGATTTGAAATAATATGATTGTTTAGCTAGTAGGTAAATGTGAACAAATATGTCCTTTTCTTATATTACACATAAGTATTTTTTTTCACCCAGTAATGTATGGATATGTAGTGATGCCTACAGTATAGGTAAATAAAGTCTAGGAAAAATAAAAATTTGCCTTCCTTACTGATCCTCCCCAGCCCCCTCCCTACCAACTAATTTGTCCTGTTCTTTGGAGGACTGATTTACTCTCTGATATTACTCATTGGAAGAAAAGAACAAAACCAATTCTGCCACACTAAGGGTTTCTACATATAATATCATTTGGGAAAAATCCCAGAGTACAATGGTGTATATTCCATGGTGGTACTTAATAAAGTCAAGTAAAATTCAATATATCACATGGAAATTTGAAAAATGAGTAACTTTTTTTTTGAGACATAGTAATTGCTTATACTAAAAGTATCCAATGATATTCACAATGGAGGATATTGGAAAGTGAAAGTGTATGAAATGTCAGTCTGAAATTAAGTACTCAATACATCCCCTTCCCAAGAGGCTCTTGGGATTAAATAAACCAGTTTTCTTTTCTACCTCCCACATTGACTCAAGAATTTCTATGAAGGAATTATTGGTATATAATAGCATGGCTTCTACCATAAGCTCCCTGTCATCTTGTTACTACATATACTACTCTCTGACCCTCATGCCTAGTAAGATGTCATGTACTCAGGCTCTTAATAAATAGTTTTCAATGGTGATTATGGGCATGAATAAAAAGAGGAATTAAATTAAATCTGATTTGATGGCAGAGAGACTGAGAATAGCAAGACAGAAAAAAATGGAACAGAGGTGTGATTTTGATCCTCCCACATCCTGCCCTGGGCCTGGTTTGTCCATGAATGATAAAGGGTGGGATTAGGAAAACTATGCAGACCAAGTTGGTATTTACCTACATGGAAGCCTAGTTGGTTACAGAACAGATTGCCTCTATTGTGAATTAATACCTTCATTTCTCATTTCAGCATTCGCACCGTTCTGAAAATGTGAGATCAATCATATAACCCCATCTGGAAGATTCTTTTTGGTCCATTTTGCCAGCATCCTTATTGTATCTCTAAGGAGTTACCAGGACATCAATAAAAGCTTTCAGTAATTCAATCACCAAGTTGACCAATGGAATTCTGCAGCTAAACAGATTAATGTTTAATACGAAAAGATTTTTAAGTCAATGTCTCAAATTCATGTTAGAGCAAAGGGAAATAAGAAAAGTTAATTAGGAGCTTGATAGAAGGTCATACTTTTCAGTCTGATCATTGTTAAGTATTAGACCTTGGACAACTGACGACCTTCAATGAAATGGCAGGGAGCCATCATCATCCATGCCCCTTCCTCATTGATGGGCCATTATGCTTGCCACTTTCTGCCTCTCAGCCTTCTCCCTTTTTCTCATCAGCAAATGTTTGGGGCTCTATTCAGAACATTTCAATACATAAAATAAAACTTGCTGAATGAAAATACATTCTTTTTTCCTTTGTGCCTCCTCTTTTACAAAAAAAAAAAGTTCATCCTTTTTAGCTGAACACAAGTTCCCATGCAACATGGGATACCTGAAAAGATAAAAATGACACAGATGGAATATTACTGGTAGTATATTCAAAGGGGTTTTACTATTGATAGACAAAAGTAAATTGTCTTATTAATTAAATATGAATGAAAAATGAGACATACTTGATGGTAATAGTTCAGTGAGCCACACAATATGAGATACCATATAAAGAAAGCAGTTTGGTATAATTCAATTCACTAAATAATTATTAAACACTTAGTATTTGTAAGATATTGCACTGGACACTGGGGATACAAAAAAAATGAAGAGTCCTTGCTATTCAAGGAGCTTACATTCTGCCAGGATGATCAAGATGTATAAGAATAGGTAAATACAAACAAATCTAAAATCAGTTTTTAAAAAATACTCATTAGGTGGGTGGGCTCAAGAAATCCTGCATATAGAAAGTGTCA
>NW_020954985.1:0-2419 GCF_900497805.2 Vombatus ursinus | reverse complement strand
GGAGGACATATTCAGACCTGTGTTTGGGAAGATTCATTTGGCAGCTATGCAGAAAATGGATTGAGAGAGGGAGAGACTGGAATTCAGTAGGTGAATTAAGAGACTATTGCCCTGGGGCAGCGAGGTGGTGCAGATGATAGAGCACAGGCCCTGGAGTCAGAAGGATTTGAGTTCAAATCTGGCCTCAGATATTTAGTAACTATGTGACCCTGGGCAAGTCACTTAACCCCCAGTTACTGAGTGTCTGTGTGAGAGAGAGAGACTGTTGCCCCTAATTCAGGTAGAGGGTTATGAGGGCACAAACTGGGTTAGAGGTTGTGGGAGTTGGGGTTGACTCCAAGTCAAGTTTTCTAGCCTGGGTGACAGGAAGAATGGTTATCATCATCAGAAATGGAGTTTGAAGAAGGGATCAGTTTAGGGGAAAATAGAATAGGCTTTGTTTTGAACATACTGAGTTTGAGAAATCCACAGGGATTTAAATGTTTAATAACCAGGGGAAAAATGCGTGCATGACATACTTAAATTTAATCTGCATTATTACCATTTCCTCCATTCCTCTCTTAAGTCAACAATCAACAAAACAATAAATTGAGTCTTGATTTGTAGCATTTTCTACTTTCCAAGATTTCAAGGCTCACACTGAAAGGCACATCTATCAGCTCTCAAAAGTCAACATGAGCTGGTTCCAATACACCTCTTCCTACAGGCCACCCAGTTGAAAATGTCCAACAGACAGATTAGCTCTGAATACGCAGATTTGGAATAATCTGTATAGAAATCATACTTGAACTCATGGGACCTGATTAAATCAAGATCATCAAGAGGAAGAGTATAGAGAGAGAATGAAAGATGGCCAAGGACAGAATCTCAAGGGACACTCACACTTGGTGGACAGGAGGAACATATCAAAGGAGGCTGAGAAGGAACAGTCATACAGGGAGGCATAAAGTTAAGAGAGAGCAGTGTCATGGAAGTCAAAGAAGAGAGAGTATGCAGGAGGGGATAATCAGCAGTATGAACCCAATAAGTCCTTTTCTCTTCTATGCAAATGAGTGGTGGTGGGGATGCTGGAACAAAGCACCAAGAGCAAAGCCATTGTTCCTCTCCTGCTAAACTACATTACTGATCTTTCAAATACATATGGGTTGAGCGATTGACTGTGGTCCTTTGTTCTCCAAGAGGACCAAAATGACATCACCATGTTGGAGTCGAGGTACAATGTGTCTGACTGTGGTAGATCAGACCAATACAAGCTTGGCATGCTCTACCATAGGTCAGGCACAAATAGTCTGTATGAACATTTGGAGTGAAGATGTCTCTAAATTTATGCATCTCATGGTTTTTTTGAGCTACTGCAATTTATCAATTTAATGGCTTTTGTGAAGCTTCAATCTACGAATCTGTGTGTTGAAGAGATAGAAACAGGCATTTAGTAAGCACAGGCAGCCTCAGAAAGGGGAGAGAGCTGCACAGCCAGAAAGCAGTATAATCAGGTCAAACGGTATAGAACCAGGAAGATGGGTAGAAAATGCAATGAGGCAGTCTTCTTGAATCCTACCTTAATGTCAGGGAAAACTTCTTCTAATTAGGAATGTCCAAAATTGTAATGGACTGCCTGAGGAAGCTGTAGGCTGATCCAATGTTACATATAATATTGTGGAGATTATCTCTGTGTGTGTGTGTATATTGGGGTAGATGGCTGCTAAAGTCCCTTTCACACAGAAATTCTGCTAGTGAAACTGATTTTTGTACTGAACTGTAAGATTTTTACATTTATTTCTATTGATGAAGTGGATGGCTTGAGAAAAACCTGAGAAAACTTATATGAGCTGATGCAAAGTGAAGTGAGCAGAATCAGAAGAACATTACAGTAGCAATTGGTGGGCTGGTTGCTTGATTGTTGTTCTTTATTCTTAAAGCAGCAGCAAATTTGTAACAATGATCGACTGTGAAAGACTTAGCTACTCCAATCAAGATATTATTAAACTGTTAAGTAATCAAGTTTTTTTTAAATAAAAGGACTTTTTGTCCCTTTATAATATGATATTTTCAAACTTGCTTAGCCATAAAAAAGTCAATTTTTCAGCATATGCTTATTTTTAAAAAGGGAACTTCTAAGCAACTGGTGCCTTAGCCATGACGTGACTTAGGGACAAAGTTTTAATGGAATGATTTCCTACTTGGACGTGAATAAAAAAGCTGGATAGTTTTGTCAGACATTTCATAAGCAACACTATAGCATTATGCAATTTAATTCGCTGTTTAAGGCCTTCAGGAAGAATGCCCTTTATTAATTCTAGCTAGATGCTGTCCTTTGCTCCTGCTTTTTCTCAAACTGCTAAGGGTTTATTTCATAATTATTAATTATTAACTCAATGTATAAATGTTTCCACTGTCACTCATATTTAGAAGATTTAAA
>NW_020954984.1:6549-7999 GCF_900497805.2 Vombatus ursinus | reverse complement strand
TTTGGCACATGCTCCACGAAGACCATTAATGTCTTCTCCATTGCTGTTATCACCCCACCACTCTGAGCCTCAGTTTTCTCATCCATGAAACAAAGACAAAAGTATCTGTAGTACTTACTTCACAGGTAAGTGAAATGATTGCCATTTCAGACAGACAGTGGTGAAGTGATTTGCAAAGAGTCACACGGTTAGTAAGGTTCAAATTTGCACTCAGGTCTTACCTCAGCTCTTAAGTATCTAGTGAGCTCTAGTTTTCCTCCCTATTGTCCCCAGAGATCTTGAGCTACTTTATCTATGTATTAAAGCAGTTGGTGAGTTGCCAAAAGTCAATATGTTACGAAGCACATTCCCCTATGTTTGAAATAGTCATCTTTTAACCCTCTTTAATCTGAAGTTCAGTGTTAACCTCTGCACTATTGATTAATCTTTATTATATTTAACTGAGGAAACCAACCATATTCTTGTTGTCATACCAGAAGAATCAGCATGGTGTTTGCCTTTGGGTCCAAGCACTTTCCTTTCCTTGATGTGTCTTGAGATCTCAAAGCTGGTGCCCTCTGCTCAACTGGAGGGCAGGTGCAGGTGGCAGGAAGCCTCTGGGCTCAGATCAGTCCGCTGAGCAGGCCTTCAGACAACTGCAATGAACTCTCCCCAGCAAGCAAGATCTTGTATGGTTTCAAGCAGAGCCCATCTTTGCCAAGGCTTTTGCCAACTCTCCACTTGGGTCCACCTGACCTTGTGGCCTTTGCTGAATTCTTTGGTCTTGCTGGTGGCCTGAGGAGATGTCAGCTGCTCTCCCTGATTGTTGATCATTAGCAACAACCCCTTGGAAAACTTGACATCTGCCAGGCAATGGTGTGGACATTCTTGACAATGACACCATCTTCCCCAAGGGCCCTGGAAACAGCCTGCAATGCTCCTGAGTGTCTCTGCCCCATTGGAATGAAAAAGCAAGTGGGTTCCCATACCCACAGTGGCAGCCCTTAGAACCCCATAACCCAGTGTTGAATGTCAATAGGTGAGACCTTTATGGCTATAGGTTTGATCTGCTTGCTTCAGAGGACAGAACCAGAAATAGTAGAAGTTACAAAGAGACAAGTTTGAGCTCGATGTCAGGAAAAATTTCCTCCTCATTGGGGCTGCCCCAAGGCTGGTGGCTCCCCCTGCTGGGAGGGTTTCAGGCAGAGGTTCCATGATGACTTAGTGAGGATGTTCTAAAGGGATTCCTTTCATGGATGGGCTGAACTTGAGGCTACTGAGATTCCCTTCCAACTCTCAGACTGAGGGATTCAGGGATCAACACACCACACCCAGAATGCTCTCTTTCCTCCTGTCTGCCTCCTGGGTTCTAGGGCTTCCTTCAAGTGCCAGCTAAAATCTTGCATCCTACCCCATGTGTTCTTTACACACTGCTATTATACTCCAAGGTTATGCCTTCTTCCCACTCGTG
>NW_020954984.1:5025-6471 GCF_900497805.2 Vombatus ursinus | reverse complement strand
CTATGTGCAGCCATGGGACAGTGTGTCCCAGCTTTATGAATGGTGTGGGAAAGACTTCTGTCTGTGAAGCCAAGGATATGTAACCCACTGGTGGCTGCTTTGGGGCACACAGGCTTTGGCTGGATCTGTGTTCATAGCACACAAGAATTAAAATAGATCTCATAGGCCATCCAGTACAATCTCTTCATTTCATAGTGGAGGAAACTTCAGGTAACCCCAGGTGCCTTGTTTAAGACAAGAGAGTGGAAGAGAAGTCATGACCAAGTTCAGGTGGCCCTTTCCACCATGACACACTGCTTCCTGGACTAGGTCAAGTCTCTTTTTTCCTCATCCCCAAGATGTAATGAGGCCTAAAGGAATGCTTTCTTTCTCTCTTCAGTGTCCTGAAGCCTTCTAAACTGAGATTCTGGGCTCTGGAGACTGGCTTTTGGGGAGCCTCAAATACCGCTTCCGAATTTGAGAATAGCGATATGACAGTAGAGAGCACAAAAGAAGCCTTTGAAAAAATAGCCACAGCTGACTTTACCCAGGCAAATTCCCACCAGGTACATGGTCTGAGAAATCTGCTTTAGGTGACTGGGAGTCACATGTCAGGTTCTACTGGAAGAGAAGGAAAGAAATACAATGGAACATGATGCTGAGAGGTGGGAATGGCTATGGGAAGGTCTGTGGGTGTATCCTTGACTGAGAGAGGCCAGGATCCATCCCAACTCAATGTCCTGACCATCCAATCTCCTCTCCAAACACCTGGGACTGATGCTGGAACTTCCTACCTCTGTGACAAGGGTGGAGGCAAAGACACTTGGCTTATATGTCTAACTGTCAGTATAGCCATAAAGGTCTCACCTATTGACATTCAACACTGAGTCATCTGGCTCTAAAGGCTGCCACTGTGGGTATGGGAACCCACTTACTTTTTCATTCCAATGGGGCAGAGACACTTAGGAGCATTGCAGGCTGTTTCCGGGGCCCTTGGGGAAGATGGTGTCATTGTCAAGAATGTCCACCCTACTGCCTAGCAGATGTGAAGTTTTCCAAGGGTTTGTTGCTAATGATCAACAATCAGGGAGAGCAGCTGACATCTCCCCAGGCCACCAGCAAGACCAAAGAGTTCAGCAAAGGTCAAAAGGTCAAGTGGACCCAAGTGGAGAGTTGACAAAAGCCTTGGCAAGGACAGGCTTTTGTTGAACCCAAAAAAGATCCTGCTTGCTGGGGAGAGCTCACTGCAGTTGTCTCAAGCCCTGCTCAGATCTGAGCCCAGAGGCTTCCTGCCACCTGCACCTGCCCTCCAGTTGAGCAGAGGGCACCAGCTTTGAGATCTCAAGCCACATCAAAGAAAGGAAAGTGCTTGGACCCAAAGGCAAACACTTTCCTGATTCTTCTGGGATGATAACAAGAATACGGTTGGTTTCCTCACTTAAATATAATAAAGATTAATCAATATGG
>NW_020954984.1:4887-4958 GCF_900497805.2 Vombatus ursinus | reverse complement strand
TGCAGAGGTTAACACTGAATTTCAGATTAAAGAGGGTTAAAAGATGACTATTTCAAACATAAAGGAATGTC
>NW_020954984.1:3721-4841 GCF_900497805.2 Vombatus ursinus | reverse complement strand
CTTGGTAACATATTGACTTTTGGCCACTCACCAACTGCTTCAATACATGAACAGGTTACCTCAGGACTTTTAGGGGCAACAGGGAGGAAAACGAGAGCTCACCAGATACTCAAGAGCTGAGGTAAGACCTGAGTGTAAATTTGACACTAACTGACTCTTTGCAAGTCACTTCACCACTGTCTGTCTGAAATGGCAATAATTACACTTATCTGTGAAGTAAGTCCTCAGATACTTTTGTCCTTGTTTTAAGGATGAGAAAACCACGGCTCAGAGTGGTGGGGTGATAACAGCAATGGAGAAGACATTAATGTCTTCATGGAGCATGTGCCAAAAACATCATAGAGAATTTCTCAACGTTCATCAAGACAAATGACTCTGATTCCCTTAAGATGAGATCTATTGGACCATGAATGGTACCGAAATAGCTACCAAAAGTACAAAAGTCTTGGACAAGGAAAGGAAGAAGAAAAATATATATGTTTGTTTTCCTCAAGAGTGCTCACTAAAGAGGTGTTGCCCCTTCAAGGAATTCTGCAAACCACAGGGAGAGATCTCCAGAGGGTTGCTNGGTGGGGTGATAACAGCAATGGAGAAGACATTAATGTCTTCATGGAGCATGTGCCAAAAACTTCACAGAGAATTTCCCAACATTCACCAAGACAAATGACTCTGACTCCCTTAAGATGAGATCTATTGGACCACGAATGGTACCCAAATAGCTACCAAAAGTGCAGAGTCTTGGACAAGGAAAGGAAGAAGAAAAATATATATGTTTGTTTTCCTCAAGAGTGCTTACTAAAGAGGTGTTGCCCCTTCAGGGAATTCTGCAAACCACAGGGAGAGATCTCCAGGAGGTTGCCCAACTCAGTATGTAAGGTGCTCTGTGAGTATGCATGCATCAATCTATAGCTCCTAAGTCCCACAGATGAATTTTTCCCATCAGGACTTAGGCAGAGGACACAATTAGCTCAAAGAAAAAATACTGACTTGAATAGTATAGCTAGATTTAATANATAGCTCCTAAGTCCCACAGATGAATTTTTCCCATCAGGACTTAGGCAGAGGACACAATTAACTCAAAGAAAAAATACTGACTTGAATAATATAGTTAGATTTCATG
>NW_020954984.1:1608-3672 GCF_900497805.2 Vombatus ursinus | reverse complement strand
TACAATATTTTCCCCTCCTACCACCAATGAACTCAGAGAACATCCTCTTGCAGTCATATGCACCTTCCATGAGAAAAAGAAAAAGTACAGAGGTCAGGCAAGAGGGACTCTTTTAGTATCACTGCTGCTAGGTCTCATGAGATTCTGATTATGGCACCACCACATTTAAATCATTTTTTCCTTCTTGCTCATAATATTTAACCTTCATTTAGGGGTTTCAGAATTTGACTATAATATTTCTGTGGGTTTTCCTTGTAGGATCCCTTTCAAGTGGTGATCAGTGAGTTTTTTTTTCTATTTCTGCTTCCCTCTCTTGTTCTAATGCTTCAGGACAATTTGCTTGGGTTATTTCTTGTATTATTGAAACAAGATTCTTTTTTGGATCATAGCTTTCACATAGTCCAAGTATTCTTCTGTTTTCTCTTCCCGATCTGTTCTCCAGATCAGTTGTTTTCTTATAGGATGTTTCACATTCTCTTCTGTTTTTTTCATTTATTATATTTTATTATTTCTTGAACTCTTATAACTTTGTTGGCTTCCCCTTGGCCCATTCTGATTTTTAAGGAGTTGTTTTCTTCCTTAAGATTTCACATGAAAAATAAAAATAAAAGGGTTCTGGATCTCCTTTTCTAATTGGTTGACTTTCTTTTCACAATCTTCTTGCTTTTCTAGGATTGTTAGTACTTTGTTTTAGTTTTTCCTCAATCTATCTCATTTGATTTCTAAAGTTTTTTAAAGTGCCTCTATGAATTCTTTTTGGGCAGATGACCATTTGACATCACTCTTTGGGGGTAGAAGAGGGTTTCTTTGCTTCACTATCCTCCTCTGAAGATGAATCCTGGTCTTCTCTATTCCCATAGTAACTCTCTATGGTTAGATTCTTTCTCCTTTGCCTGTTCATTTTTTTTTTTTTGGTAGCAGTTTAGTTTTTGTAATCACCTCTAGTCTTGGGGTATGAGAGACGGTGCCTCTTGCCCCAGATCTTCAGTTCTCCCCTCTGTCCTGGAACTGGAACCAAGATCTCCAAGCATGCATAAGTGCCCATAGCCAGCAGGATCCCTGCCCCACTGCTTCTGCACTCAACAGGCATGTGTTGGTTCCTTCTTGCCCCTAGCTGCTTCTCCGTAGCATGGCTGGTCTGGTGTTCCTTGTCAGCAGAGGTACCCTCGATTTTCCCCAACTCAGACTCCCAACTCCCCTCACTGTCCTTTACACTGGGTGTAAAAGTTCCTGTGGCTGGGACCAAAGCAGCCTCCCAACCCAGCTAACCCCAGGGCTCACTGCTTGTTCTTTAAGTGGAACTAAATAGAAAGTGTTTGGGTGGAGCCAAGATGGCAGAAGGGTGGAGCCAAGATGGCGGAAGGAAAGCAGTGACTGTCTTGCGCTCTCTCCCAAAGCCTTCAAATACCTAAAAAAATGACTCTAAACAAATTTTAAAGCAGCAGAACCCACAAAAAGACTGAGTGAAACAAATTTCCAGCCAAAGACAGCCTGGATGGTTGATTGGAAAGGTATATCGCGCTGGGCGGGGAGAGGAGCACAGTGTGGCATGGGTGCACAAGCCATAGCGACCCTGGAGCAGGTCTGAGAGGACTGCATCATGGGTAGATGTGGCTGTTTCCAGACTTCACAACCCCTGAATGCCAAAGACAACTTAGAAGGTCAGTGGGAAAAGTCTGTGTCTGTGGTGAGAGAAGGAGCTAGGTCTCAGCCGCAAGTCTCACGCGCAGCCAGGCCACGGCTTTTTCCTGAGCTTCTGGCCCACAAAATGAGGGGGAATCAAGTGGCTGATCAGAGGGAGATTGCAGGGATATCTTTGCCAGTGCTGAGGCAGGAATCTCTTGTTTGCCCTTGCTTAAATCTGGGTAACAGTTCTGAGGGGCGGTGCTGGGGCAAGGAGGAACGCTGGTGCAGTGGAGCTTGTTGTGATGGTGGAGAGGAAACACCTCACCCCTTATCATACCACCCGGGAAGAACTGAAAATTTACAGGTCCCTAGAAGTACCTCTGAAAACAGCTGTACAAACCCCCGAAGCTTGGGACAGTACACTCTTCACATTGGAAG
>NW_020954984.1:0-1598 GCF_900497805.2 Vombatus ursinus | reverse complement strand
GACTGCACTCATATTACCTCTATCAAATTACTTGCCATCCCAAGAAGAGGGGAGGAAAAGGAGGAAAGGAGAGAATTAGAAATTGTTACCAAAAATTTACATGAAATTGGAAAAAAATAATATTCATAAATAAAATAAACATAGGGATGACAGATGGCTGACCAGGGTGGAAGTACAATCTTTCTTGATTCCAGATCCTTGTCTCTTCTAATTCTTTCCTATCCTACATGTAGTTTGTTTGTACACTTTTTTTTTGCTTATCATCACCTTCAGATTGTGAGCTCCTTGAGGTCAGGGACTGTCTTTGCTTTTTTGGTATCTCCAGTCTAGCACTTTAGTAGGCACCTTAAAAATGTTTATTGACTAACTGACAACTGAAAAAGAACTGTAAGAATACATGTGGCAAGTCTATCAAGAACTTTTTAAATTACAAGGAATGGGGAAGGAGGAAGTGGCTGAGGACTATTCTTCCAACTGGACGCCATAATGAGTAGCTAAAATGAAGAAGACCAGCAGGTGAGAGCCTCGTAACTTCACAGAAGACAAAATCCAAGGAAGGAGCCAGTAGTAAAATCCATGGCTTTGAAGGTTAATACACAAATGTCCAAAGTTTCAAAAATGTGAAAAAGGAATCAGAGGTCATGATGTAAGAAGGCAAAC
Source organism: Vombatus ursinus (assembly GCF_900497805.2). Lineage (NCBI taxonomy): Eukaryota > Metazoa > Chordata > Mammalia > Diprotodontia > Vombatidae > Vombatus > Vombatus ursinus. Next base: position 938 of record NW_020954984.1, on the reverse strand, counting down.
CCAGCCTGGTAAGTAAGTGCAGGGTAGTAATGATATCAAAGGGGCCAAGGAGGAGGTCTTAAACTGACTGGAGATTCAGCCATTCCTTTGTGAGGTGCAGCCAAGTTCATTGACTGAATGAGAAGTCCCAGAGTCAGTGAGTTCCATTGAGCCCAGGCAGAAACTATTGGCCCTAAAGGAATCTCAGAGAGGAAAACCCAGGCTGAGACAAGTCCCAGGGAAAGGGCAGCTCTTTCTATGGCTTCCTCTCAAGACATCTGTCTTTGCACAGACATCATAACATGGCCAAAGTCATAGAACATAGAAAACCAGTTCAGTAAAGTGGACAAAATGATCACGTCTGAAGCTCTATGCAATATTCTGACCCCAAAGGCAGCCCTGACCCCTATATCTCTATAGAAATCATGGAATTGGGATCTAGTTGGCTGGGAACAAGGTTAGCCTTTGGAATTCACCTGCATTTCACAGCCTTCCAGGGTTATTTTCTTTTATATTAGTGTCCTCATTCTATGTATTGTTGACATAGTCCTGCTTATTTCATTGTTCATTTGGATAATATAAATTTTCCCAATTTCTCTGAATTCCTCACATTTTTTTATTTCTTCCATAGCCCAAATCCACTGCACAGACCCACCCTCCCATAGAAACATTACTGTTGGGGCTGGATTGGGGACAAGTATTTGCACATAGAGATCCATGCATTTTGCAAAGCTGGCTTTTGATCTTGAAGGAACTTTTTCCAAGAAAGGTCAGCCAGAGAAGGTAGACAGTGAAGCCCAGCAGAGAGATGGGGTCATGACAACATCCTGTCCCACGATCTTTCTGCCATAGAGTATGTGAGGTGGGTGTCCAGCCGCCTTGCTGATGAGAATGAAGAACAAGTGAAAAGCGTGGGCCAGGATCTGAAGTGAGGAGCTGACCACAAATCAGAATGAGAA
>NW_020954983.1:187598-218017 GCF_900497805.2 Vombatus ursinus | reverse complement strand
GTGAATGGCCTTGAGGCCGTGTCCATAAGGAGGATCAGTTGTTGGAATGGGACATTTTCAGCCTGAAGAAGGGAAGACTCAGGGGAGACATGGGAGCTGTCTTCAAGTCTCTGGAGGCTTGCCATATGGAGGGAGGATTTGTCTTTGTCTGTTTGGCCCTAGAGGGCAGAACCAGGAGCAATGTGTGGAGGTGACCAAGAAGCCAATCTGATTAGGCTTGGTGTGAGGTCAAATGTCCTAACCATTAGAGCTGTCCAAAAGGGGAATGGGCTGCCTTCAGAGGTGGTGAGGTCCATCTCATTTGTGGTGGAGATTCCTTTCCTGTATGTGCAAGATTAGAGGGCTGCTGAACTTCCTTCCAGCCCTTAAGTGCTGTGATTCTGTGAAGTTGAATGACTCTTCCACAGTTCAATTCTTCAAACACTTGATGATGGTTATCATGTCTCTAGGGGTTTTCTCTCCTGTGAACTAAACCATTAATGTTAGTAAAGTTCTCTGAAGCCAGAGAAGTGAATCATAGACCTCAACGTCATGGTGCTCTCTCAGTGTACTATTGCTGTTCTCTTTTGTCCTTTCTTAATTTAGGTTGCATACTATTGACCACTGAGAAAAAATGCTCATTTAATTACCTCATTTAATTTGACATTCAGACATCTAAGGAACTAAAGATTAGCAGTTCTTTCTATTCCTTTCTTGAGTGGCTGATAAGGAGATTAAGGAGCATTTATTGTACCAGGTTTATAAATGGATATTTTTTTCTTCAGTTTTGGCAAACAGTTACATGTCTGTCCTCACAGGGAGGCAGTCAAGTTTTTCCAGGTACTGTAACATAGGCAGCCATCCTTATATAAGTAGAGTCAGGTAGAAAAATGCTCATTAAAGTCCCTAGAAATAACATTGTTCTCAAAAGGTTCAGCAATATTTGTGCTAGGGAGTGGATGAAGAAAGAGATTAATAATGTTGTCGTCAGGCTCCATATCCTTCCTACAGCTCTGTCAACCTTCCCAGGAAAACTCTGAGAGGGAAGCAGGACACTGTGGAATGCCTCCTTACAGTTGTTTCTTTATGAGGAAACCAAACTCCTGACTAGTCCTACCCCATGCTGACCATTTTCCTGAATCAACTTTATTAACTTTACTTAAGTCACAGGATTATAGAGAAAGTAAATGAGAGAAATTTAACTGACCTAAACAGACATTTCAAAGTATTAGTTAAGGATCTGATCATTTAAGAGCCTCATTAAGGCAATATTGATTCACATTGATCTACTCATCAAACAGTAACTTTTCAGAGAAAGAAAATCTTTAAGGATTGACATAAAAATCCTTGTGCTGTCAGTGTGGGGTTATGGAAAGAGAATTTGGAATCTGAATCCCACTTGTGCCACTGACTAGTTGTGTGACCTTGTGAAAATCATTTAACCTTTAATAATAATAGCTAGTATTTATATAGCACTTTAAAGTTTGCCAAGCATCTTACCTATGTAATCTCATTTGATCCTCACAATGACCCTATGAGGTAGTTGCTATTATTATCCCCATGTTACAGGTGAGGAAATGTTAAGTGGCACAGAGATGTTAGGTGACTTGTCCCCAGGGTCACACAGCTAAAGGTCTGAGTCAGAATTTGAACTCAGGTCTTCCTGACTTCAACTCCAACACTCTATGTACTGTGCCACCTGTGCCTGAGTCTGAAGAATCTTCATTTATCAAATGAAGGGGGGTGACTGAGTTTCCATCCAGCTCTAAAAATTTCCTGACATTCTCATTTGCTTTCTTGCTTCTTCAGTATTTTATGTAGAAGAGATGAAAGAAAGCCACTGACAGAAAGTGTTTGACCCACCACCTTAAGGAGGAAGGTAAACAGTTGAAGAGATTCCATAAGGATTCCAGGTTCTTTTAAGTGAAGTTTTTTTTTTAATAGTGTCTTATTTTTCCCCCAATTACATGTCAAGATTAAGTAATGTTTTGATGAAGCAATTGAACTTGGCATGATAACAGCTAGTTGGATATAGGAAGCGTTAATGAATGAGAGAGCCATTTTGTCACAGTCTAATTTTGATCACGAAGCAGTAGATGATAAACTTTCCTTTTCAGATCTTCCAGAGCTGATTCTATGGTTCACATGTAATAGCTTTTTTTAGCAGCATTTTAGCTCTAGTGCTTTTCTTAGAATAAATACTGTCAGGTTTATTTTAATATTCAAGTTTCAGAGTACAGTGGAAGACTCCATTACTGAAACTCTTTGATTCTTTCTCCTGAGTACTGAGGTGGCTGAACAGAGATAATCTTTCTTTGCAGCCTGATGCTATTTTTTGCATAAATCTTTCAATAGCATGTCATCAGAATGGCTTTCCCTGCTCTGAGGTGGTGTCACAATGGACTGTGGATTTGGCAGTTAGGTTGGCAACTGTGTTTCAGGCAAACTTAACCAATAAAACAAAAACAACCCCAACACCTTTGGATTTGGAAATGGATACCTTGAAGTAAGCCTAGTTTTATTAGTATTAGGAGTAACAGACATTTATATAAAATCTTAAAGTTTGCAAACAGCCCTTCAAAGGAGAGACTATGGGTGTTATAATCCCCTTTTTACATATAAGCAAATGTTATTCTGAACTTGGAAAACACCAGCAAATATGAATAGTTCTCTTTACAAAGAATAGGGAAAAGTACATGAGACAATGAATCTCCATTATGAACAGGGCTTTTTTTTTTTAATATGACTTTCAGTATGTTAGTTCCAAAGCTGTTCCACTTAAGTTTCCTTCTGAACTTCTGTTTTGTGCACTTTAAAAAAATGCTTCACTAATGCTCTTATTTTTTTGCACTATCATTTACCCTCATCTCTCCTAGCATTCACAAATTTTTTTCTTTTGCTCGTTTTGGTGAGGCAATCAGGGTTAAGTGACTTGCCCAGGGTGTTTGAGGCTGGATTTGAACTCAGGTCCTCCTGACTCCAAGGCCAGAGCTCTTTGCACTGCGCCACCTAGCTGCTCCTTAAAATTGGCTACCACTCACAAATTTAAAAAAACAAAAACAAAACAATCCTCCCTTGCAACCAAGCAAAATAACCCCCAGTATTGGCTACGTCTGAAAATGTGTATCTTACTAGAGGCAAGATTTGAATCCAGGTCTTTCTGACTCCAGGTTCAATAATCTATCGACTACTTAAAAATGCCTCCCAGTATAAATATAGCAATGCCACATACTGGTAATTATTTTAGGGATCTTTTGCTTCTGTTGTATTTTCCCCCCATGTTCTCTGGTCAGGACAACACAGAATTCCTGGGTACATGAAATGTCTTTCATCTGCAGTTCCAGCATTTGGTCTGAATCGACTCCTTGTCTGTCAATTGCATCCATTTTGGAATCAAGATTAATAACCTGCTTGGTCAGTTTTGTCTATCCTGGAAGCTGGAGTTTTTGTTTTGATTGTGTCCTGTCATTCCTTTCATCAGTTTTCTCTAAATGCTCCAGGGGTGAGGTCAGGGGTTGCTCTAGTGACAGGGAGAAATATGGGGTGGAGATCTGACTTTGATCTCTTTTTCATTTTCTACCCTTCTTTTTCAGGGATTTCCCTTCTCAAGAAAGGGGTCCTTGGTTGTGGGGCAAGTTGGGCAAAGCTGTCACCAGCTGAGAGGTAAGATAGAGTATCTTATAGCACAGACACTGACAGGAAGGACACAGTTTCCAATTGTGGTACCTGTCAGTGGCCTGGGGGCACCTTGGCCTCTGGAAAGTCAGTCTACTGCTGCTGCAGCATTCCCTATAACTAGGCTGTTAGTAAGTTGCTTGACTAGGTGGACCTAGGGCTCTGTCCCTCTGTGGTGAGTATGATTCAACAGGTAACATCAAAGTCTTCTAAATCTACAGGACTCTCTCACAATCATTCAGTCAGTCAATAAGAAATTATTAAATGTTAACTGTGTCCAAGGCACTGTGGCAAGGTCTGGGGATAGAAAGTCAAAAACACAGTCCCTTCTCCCTTGGAAGTCAATCTAAGGTGGGAGGCACAATATACAAACAACTGGGCTATGAGGGGTCAAGTCATTTAATTTTTCTTGGCCTCAGTTTCTTATCTGTAAAATGAGGGGGTTGGACTAGCTGGCCTCCTTGGTCTCTTTGAACTCTAAATGGATGATCCTATGATCTGTGTGTGGCCTTAGGCAAATCATCTAGCCTCCCTGGGCCTCAATCTCCTTATTTTTAAAATGAAGAGGTTGAGATCTCTCCCAGCTCCATATTTCTGTTGCTATGATCTTTCCTATCCTAGAGGAACTAATCAGTAAATCAACATGTATTTATTCAATCAATCAATAATCAACCAATGAGTCTTTATCAAACACCTCCTATGTGCTAGGCATACAGGTACAAAGAATGAAGTAACCTCTACTCATGATGAGCCTACATTCTAATGAGGGAAACCAGTGCATATAAAAACAATATACAGAATAAGTGTAAAGTTAATACAAACTTTATCTATGCCATTGGTTATATATATATCAGTATTAGGGTTTTTACCTTTTTTATGTCATAGACCCCATTGTCAATTGGGTGAAGCCAATAGACTACTTCTCAGAATAATGTTTTTAAATGCAACATACAAGGAATTACAAAAGAAAACCAATTTTATATTGAAATTGTTGTTGTTCAGTCATTTTCATTTGTGTCCAGGTCTTCATGACCTCATTTGGGGTTTTCTTGGCCAAGGATACTTGAGTGGTTTACCACTTCTCTAGCTCATTTGAAACTGAAGCAAACATGGTTAAGTGACTTTCCCAAGTCACATAACCAATAAGTGTCCAAGGGGAGTATAGGGTGTATTCAGGGAAGACTAGTACCTCTGATGTGAGGGCTGCTAAGCCTTTTTCAGGGCTGCTTTCCATCTTCGGTGACCACCTGATTCACTCAACTTTCATCTCTGGCTCCAAGAAGCTGTAGCATGCACAATGGTCACACTGTGGTAAACCATTTCAGCAGACAGGCTAAATCAGGTTAAAGGTAACACAGGGGTCTCAAACCCTTCAGTGAGGTAGAGGGGTGTATACTTCAAGTATGTGAAGATTTCCCACAGCGAAATGGGTGGATGAAAACAGGATTCAGCAGCCCCCTGGGAGTCTGAGCAGCCTTTTTAAAGGACCACAGCGTTCATCTCCTGGTGTGAGGAAGGGCATAGAAAAAGTGCCCTAAAATTGTCTATTTCACCCAACACTGGCCTACTTACCACAGCAGGTGGGAATCCCACTCTGAACTCAAAACCAAAAAAATGTATAAAAAGTCTTTTGAAGATGATTCTACTCAGCATTGGTATGTGGAATGTGTGCACAATTACAGACAACAAGAAATCTAGTAGACCTGAAAGATGAACAGCTCTTGTTGCAGGAGAACTCAGCAGATATTGCATCTAAATAGTAACATTCAGTGAAACAAGGCTGGCAAATGAAGGCCAGATTACCTAAGTTAGAGCTAGATAGACATTTTTTCTAGAGTAGATGAAGTGATGGGGAGTGCCATGAGGCTGGCATAGATTTTACTATCAAAACTAACCTAACCAACAAGCTTGTATGCCTACCAAAAGGAGTGAACAACAGACTCATGACAATGTGATTTCCACTCGCAGTAAAGCACCATGTCACCATCATCAGTGCCTATGTTTCCACCATGACAAACCCTGATGATGTCAAAGAAAAATGTTATGAAGACCTGGAGACCCTCATCAAATGAGGACAAGCTTATAATTCTGGGTGACTTTAATGCAAGAGTAGGCACAAACTACCCAGACATGTCAGGGAGTCCTTGGAAAGAATAGAGTTCAAAACAGCAATAGCAATGGTCACTTACTTAAGATTTGTGCATCTCATGACCTCATCACCAACACTGTTTTCTGTTATCTAAATGCAATACAACTTTAGGAATGCTGACCTCATTGTTGTATATCTGTGAAACTTTGAGAGTATACCAGGCCATGCTAGGAAACTGGATTGCTTCCTTTTGAATTGTCTTAGAAAGATTCTGAAGATCACCTGGCAAGAAAAGGTACTGGACACTGAGGTCCCTTCTCAAGCTAAATTGCCACACATTCAAACTCTACTGCAGAGAGTGCAACTCCAATGGGTTGGCCATGATGGCTGAATGCCAAACTTATGTTTGCCTAAAAGACTATTTTATGGAGAATTCATACAAGGCAGGTGCTCACATGATGGTCAGAAGAAGCTATACGAGGGCACTCTCTAGGTCTCTCTGAAGAACTTTGGAATGGCTTGCATGCCATGGGAGACACTGGCAAATGACTACCTAGCATGTTGTGTCCACATCAAAGAAGGTATGTGATCTATGAGTTAAGCAGAATTTTAGTAGCTCTAAAGAAGATGAAATACACAAATTTGGACATATCGCCACTCCAAATGTTCATATGAACTATTTGTGCCCTATGGTAGAGCTTTCTCACCTCCTATTGGTCTGATCAGCCATAGCAGGTCACACTGTATCTTGACTCCAACACAGTGATGTCATTTTGTTCCTCTTCCAGAATGAAGGATAACAACCAACCAAAGTGTCTGAGGCCAAATTTGAACTCAGGAAGATGAGGCTTCCTGACATCAGGACCAACAGTCTATCCACTTTGCCCCCTATATTTTGAAATAGTTATCAAAATGTTTAAAAATAAATTGCAGGGACTGGTAGTTAGGAACCCCTGATTGATATCTGTTTCTACACAGAGAGTAGTTAAATGCAAGGGAGTTTGAGGAGTCACACTAGAAGGTGGGAGTGGGGACCAAGTAGGACCAGCAAAGGCTTCCTCCAGTGCAAAGGCACAATGAGGGGTAACGGAGTCTTTCCAATGACCTAGCTGGTTCTCCCCAACATCTTGACTAATCAGTACCTGGTGGGAAACATTTTTACCAGGAAGTACTCAGCCCCAGGACCACAGCACCAGTCAGCCACTTAAGGAGTCTAGCGTGCAATCTGGCAGCAGGCTGGTTGGTTCCTGTGTCTGCTGCAAACCACAGCCTCTGCTAGGACACTCCTGCAGACCATACGAAACACTTCACAACCAGCTACATTAAGTCCATTTCTAAACCTGCTCGAAGTCTTCAGCATGGGCTTCCCCACGGGCTCTAAGTGAACTTGGGGAGAAGCTGGAGTTACCCAACACCCAAGCTACCCCTCCCTCCACCTGTTACACAGCGGAGCCCAAGTCCCGCCCCTTTCTGGCCCCAGCCAACCGGCAGGCCCCGGGGGCGGACCACGTGCCGAGCGGGAGGCTCGATGGGGGCGGGGCGGCCACAGCTCGAGGGCAGGGGGCGGGGAGCCGGGGCAGCCTCCTCAGTCGGTTGTGGAGGCGGCGGGAACGGCCACTGCTGCTCAGCTGGAACCTGCTCAGGGAGAGCGGACTCGCCTCCGTGGGCGGTGGGCTACGGGACACATCCACGACCCCGGAGGACCTCGGTGTTCGCCTTGCGAACCCGCCGCTCCACCGGTGAGTGTAGCCGGGTCGGCCTTCCCCAGCCGCGGCCGTGGGGGAGGTGGAGGCGCGCAGGGAGCGGGCCCCATCCAGCCCCTTCCCCTCAGCTCCCATCCCCCAGGCTCGGGGTCCCTGGCAGAGCGAGGGTGGTGGCCCCGGGGTGAGCTATGAGGGCCTCCGCGGAGTCCTCGGGGAGCTCGTCCTCGGCTCGGCCCCCTGCGGAGCTTCCCGGGACGGGCCGGGGCAGTCGGTGCGGGACCAGGTGGCCGTGGAGGCGACATCGGCCGCCGCTCCGGGCACAGCCGGCCGCCCTCTCCTCCCTCAGCCTCAACCTTCTGGGCCCGAGGCTGGGCGATCCCCCCACCCCGGGCGTCCCCGGGACCCTCGGCCGGGAGTGTCTCCTGCCCGCCGCTGCTCCGGCTCTCTCTGGTTCGGAAGGAGAAGTCGGGGCCCCAGCGCCCGCTGCGGGGCTTGGGGGGTTGGGGAGGGACTGGGTGGCTCTGGCAGGACTCCGTCGGGCAAACCCATCGGATGACCGTGGAGCCTCGTGCACCCCTGCTTATCTTTCCTCGCCCGTTTCGTTTCCTGGATGTGGAAGTGACCTGGAACCCCTGCCCCAGCCCCGGGGGCCGCCTGTTACCTGTCCAGTCCGGGGCGGGAGCGGCGTCTGCAGCACTCCCTTTCCTTCATCCCTTTCTCTCCCTTCTCCCTCCTTCCCTCCCCTTTCTCTCCTTTCCTTACTTTTTCCTTTCTCTCCTTCCCTCCCTTTTCCTTTTTCCCCTCCTTCCTCTCTTCCTTCCCCCTCACCTCCCTTTCTGCCCATCCTTCCCCTTCTCCTTGCTTATCCCCTTCCTTTCCTCCCTTCTTCCTTTCTTCCGCTTCCCCTTCTTCTTTTCTTCTTTCCCTTTTCCCTCTCTTCCTTCCCTCCTTCCTTCCTTCTTTACCTCCTTCTCCCTTACACCTTCCTTCCTACTTTCCTTTCCTCTTTCTTGCCTATCTCTCTCCCTCCCTTCTCCTTTCTTTCCTTTCTCTCCCCCCTCCTTTCCCCCTCCTTCCCTGTCCCCCCCTTCCCCCCCCCCCCCCCCCCCCCCGAGCCCCCCCCTCCCCCGGCCCTCCTGTTTCTGTTTCCTGAAGCCCCCTTGCTGCCCTCCTAGCTCCTTCCTGGGCTGCAGAATGAGCTCTATCGCAGCTTGGCCGCGGCTCTGAGGGAGGCGGGAGCCCCTGGCCACCCACCCACCGGCCTGCTTGTTAGAAATTGGAGAGATTCCAAATTAGCGGGAGCCGTGGGCGGGTCCCAGAGGCTTCCTCCCGGGAAAAACGTGAGCAGCTCCCACCGCCCTGCCGGGAGTGGTGGGTGGTGGGGTACGGGAGAGCCCAACTCTGCTTTGAAAATCGTTTTCGAAGAGCCGGTTTGGTCATGGTGAACTGAAGGGTCACTTTGGCGTGCTCCCTACCCTGGACCTAAACGTTTTGGGGCAGTGCATTTTGGATTGTTTTATGTTTGGGAGGAAGTAGGGTGAGAAAGACAGCTAGAGATGGGCCTCCCCCCAAAAAGACTTTTAAGACTATCTTGCGTATCTCGTGTAGTAAGAATCCCCTACGTCGTCGCAAAGGTGTGCTGAAAGAGCAGATTTCTGAAATGACAGGCAAATTGTTTTCCTTGTTTTTCCTGAGGAAGAAATATTGAGGTGGGAGTGTGAAGATGTCGATATTGGGCCATGTTACAACTTCGGTTGAATAGTGCATTTCTTAAATTGGAAATAATTCCATCCTAAAGTACCCGGGGTTAGGTGGTTTTTTTTTTTTTTGTTGGTTTTTTTTGGTGGGGAGGGGAGGGTAGAAATAGTGGTGACCCAAGCCATACATAGCTAGACAGCTGTAGGAAAGGATCAGAGCTGAAAAGGACTTGAGACTGTCTGTTTAGTTTTACTGGGGGTGAAGGTGGGGCACTGAGGAGTTTAAGTGATTTACATAAAATCTTATCATACTCTTGGTATCAAAATCAGGATTTGGATCATTGGATCATAGAACCTAGTGTAGTTTCCAGAGCACTGGATTTGGAGAGTGCGGGCCTAGGTTCAAACCTTGGCTTTCTGTGACTACTGTCTGTTTGAGTGACCTTTGTTGAGTCAGTCTCCCCTGGCCCCACCTTAGTTTTCTCCTCTGAGAAAGTGAGTAGGCTGCGCTGAAGTCTCTTCTAGCTCAAAATCCTACAATTGCAATTCTGTAATAAAGCATTTTTGCATCTGTACTACATTTTTGATATCTGCATTCAATCAATCGACAAACATTCAGGAAGCACTTACTTCTGTGCCCAGGCACTTTGCTAAACTGGGGGTACCAAGAAAGGCAAAAAGAGTCTCAGCCCTCTAGGAGCATGCATTCTAATGAGGGAGACAGCATGTAAATAGAGAAATGTTTGATTTAGAAGTCAAAGCATTACAGAAAAGGCAGTAGTAATATTTTGGTTAGCTATAGGGATAGGGGGTGAAAAGGGTTCCATTCAAATTTAGGGAGAGTTGCACAAATGTTTTTTGTTAAGTTGTCTGTACAGTTCAAGCTCTGAAAGTGCTGGCTACCATTTCTGTATTTTTTAAATATAATTTTATGTAATTTGTATAATTTACAAATACTTTGAAGTGATAGAAGAGTTAGAATAAAATTATGTACCAGTTTAACATGGAAATATTTTTATAATTGTAATTTCCTGTGGAAACTCAATTTTCAGTTAAGAAACTATGCCTGTATGAATATTCATATAGGAAAGTATATCAAGTGCCAAGTTTTTCAGTCTCCATCTTAGTTTGCTGTTAAGGCCAGGTACCAGGAGAAAGCTGGACTGAATACCATATCTGACATTAGTAACTGTGACCCCAGGGCAGTAAGTCCTGCTATGTACCAGGCATTATCCTAAATCCAGGGAATAGAAAGAGAAAAGTGAAATTGTCCTTGCCCTGGAGGAGATTCTGTTCTAATGGGGGAGACAACCTATACATGTATGAGTATTTACAGGATGTGGACAGAATGAATCCAAGGTAGATTAGGGAAGGAGGGCACCACCATTGAGGGCATTAGGAAAGACCTCACGTAGAGGGTAGCATTTCAGCAGAGCTTTGAAAGATAGCAGTGCTTCCAAGAGGTGGAGGTTAGGAGGGAGAATATTTCAGGCCTGGGGAACCACCAGGGCAACAGCACCAGAAATGGAGGGCTGTTTGAACAACAATCAGAAGGCCTGCTTGGCTTGGAGTAGAGGAGTGACATGGTTAGACCTGAGCTTTAGGAAAAGCACTTTGGTGGCTGTGTGGAAGATGGATGAGAGACTTGAGGCAGGAAGACCAAAGAGGAGGTGAGAGGTGATGAGAACTTGACCTAGAGTAGTGAGAAGGGGAGGTTAGGCCATAGAGATGTGATAGGAACAAGATTTGGCAACTGATGGAATTACATAGGGTGAAGGAAAGAGGATTAGGTCCAATTCCCTTTTCAGTTTGGGCTCTATGTTGGATTATCTACATCAGAGTGGGAAATAGCTTTCATGAGCATACCTCTCCCACTTTTATTCCTTGCCCAATGTTTATTGTCCAGGAACCTTTAAATAGGGTTATTTTCTTTTGAGGAACTTTCAGTGATTTTGATGAATGAATGGTAAAACTTTCTTACTTGGAGCTGTGCTAAATGCTGGAGATAAAAATGCAGACAAAGCAGAAGGTCCTGCACTCAAGGAGTTTACCTTCCAATGGAGGGAAGCCATCCCCTAAAGAGAGCCTGAAAACTGAGAGTGGTGTTTGAGTATTCCTAGTTTAGAAGTGACCAGCAAGTGGCTGAACTGGTGTAGAGCCCAGCATCACAGCTCTAGAATACAAGGCTCTGAAAGGAGAATGAGGATGATGGCCAGTGCTACAATGGCCTTGATTCAGGTAGAGATCACTAGAAAGATGTTGTACACAAAAGAAGAGTTTGCATAGAGAGTCATTGTTATTATTGTGCTCTCAATTGCCTTTTTTGGATATTAATAAGGCATGAGATTTTTCTCATGTTTTTGGTATCTTTTTCAGACACCTCGTATTTCCTGGACACCCTCAAACTTGTGTTGCCTCTAGCACAAATCTCTTGTCTATTTACTGGTCCAACTGTGGTTGCATTTCTCATCTTTATTCTCTTTATGGGCATTTCTTTCTCCCAATAAGCATATCTGATATTGTGTCCCTAGGGTCTAAGTGTGAGAGTTAACAGTGATTTTGATAGAGAAAACTATTTTATTGATTTTTACCAAATTAAGCAAATTAATGCTCCCATAAAATTTAGACAAATTTTATTGGAACACCTTGCATGATTTTCATTTTATAATATAGATCCAAAATAAAGATTCTTCATTTTGGAAAAATGAAGTCTAAAGGAAGGAATGTGATATATTTTTTATTTGGGCAATATAGAGTGAACATGAATACACTCACCAATTTAGGCAGTAGTATATTTAAGGGCATTCCTCAGCTTGAAAGGGGGTAAACTTCAGGATAAACACATTTTACTGTAGATAAACTTAGAGAACTTTCTACCCCACGAAGTTGTATAGGCTAAAGATAAAAATGTTCAAGAGCAATTTAAACAAATTGATTACTTACAGATAGCTATTATGGAAAAAAATAGGGTTACTTTAAAGGTCATCATTGAAGCTTGAAGTGATGCCCTGAAGTGCACCCATGCCTTCTTCCAAAATATTTTCTCATTTTCAGAAATAAAATGCTGAAACTTAAATAGCATTTATCATGTACCCATGTACACATTGCACCTAGTAATTGTCTTCTTTTCTCTTTAAGGATTTCCAGTTTTCTGTTACCAGATGGAAATTAGCTGAAAGGATTTCAGAAGAACTGTAACAATTGGGATGTTGCGGCAGAATGATGGAAACAACAAGCATTGTTTATCATTTGCCTGATTCTCTCTATGAAATCTTTTTGCTCTTCCTAATCCTGGAAACTGGGGAATGGGGCATTGTACCAAGAGCAACTCTTTGAGCAGCATCAATTCCAGCCCAAATTGCTGCAACAGCCCCGTTATTGATCCAGAGTATATGAAGCAGTTGGTCAGTGATGTCAGGAGGTTTGCAGAGTTGTTGCTCTGTTTGAAAGAAGCTTTCCTCTCAGAAGGTGTGTACCAGCTATTTTGTCTTAACATCCTAGGAATAGAAAACCAAATCTGTGCAACTAGTTATACTTACATGTATCTGGGGCTGTTAGTAACAGAATTTCACTTCAGTTACTGACTTTCTGGTGTATTATTTTTTTTTAACATGATTGATGTTTATATGAAGTGATAGTTGTGACTTTTGGGTGCTGTCCTTCCTGACTGAGGCACAGTGTGATCTCTTTCCCAATTGTACCTAATTTAACACATAGCTGATAGCTGGTGAATCTAAGCAAGCCGGAAGAGAACAGTAGTCAGCCTTCAGATCTTCCAGTTTGAGACAGAGAAAATTTGAGGGCTTTGCAGTTTAACCTTTTTGAGTTAATCTTAACTCAATTCTTTGGTCTTTAATAGAATACTGTTTTTATAATTCAAAAGTGCATTATTGACATTTTAGCTTAGATTCAGTTTCCCATAGTGTTAAAAGTTCTCCAAGATCATCAAATTTGAATTGCTTTCTTCTTCCCAAATTAGGTTTATTGCAGTTAAATTCTTAAGTAGTCTATTATATCAAGGTACAATCATAGGTTTCAGTGTTTTCCACAGAAGGATAGAAATGACTCTTAAGATTCAACCCAGGAAATTTGTCTTGGGGGAATATTAATATCTTCCTCTGTTAAAGATTTTTCAGGGAAAATATACTCCTATAAAAAATCAGCAAGCAGTTATCAGGTCCCTAGAATGTGCTAGGCATTGCTATGGAGCAAAAATACAAATATAAAAATGAAACCGTTGCAGCTCTCAAAGCAGCTTACTCTTCATCTGCAAAGGCACATAACATAAAAAGTTTACAAATGTAGATAATATAATTTTCCAGAAATAGCACTGTGAACTGGGGAATCAGGAAAAGCTTCAAGCAGAACGTGTTGTTTAGCAGAGCACTAAAAGAAACAAAAGGTTCTAAAAGCCAGAGGTGAGGAGGGTGATCCTTCCAGGCATGGGGAGAGCCAGCTGAATGGCATGGGGATGGAATGTTATATGTGAGGAACAGCAGGAAGGTCAGTTTGACTGGACTGTAGAGTATAGTAATGGGGAGGCTAGAAGGGAATGGCAGGAGCTTGGTTGTACACGGGGCTTTCAAAGACAAATGGGCATTTTCATCTCCTCCTACAGGCAATAGGGAGCCACTGAAGTCAGAGAATAGAGGAGGGACATGGTCAGATGTGTTCTTTAAGAAAATCACCTCAGCAGCTGTGTAGACAATGAATTAGAGTAAAAAAAGACTTGAGGAAGGAGGCCATTTAGAAGGTCCTTAGGGACAGACCAGGTGAGAGATGTTGACGACCTGAATTAGGGAGGTGGGCCTGAGAGGAGATAGAAGAGGATGGCTATGAGAGATTGTGGGATGAGAATAGACGAGATTTGGCAAATGATTGGATATGTGGGATGAGCAGAGTAAGGAGTCAAGGACAGTGCTGAGGTTGTGACTCTGAGAAACATGGTAGCTTCAGCAGAAAGAGGGGTAGTTTTGTGAGGAAACAGAATGTGATATAGTGGATAGGATGGTGGACTTGAGTTCAGGACAACTTGAGTTCAGCTCCAACCTCATATTCTTACTACCTATGTGACGTTGAGCATGCCACTTACCTTCCGAAGAATAGCTTATTCAACTGTAAAATGAGGTTAAAATAATTTAAATTTATGATCCTGTGTTTCCTGAATTCTATTTTGTGCCTTTTGAATTTGAGATGTCGATGGGACATCTGGTTTAGAATGATTTAACAGATGAGGAAACTGAGGCAAACAAGGTTAAGTGACTTGCCCAGGGACACACAGTTAGGAAGTGATTTAGGTTTGTTTTGACCTCAGGTCCTCCTGACTCTAGGCCTGGAGCTCTTTCTGGTATACCACCTAGCTGCCCAGTTATCTACACAGGGATGATAACTGAACCCTTAAGAATTAATCAAGTCAACAAGCGAAAGATTGTAAAGAGAGAATAGATGGCCCTGAAGAGGGCCATGGAGTCACAGCCACACTTAGGGGTCATAAAGTGGGGCATTGAATCATTGTTGGTGACTGTGAGGGTACATTCAGAGAGGTAGGAGGATAACCAGGGCATGGCAGTGTCACTAAAATCAGGAGGAAAGGGTGGTCACCAGCCTCAGATGCCATGGGATGAAGATGGAGAAAGGTGGTCAGATGTGACAATTAAGGCTGGATCTCTAGCTGATAAATTACTCTTAGATTTTTGATTGGGTGATAAATCTGGGGGAGATGAGCCTCAGAGGAAGAAGCCTTGCTGAGTGATGGGGTCAGAGGGAAAACCTTGAAGGCACAAGAAGTGTTCCTCCAGGACAAGGGTGGCCATGGATGCCGTGTTTTATGAGAGGAGCAGGATCTCTGAGAGTGCTGGAAAGAGGGAGGAGGAGGGATGAAGAAAGTGGGACTTATGTCCGTTGTCTCATTTTATGTGTAGATAGTAAATTCTCCTGAAATGAGGGACTAAATCTGAACCATGTGATTAACTAATGACTTGCCACTTAACTCACCCTTACACTTTTTAATTCTTCTTTTGCCCCAAGTTTAGTGATGATGAAAACTAAAACTAAATGACATGAACTTGATAACTTAAAACAAACGCAGAGGGCTTGGCTTTTAACTAATTTATTTCTTCACTTTGCATGGTATGAGAGTAGAGTGAGGATCTCAGAGGACCATAGATTTAAAGTTGGAAGGGATCTTTAAAGGGCATGTCAGCCAACTCTCTGGTTTTATATATTAGTTGTTATTGTTGTTTGTCCTTCATTCTGGAAGAGGACCAAAACATAGATTAGTAACTGAGGCCCAGTTTGAGTGACTTGTCCAGAGTCACACAGTAAACAGCAGAAATGGAATTTGAACCCAGGTTCTCGGACTCCAAATCCAGTGCCTCTTCTGCTCTACTACACTTTTAGAACATTTACCAAAAAGTGATAAAAACCAAACTACTTGAGGTAGTAAAATGTTAAAAGATTCTTTATGGATGTGATTTGTTGATACAGACATTTGTTTTTTTGAGTTTTTGTTTTTGTTTTTGTTTTTGTTTTTTTTTGGAATAAACCAGGTGTGGGGAACCTGTGGCCTTGAGGCCACATGTGCCCTCTAGATTTTCAAGTTCAGCCCTTTGACTGAATCCAAATGTCACAGAACAAAATGATTTGTTCTGTGATGTTTGGATTCAAAGGGCTGCGCCTGAGGACCGAGAGGTTCCCAACCCCTGGAATAAACCATCTGCAGAGAAGTTTATCTTGTGTTGATGCTTTTGCAAAAGGAGTACAAGATAGATGTTAACTTTCCCATTGTTTTTTTTAAGCTTCTATTTAGTATTTTAGTTTCCCTCAGTTACATGTAAAAACAATTTTTAACATTAGTTTTTTAAACTTTGAGTTCCAAATTATCTCCCTTCCTCCTTCCCTCTCCTTCCCCCTCCATTGAGAAGGCAAGCAATTTGATATAGGTTATACATGTGTGTTCATGCAAATATTCATGCAAAAATGTTAGTCATGGTGTGAAAAAAAAACATAGACAAGGAAAAAACTCAAGAAAAATAAAGAAAGTTTAAACAAAAGTATGCTTCAATCTGCATTCAGACACCATCAGTTCTTTCTCTAGGGATTGATAGTATTTTTCATCCTAAGTATTTCAGAGTTGTCTTGGATTGTTGTATTGCTGAGTCATTCACGGCTGATCATCTTACAATATTGCTGTTACTTCATACACAATACATTTCCCTTTGCATCCGCTCATGCAAGTCTTTCCAGCTTTTTCTGAGAGCATCCTGCTCCATTATTTCATATAGTACAATAGTATTCCATCATAATCACATACCACAACTTGTTCAGCCATTCCTCAATTGATGGGCATCCCCTTAACTTCTAATTCTTCACCCCCAGAAAAAGAGATGCTATAAATATTTTTGTACATATAGGTCCTTTTCCTTTTTGTTTTTTTACCTCTTTTGGAATACAGACCTAGTAGTGGTATTGTTGGTTCAAAGGTTCTGCATGGTTTTTAT
This sequence comes from Vombatus ursinus, assembly GCF_900497805.2. Classification (NCBI taxonomy): domain Eukaryota; kingdom Metazoa; phylum Chordata; class Mammalia; order Diprotodontia; family Vombatidae; genus Vombatus; species Vombatus ursinus. The sequence goes on along the minus strand of NW_020954983.1, from coordinate 201,375 downwards.
AGCTTTTTGGGTATGGTTCCAAATTGTTCTACAGAATGGTTGAATCAGTTCACAACTCCACCAACAGTGCATTAAAGTTTTATTTTTCCATGTTCTTTCCCATTGTTTTTAATAGCTTAACTTGGAAATATCATTGTGATTGGCCAAATGGCAACATTGTCCATCATTTATTGTGCCTTGGAGTGTGCTTGACCCAGATGACAGGAAATGTCATTGATTGGCAGAATCTCTGAAGTTAGAGTTGAAAGAGACTTTGAAAGGCTTTTTGTCTAAGTCTCTTTGAAAATCAAGAGACTTGAGGTGCAGAAGGTGTTAATAAGGGACACTCTTTTGATTCCCAAGGTCAGGGCTTTGTCCTATACCTGTAGGACACTTTGTCAGATTACTGTCCCTCTTTTGGTAGGAGACAGGTTAGCACAAGAATTATTCTTAGATGAATTCGTTGTGTTGGTATTTTTAATACTTTATTAACTTTCATATGAAGTAAAACTTACTTGAATCCAAGGTATTAAATTTTACTTAATATTCATCAGATGTGAGAGAAGAAGGTATGTGTAAGCTTGTTAATTTTTCATTTAGGACATCTTCTCTCCTTTGTTTCCTGCCTGCATCTGCATCCTTTATCTTCAGTGGCTCATTTTACAAATAGAAAATGCTGGTAATTTGAAACTAGTTGGTGCACTTTTAATCACCAAAAGTTTTTTTTAAGTGGTTTTAATTCTTTTATAGTCCAGAAAATAGGATGGGAGAAGATAGGTGGTTCTAATGGAAGTGGAGATAAAAATGTAGTAAATAGAAGCTAGCAAGAGGAGACCATTCCAGGAGATAAAAGTATTAGAGTATAGGAATATGTTTAGTGCCTGAAATTTAATTAAAAACCCCTTAAGGGTAATGTACAATATACAAGGAGGCCTTTTCTCTAAATCTTAATGCTTGGTTGCATTTCTAAGAAGTAGGACTCACTGATAGGTTCCCTGAAATTTGTGACAAGTAAATTTAGAAGAAATGAAAACTTGGTAACCAGTTATCAGTGAAGCTGTTGGTTGGAGTTTATCAACATAAAAACTATTAGCTATTCCTGTTACTTTTGACTTATTAAAGGTTGAGTTGTTTTTGTTTTGTAGTGCCTTTCCAATGAAAATATGAGATGTGTACCATTAATGAATAATTTCTTGGCAAAAACTGAATTAGTTTCAGGGCCATGGGGTTCAGGACTTGTGATGAGATCTCATGGGGCTTTTACTTGATAGGACATTTCATTTAATACAGTATGTATTTTATACTCAGAATAGACAGCATTACCTTCTGAATGATGAGAAAAAAAATTTTTGAATGTGGATTTGGGGTTAGCCTTGATAATGTTTTTCAATTTATAATGTCCTTCAGAACCCTTCCCTACCTCACAGTATTATTGTGAGCATCAAATGAGATGATGACTGAAGTGCTTTGATAATTAAAAGTAATATGTAAATATCAGGTGGTATATTTGATTTCTATCCCCATCAACCTAGCATATGTACCATTTGAGTTTGGGGATATCATGTAATAATAATCTGTGGTTTCAGCTTTGATCTTAATAGTGACGTGACTATCTCTGAATTAGGGCCAAAAAATAATCGTGAAAGGGTACTTTAATGTTTTGTTCTCCTGTCAGGGAGTAGAGAGCAGTGCTTTATCTTTTTCTCCACACTTTACAGAAAAGATGCCCTCATTTTCACAGTGTCAGTTACTTTTCCATTTTGTTTGAAATATTTTAATTATTTAATCTAGAGATGAGCAGATAATTGTCAATTTATGATCTCATCAAAATAGTCTCTTGAATACATGTTTTAACATATTTGTCTTTGTTACTCATCATCATAATTTTAGGTATTTTGGGTTTAGTTTAGAGTTAATGTTGATTCATGTTAATAAGGGTCTTCATATAGGTTAATATACCAGAGACTTGATTTGCATTCAGATTTTCTTTCTACTGAGCCAGGCTCCCAGAGATAGCAGTGAATCTTGTATTTTGTTTAAAAACATTGCTTAAGGATGACTTCAGAGAAACATGGAGAGACTCCCATGAACTGATACAGAGTAAAGTGAGCAGAACCAGGAGAACATTGTACAAAGTAACAGTATTATCGTAAGGTGAACCTGCTTAGGTATTCAGAGTGAATGACAGCTATTCTCAGCAATACAATAATCTAAGAAGATTCCAAATGTCTCATGATGAGAAATGCTGTGCACCTCCAGAGAAAGAACTGATTGTGTCTGATTACAGACTGAAGCATATTTTTCATTTTGTTTTTTGTTCGAGGTTTCCTCCACAAAATGACTAATATGGAAATGTTTTACATGATTACATGTGTGTATGTATGTATCTTAGATTGCTTACCATTTCAGGCAAGGGAGAGAGGAGGGAAGAAGAGATAGAATTTCAAACTCAAAACTTAAAAAAAGACAACTAATGTTGAAAAAGTTTTTATATGTAATTGGGGGTGTGTAAATAAAACATTTTTAAAAATTAAAATATTGCTTATAGACTCTGTTTCTCTATAAAGTGACTCCACATTTGATGTAAATCATCTTCTGCCATTTGGAAAAATATATTGCTTTCACTGGGAGACCCGAGAGAAACCCAGGGGACTAGACTTAGCAATTGTACTTCTATAACATTAAAGAAAATGTTGGAAGGAGAACTATCCTGGAAGCAAATTCAAGAGAATTGAACTTTAGAACCATAAATTTGCAGTTTAGTTAGATAGTCCTTCCCTTACACACATACACACACACACACCTACACCCCTATATCTATATCTGTTTAAAATATATGGATCAAACTCTTTTCTTGGGTCTGAGTGAATTAAATTTCAGTCATGTAATAAATTATAATGTAATGAAAGAGTGCTTGTAGACTGGAATCAGACCTGGATTCTAGTCTTTGTTTTTTATTCACAAACCATTTGACTTTGAGGAAATTATACAACTGCTATTTGGGGCCTCAGTTTTCTCATCTGTGAAACAAGGGTGTTGGACTAGGTGTAACATATTCTGTGGTAATTCATATTTTTGTTTAGATTGTGAAATTAGACATTTGAGTGAATATTTCATATTTGGCAGGTAAAATTATTGCTATAAGTAAATATTTATTTGCCAAATACATAGAATAAATATTGAATCTTTGATACAATTTAGAAAATTTTTCTGTTTTTAACTAGTACAGTTTTTGATGTGTATTTTTATGGTGGTAGCTTTTGTCAACAGTGTTGGTAGAACCCTGACATGGAATATGTTTCTTAGGATTAAAAAGTGTTGGTAAACTTATTTCTAAATACTTAGGTGTTCTTTTGTGCTGATTTCTTTCAAGGATATGTTGCACATGTTAACTCTAGTAGACTGTATTTTAGTTGACTCCAATTTTTAAAATTTATCAACTAAAGGTAGACAAATTGATGTGGGAGGTTAGAGTATAGATTCTGTTCCTTGTTAGGAAATGGTTGTATAGAAATTCTGTATTCTTATCCTTTGCATTGTTGCCAGGCTTATTTCCCTGTTGAGTGGGTGAAGTGCTTTTGTAAATATCAAAATGCCCTGTGAGTGTAAACTATTCCTTGCATTTATCTACTTCTCCCCTCTTATTTATGTGATCAGCACTTAAACAATTAGGAAGGACTTCCACTTCTGGGAGCCAAGATGGCAGAGTAAGAAATAAGTCACTCGCACCTTCCCTCATTGACCTCTGAAAAGCCCATAAAATATCAACCCAGGAGAAACTCTGAGCCAGCAAAAAGACAGGGCACAGCAGTCTTGTACCCCAGGAAGATTGGGGGATTAACAGGAAAGCCTTTCTTGCTCTGGAGGAAGGGGAGCTGTACAGGATTGGGGATGTTCCAGCATGCCCCACATCAGCATACCAGGGGGAGACCCTGAAACCCAGGTTGGTGGAACAGGCAAGTACCAACACCAGGACCCCCGAGAGCCTCAGTGCAGGAAGTGGAACTGGTAGACACCAGCTCGGAAAATGATCATGGGCCATGTCGTTCTCCAGCAGTGAAATCACCTGGTACCTCAACAAAACTCTGGGAAGCACAACTCCAGGAGTAAAGCTCCAGGCTGACAGAAACTCATCAACAGCAAAACATCCCTGTGCAAGGCCCCGGGGACCGGAAGCCAAACATTCAAGTGCCAGGCCCCAGTGAGCAGGAAAAGAAGCTTGGGTAAGTGCATCCTTCACTACAGCAGGAGAACTCAACAGTGTTTTGTTTTGTTTTGTTTTTTTGTTTTTGTTGTTGTTGGGTTTTTTTGTTTGTTTTGTTTTTTTGTAAAAAATCAGAAAATAGGCAAACACCATGAACAAAAAGCAGAAATGGGAAATGACCATGAATTCTTATTTTGGGGAAAAGGAAGATCAAGGCACAAATTCAGAAGAGGACAACATAATTAATACACCCACATACGAAACCTCAGAGGGGAATATAAACTGATCTTGAGTCCAAAAAGCCTTCTTGGAAGAGCTCAAGAAGGATTTTAAAAGTCAAATAAAAGAGAAGAAAAATTTCAAAAAAAAAAATGAGAGGTATGCAAGAGAATCAATAGCTTGGAAAAAGCAGGACACAACTTAACTGTAGAAAACAGGTCTTTAAAAAGTAGAGTTGACCAAATGGAAAAGGAGGCACAAAAACTCAATGAAAAGAACTCCTTAAAAAATAAAATGGGCCAAATGGAAAAGGAGGTACAAAATCTAATAGAAGAAAACAACTCCTTAAAAATTAAAATGGGGCAAATGGAAGCTAATGTCTCTATGAGAGAGCAAGAATCAGTCAAACAGAAACAAAAGAATGAAAAAATACAAGAAAACGTAAAATATGTCATTGGTAAAACAACTGACCTGGAAAATAGATCCAGGGGATACAGTCTAAAAATTATTGGTCTACCTGAACACCACGACGAAAAAAAGAGCCTGGACAACATCCTTCAGGAAATCATCAAAGAAAACTGCCCAGAGATCCTTGGACCAAAGGGCAAATTAGTCATGGAAAGAATCCACCGATCACCTCCTGAAAGAGAACCCTAATTGAAAATGCCAAGGAATATAGTAACTAAATTCCAAAACTACCAGATCAAAGAGAACATACTGTAAGCAGCCAGAAAGAAACAATTTGAATATCATGGAACCACAATCAGGATTATGCAGGACCTTGCAGCTTCTACATTAAAAGATTGGAGGGTGTGGAATACAATATTCCATAAGGCAAAGGAGCTTGGATTATAACCAAGGATCAACTCCCCAGGCAAAACTGAGCATAATCTTTCAGGGGAGGAGATGGATATTCAATGAAATAGGGGACTTCCAAACCTTTCTGATGAAAAGACCAGAGTGCAACAGAAAATTTGACCTTCAAATACAAGACTCAAGAGGTATAAAAAGGTAAACAGGAAAGAAAAAAAAACATTACAACAATAAGGGCAAACTGTTTATATCCCTACAAGGGAAGATGACACTTGTAACTCTTAAGAACTGTAATGTCATTATGACATTTAAAAGAGGGGTATACTTAGACAGAAGTGTGGGTTTAAGTTGACTTTGATGTGATGGTAAAAAAAAAAAAGTAGAGAAAAGGGATTATACTGGGAAAAGAAGAAAGGAGGAGGCAGACAAGGATAAATTACATCACATGAAAAGGCACAAAAACCAAATACAATAGAAGGAAAGAAGGAAGGGAGATGAGCATTGTTTGAACCTTAATGTCATCACATTGGGTTCAAAGGGGGAATAACATAATCAGGTAGGTATAGTCTTAATTTACCCTATAGGAAGTAAAAAAAAGTAAAGAGAAAAGAAAAGGGAGGGGGCTAATAGAAGGGAGGACAGACTGAGGGAGACAGTGGTTGAAACCAAAACTCTACTGAGGAGGGAAAGGGGAAAAGGAGAGAAAAAGGCATCAATGAGGGGGGAGGGGAATAGGATGGAGAGGAAGACCAGATAGTAATCACAATTGTGAATGTGAATGGGATGAACTCTCCCATAAAATGGGACACATAGCAAAGTGGATTAAGAACCATAAACCTACAATATGTTGTCTACAGGAAACACATTTGATGCAGAAGGATACACATAGAGTAAAGGTAAAAGGCTGGAGCAGAATATATTATGCTTCAACTGAAGTTAAAAAAAACAGGGGTAGCAATCCTGATCTCAGACAATGCAAAAGCAAAAGTAGATCTAATTAAAAGAGATAAGGAAGGAAATTACATCCTGCTAAAAGGTACCATAGATAATAAAGTAGTATCATTGCACCAAATGGTATAGCAGCCAGATTCTTAAAGGAGAAGTTAAGGGAAATACAGGAAGAAATAGACAGCAAAACTATACTAGTGGGGCACCTCAACCTCCCCCTCTCTGAAGTAGATAAAACTAACCACAAAATAAACAAGAAATTAAGGAGATCAATAGAATCTTAGAAAAGTCAAATATGGTTGACCTCTGGAGAAAATTGTATGGGGGCAGAAAGGAATATACCTTTTTCTCGGTGGTACATGGCACCTACACAAAAATTGACCATGTACTAGGGCATAAAAACTTCACAATCCAATGCAGAAAGGCAGAATTATTAAATTCATCCTTTTCAGATCATGATACAATAAAAATTACATGTAATAAAAGGCCATGGAAAGATAGACTAAAAATTAATCAGAAGCTAAATAATCTAATCCTAAAGAATGAGTGGATCAAACAACAAATCATAGAAACAATCAATAACTTCATCCAAGAGAATGACAATAATGAGACAATGTACCGAAACTTGTGGGATGCAGCAAAAGCAGTGCTTAGGGGAAGTTTTATGTCTCTTAAATGCTTATATGAGAAAAATAGAGAAAGAAGAGATCAATGAATTGGGCGGGCAACTAAAAAAGCTAGAAAAAGAACAAATTGAAAATCTCTAATTAAATACCAAATTAGAAATTCTGAAAACCAAAAGAGAGATTAATAAATTTGAAATTAAGAAAACTATTGAACTAATAAATAAAACTAAGAGCTGGTTTTATGGGAAAAAAACCAATAAAATAGATAAACTTTTGGTTAATTTGATTTAAAAAAAAAGAAGAAAACCAAATTACCAGCATCAAAAATGAAAAGGGTGAATTCACCACCAAAGAGGAAATCAAAACAATAATTAGGAGCTATTTTGCCCAACTGTATGCCAATAAATGTGACAATCTTAATAAAATGGATGAATATTTACAAAAATATGAATTGCCCAGATTAATGGAAGAGGAGATAAAATACTTAACCCCATTTCAGAAAAAGAAATTGAACAAGCCATCAATGAACTCCCTAAGAAAAGATCTCCAGGGTGAGATGGATTTACAGGTGAATTATATCAAACATAACACAAATCATATGATTATCTCAATAGATGCAGAAAAAGCATTTGACAAAATACAACACCCATTCCTATTAAAAACACTAGAGAGCATAGGAATAAATGGAGTCTTCCTTAAAATGATAAATAGCATATATCAAAACCATCAGCAAGTATTATATGCAATGGGGATAAACTAGAACTATTTCCAATAAGATTGGGGGTGAAACAAGGATGTCCATTATCACCACTGTTATTCAATATTGTGCTAAAAGTGTTCGCTGTTGCAATTAGAGAAGAAAAAGAAATTGAAGGAATTAGAATAGGCAAAGAAGAAACAAAGCTATCACTCTTTGCAGATGATATGATGGTATATCTAGAGAATCCTAGAGAATCGAGTAAAAAGTTACTTGAAATAATAAACAAATTTAGCAAAGTTGCAGGATATAAAATGAACCCACAAAAATCATTGTCATTTCTATGTATTACTAACAAAGCGCAGCAACAAGAGATAGAAAGAGAAATTCAATTTAAAATTACTGTAGACACTATAAAATATTTGGGAGTCTACCAGTCAAAACAAAACCAGGAACTATATGAACACAATTACAAAATACTTTTCACACAAAGTCAGATCTAAATAATTGGAAAAATATCAGTTGCTCATGGGTAGGCCAAGCTAATATAACATAAATGACAATTCTACCTAAATTAATTTACTTATTCAGTGCTATACCAATCAGACTACCAAAAAATTATTTTATAGAGCTAGAAAAAACAATAACTAAATTCATCTGGAAGAACAAAAAGTCCAGAATATCAAAGGAACTAATGAAAAGAAATGGAAGTGAAGGTGGCCTAGTTGTACCTGATCTTAAATTGTATTATAAAGAAGCAATCACCAAAACTACTTGGTACTGGCTAAGAAATAACAGTGGTAGATTAGTGGAATAGGTTAGGTATACAAACACAACAGTCAATGACTGTACTAATACTATTTGATAAATCCAAAGACTTCAGTTTCTGGGATAAGAAATCACAATTTAGCAGAAACTGCTGGGAAAACTGGAAAAACGTATGGCAGAAACTGGGCATAGACCAACATCTTACACCCTATACCAAGATAAAGTCAAAATGGATACATGATTTGGATATAAAGATTAGTAGTATAAGCAAACTAGAAGAGCAAGGAATAGTTTACCTTTCAGATCGATGGAGAAGGGAAGAATTTATGACCAAATAAGAGATAGAAAACATTATGAAATGCCAGATGAACAATTTTGATTACATTAAATTGAAAAATTTTTGCACAAATAAAACCAATGCATCCAAGATTAGGAGGGAAGCAGAAAACTGGGAAAGAATTTTTACAACCAGTCTCTCTGATAAAGATCTCATTTCTAAAATATATAGGGAACTAAGTCAAATTTGTAAGAATACAAGTCATTCCCCAATTGATAAGTGATCAAAGGACATGAACAGGCAGTTCTCAGAGGAAGAAACTAAAGCTATCTGTAGTCATATGAAAAAATGTTCTAAATCATTATTGATTAGAGAAATACAAATCAAAACAACTCTGAGATACCACATCACATCTATCAGATTGGCTAACATGACAAAACAGGACAATGATAAATGTTGGAGAAGATATGGGAAAATTGAAACACTAATACATTGTTGGTGGAGTTGTGAAATGATCCAACCATTTCAGAGAGCAATTTGGAGCTTTGGGCAAAGGGCTGTAAAATTATGCATACCCTTTGTCCCAGCAATACCACTTCTAGGTCTGTATCCCAAAGAGATCATACAAATGGGAAAAGGACCCACATACACAAAAATATTTATAGCAGGTCTTTTTCTGGTGGAAAAGAATTGGAAATTGAGGGAATGCTTATCAATTGGGGAATGGCTGAACAAGCTGTGGTATGTGAATGTAATGGAATACTATTGTGCAAGAATCTAAGACAACTACAAAAGATTCATGTTGGAAATTGCTATACACACCCAGAGAAAGAAATATGGAGTCTGAATGCAGGTGGAAACATATTATTTGCTCTCCTTTTCCTTTGTTGCTTCATTCTCGGGATTCCTTCCATTAGTTCTAATTATCCTTTACATCATGACTAATGGGAAAATATGCTTAACATGAATGTGTACGTAGAGCCTATATTGGATTTTATGCTGTCTGGGGGAGGGGAAAAAGTGGGAGGGGGGAAAATTTAAAACTCAAAATCTTATAGAAGTGAATGTTGAAAACTAAAAATAAATAAATTTTAAAAATAAGATATTAAAAAAAAACTCTGCCTACCTCCTGACAGTTAATAAGATGCAAGATGAAGAAATGTTTTTGGACACAGACAATGAAGGAATTTGTTTTGTTTGTTACACGGGCTTTCAGGAAGGGGAAATGGGGAGGGAGTTTGAGGGAGAGAGGGCAAGGGAGAGAAAATAAATGCTTGTTAATTGAAAATAAAATTTGAAGAAAAAAACAATTAGGAAACTAAAACAAGTGGGGTTGACTGCCAATGTATGTTATTTGTCCTTGTTGAGGACCAGTCTATAGAGAGAGTCCTATAAATAGAAGATTGTCTAAGAGGTCATGAATTCTTTGACCATGGCAATTGTGAAGCAAAAGAAAAATAATTATTCCTTCTAGGATACTTTTGCCAGAAATTCTTTAATGGTTAGCCTGGTATTCAAGGCCTACAGGTGCCACTCAACTTTATCAGCTTTATCTCATGCTACTTCTTCTGTATACTCTAGTAATCTCTGTCCCCAGAGCAAACCCTGCTCTTTCCTAACTCCGTTTTTGCTCATATTGTTTTCTGTGTTGGAATGGACTCCCTTGAATTCCTCCTTTTCTTTAAAACTCAACATATAAGCCTGAAGACTTCCCTGATTCTTCCCTAGTCATTTATGACTTCTCTCCCTTCCCTACTTTTCTTGTTATATTTTATGTATTGCTAATGCATATCTTTAACACTTGCATTATTGTTTTTTTAATGTCATAAGTTTGTATATTTGTATACTCTCTAAGTAGAGTGGTATTTTTTCTATGCTTAGGATGAGACAATTGAGGCCCCAAGAAGTTCAGTGACTTAGCTAATGTCAAACATTCATAGCAAGGAGTACAACTGAGATGTGAACTTGGGTCCTTAGACCACAGATCCAAGGTTCTTGTCATTGTATCCTGCCTGCATTATCCACAGTGACTAAAGGCCCCCTCACATGGTGTTCTGCACATAGGATGTAATTAATAACCAGTGTTGGAACTGAATTCAAGGCAGTTATGATTTGGAGAAAATGTAGCTCTTTTTAAAAAATATATTTATTTATTTTTAGTTTTCAACATTCACTTCCAGAAGATTTTGAGTTTTAAATTTTCTCCCCATCTTCAAGACATCATGTAATCTGATATAGGCTCTACTTAATACATTTGTATTTTCACATTAGTCATGATGTAAAGAAGAATTAGAACTAATGGGAGGACCCACAAGAAAGAAGAAACAAAACAACACAACAAAAGAAAAGGAAAGGAAATAGTATGCTTTCATCAGCATTCAGACTCCTAAGTTCTTTCTCTGGATGTGGATAGCATTTTCCATCGTGAGTCTTTTGGAATTGTCTTAGATTGCTGAGAAGAGCTATGTCTATCAGTCTGTCATTGCACAATGTGGCTGTTACTGTGTATAATGTTCTCCTGGTTCTGCTCGTTTCACTCTGCATCAGTTCACATAAATCTTTCCAGGTTTTTCTGAAGTCCATCTGCTCATCATTTCTTACAGCACAATAGTATTCCATTATATTCATATACCACAACTTGTTCAGCCATTCCCCAATTGATAAGCATTCCCTCAATTTCCAGTTCTTTGCCACCACGAAAAGAGCTGCTATAAATATTTTTGTACATGTGGGTCCTTTTCCCATTTGTATGATCTCTTTGGGATACAGACCTAGAAGTGCTATTGCTGGATCAAAGGGTATGCACAGTTTTATAGCCCTTTGGGCATAGTTCCAAATTGCTCTCCAGAATGGTTGGATCAGTTCACAACTCCACCAACAATGCATTAGTGTTCTAATTTTCCCTTATCTTCTCCAACATTTATCAGAAAATGTAGCTCTTTCACATGGAAAGGGATACAGATAATGGAAATATAGATGCTGGAGATCTTAAACTTGAAATACTTTACCTGCCAATAGTCGATACCAATAACTACTGCTTTCCTGTCTCAGAAGCTTTCATTTACTGTGGATACCATCCTGGTCCAGAATTAGCCTGTTGTTCTTTCCTTCCCCTGCTCCCCCCCAAGACCACATAAGTAAACCAGGGACATTTTAGTTTTGTCATTGTATGCCCAGGGTCTAGCCCACTGCCTGGCTGTTGATGAATGAGTGAATGAACAAACAAAAGAATGAATGTTGTTGATGTTGCTTAACCCCCTTCCCTCCTCTGCCATTGCTCTGTGTATTGGAATCCCCTCGGGCAGGCCCCTTCCTACTGTGCTCCTGTGGCAGCTGCTCGAGCTTCTATTCAGACTCCTCAGTGTACTCTTCTCCCCTGTCAACCCCATGTAAGGCCAAGGGCTGTAGCCTTGAGGTCTGAGCAGAGTCTCAGAGGTGAGCAGTTCTAGCAGAGTGTCCCCAAGGCAACTCTTAGTGCTGTTTCAGCTTTGTTTGGGCTTTTGGGTGCTATTGTGAGAACACATCCACTATTTGTAACATTGTTTTAATGGGAAAATGTATTCTGAGTTTCAAGTAAATGATTTGTACAAATGAACTTTTGGAACAGAAGCCATTTATTTGTAAGTTAGGGATTGCTTGCTCTGTTCTTGTAGGTAGAGCTTATTTGATATTTGCAAGGAGGGGAGAACAACTTATTTCTGACTTTAAGCTCGTCTAAGAACAAAACCCATTCCAGAAAGATTTGCTTGTAACTAACTCTAAGGGGGTTTTGAATGAGTTAATTCTTAAAGAATGGTTTAAGTTCTTTACAAGTGAACTGAGCAATGTTTGTTTCTTCACCGTGGTCTAAAAGCAAAGTACCAATTGAGCAACCTTGTTGCACATAAAATTTTGGTTTTGATGTTTAGAGGTATCCACTGACTTCATGAAGATAATTTTAAGAAAAACTAGCACATAATCTATATCTTATTGTTGTAACATTTCAATAACTAATAAAAGGGAATAATGAATTTTGAAACAATTTTTGACCAAAGTTTTGCTTTACCTCCTTTTTTTTCTATTTGTCTAATGACCTCTAAATGAGACTTTGGTTTTGTCAACCTCAAGTAAACTTAAATGCTAACTCCTATATTGTAACTGAAGACTTCTGAATAAAATAGCATTTAAAAGAACATTCTTTTTATTTATAAGATCATAATTCTTGTCTTATATAAACATTGTCTGCTGATTTACTTCCAAGTCCCATTTTAGTTAGTATCCTGGGGAAAAGGCTTCATTTTTAATGAAGAATTGTGTGTTGACTTTATATCAAATAATGAAACAGGCATGGAACCAGGAATTAACTATTTGATATCATTAAATTATACTAGATTTCTTTCATAAATGGAATAACTTGCTTGAATTTTACAGCATCTTTACTGGAATTTTGCATCATGAATTTGTCCTGGTTTTTTTTTTTTTTAAACATGTTTGTACGGGAGATAGGTCTAATTCTACAATTCCGTTTTATTTTAAAAACAGAAAAGGAGCATCATATATGAAAATCCCTTAGGCACAGTTGATTTTTTTAGCGTATATAATAAATTCAACCAAGTTGTTGCTTTCAAAGCTCTTTTATTTGTGTTTACTTCTGGTCTTCCTTTTCAGTTCCCTTTTGGGCATTAAATGTTTCCAATTACACTTTTTTCCAATGACACTATTACTAACTTCTTTCTCTTCCTCACTCCCCTCTCATGAAATAAAGAAAAAAAATAGCCCTTATAAAAATAAGCGTAATCAAACAAAACATTTATACGATGGCTAAGTCCAAGAAAAAAAGTTTTTCCACTTTGAGCCTACCACCTCTCTGTCAAGAAATGAGTACCATGTCTTATCCAGTCAGTTTGGATTCAGTCAAAGGGCCGCACTCGAAGACCTACAGGGCCACATGTGGCCTCAAGGCTGCCGGTTCCCCACCCCTGGTTTAGCCATATCTAATGTTAATACAACTTTTAATGAGTCTTTCATTTTTAGCCTCTTCCTGTGTCTTTAAAGAGCTATTGAGGACCCTCAGCATGTAAAATAGACAATGTTTAACAAAAATTTTTGGTAGCTGAACAGATGGATTAACTTGGGAGTTTGCTATGCCTCTTTTTTGCTTCAAAACTGAATCTAAAATTGGCTGAGCTACAAAGGGATGCTTTGTAACTAATTTAATGAAGGCATGTAGACTCAGAGTTTTAAAACCTTCTAAATCACCTATTTAT
>NW_020954983.1:105940-187588 GCF_900497805.2 Vombatus ursinus | reverse complement strand
AGGCATGTAGACTCAGAGTTTTAAAACCTTCTAAATCACCTATTTATTCAGCTGAGCCGTACAGTTTAGCTAGTTGGATAAAGAAAGTTCTGGATAACAATATACTATTCTGTAGGTTTTGTAGTGAGCAGGTAGGTGGTGCAGTGGATAGAGTGCCAAGTCTGGAGTCACGAATACCTGAGTTTAAATCAAGCCTCAGACACTTACTAGCTGTGTGACCCTGGGCAAGTCACTTGACTCTGTTTTCCTGAGTTTCCTAATCTATAAAATGAGTAGGAGAAGGAAATAGTAAACTAGTCCAGTATCTTTGCCCAAAAAAAAAAACCCAAATAGGGTCATGAGGAGTTGGACGCAACTCTAGAACAACAATAGATTTTGTATTGTCATGATTTCTTTGTAGAAATGAAATTGAAACTCAGTTTAATTTTAATGCATCCATGCATCTTTTAAATTTATTCTACAATGGAATTTGTTATAGGCAAGTCTAACTTAAAAATTCTTACCTTGTGCATATATTTTTAAAATATATGTGTGTGCATATAATCCTTTATTTGAAACTCAAAACAACCCTATGCAGGGAAATGCACGCACTTGTGCATGCGTGTGCGCCTTCCCCCCCCACACACACGAGCAGCAGCAAAAGATAAAATTGGAAAAATAATTGCTCATGGGTAGGCCAAGCCAATATAATAAAAATAATAATTCCACTTAAGTTGATTTACATATTCAGTTCCATACCAATCAAACTACTAAAAATTATTTTTTAGATCTAGAAAACACCTGGAAGAACAAAAGGTCAAGAATATCAAGGGAATTAATGAAAAAGATGTGAAAGATGTTTCAAACTGTATTACAAAGCGGCAATCATCAAAACAGGCTAAAAAGAGTGGTGGATCAGTAGAATAGATTAGGTACACAATACACAGTAGTAAAAGATCATAGTACTCTTGTGTTTGGGAAACCCAAAATCCAAGCTTTTGAAACAAGAACTCACTATTTGACAAAAACTGCTGGGAAAACTACAAAACAGTTTGGCAGAAACTAGGTATGGATCCACATCTCACACAATTTACCAAAATAAGGTCAAAATGGGTATATGTTTTAGACATAAAGGCTGATAGCATAAGCACATTAGGAAAGCATGTAATAGTTTACCTGTCAGAATGGGAAGAATGGATATGGATAGGGGAAGACTATAGGACCAAACAAGATGGTATTACAAAATGTAAAATGGATAAATTTAATTATATTAATTTTAAAAGTTTTTGCACAAACAAAATGCAACCAAGATTAGAAGGAAAACAGAAAGCTGAGGAAAATATTTTACAGCAAGTGTCTGATAAAGGCCTCATTTCTCAAATATGTAGAGAACAGAGTCAAATTTATAAGAATACAAGTCATTCCCCATTGATAAAATGATCAAAGGATATGAATAGGCAGTTTTCAGACAAAGAAATCAAAGCTCTCTATAGTAATGAAGAAGTACTCTAAATCACTATTGATCAGAGAAATGCAAATTAAAACAATTCTGAGGTACCACTCTACACCTATCAGGCTAATATGACAGAATAGAAAAAAAATTATAAATATTGAAGTAGCTGTGGGAAAATTGGGAAACTAATGCACTGTTGGTGGAGTTGTGAACTGATCCAAAGGGCTATAAAACTACCCCCTTTGATCCAGCAATACCTCTGTTATGTCTGCATCCCAAAGAGATGGGAGTAGAGGGTGTTATTTGTACAAAAATATTTGTAGCAGCTCTTTTTGTGGTGGTAAAGAATTGGAAATTTAGGGGATGTCCATTAATTGCGGAATGACTGAAAAGTTGCCATATATGATTGTAATGGAATACTATTGTGCTATAAGAAATAATGAGTAGGATGATTTCAGAAAAACCTGGAAAGACGTGAACTGATGGAGTGAAGTAAACAGAACCAGAAGAACATTGTACACAGTAACAGTAAAATTGCAGATGATCAACGGTGAATGACTTGGTTATTCTCAACAATACAATGATCCAAGACAATTCCAAAGGACTCATGATGAGAAATGCTATCAACCTCCAGAGAAAAAAACTGATGGAGCATGAATGCAGATTGAAGCATACCATTTTTCCTTTCTTTATTTGTGTATGTGTGTTTTTTGATTTGTGTTTTCTTTCACAACATGATAAATATAGAAATATGTTTTGCATGATTACGCATGTGTAACCTATATCAAATTGCTTACTGGTTCAGGGAGTAGGGGAGGGGAAGGAAGGAGAGAATTTGGAACTCACCATTTTGAAAAACGAATGTTAAAGATTTTTTTAACATGCAATTGAGAAAAGAAATTTTTTTACAGTGTAGTTTTTTTGTTTGTTTGTTTTGTAGGGAGGCAATAGAGGAGTTTTGCATTTTGTCCCTAGATAATGCTACACCTTTGACTCTACCAAATCAGTCCCCTTTCTATAAGATACACACAAACACTGCTGGCTCCTCCAACACACAAGGCAGTTCCACTGAGCCTCCATAAGGCACAAACCAGGCTCCTGGAATTCCCAGTGTAATATTGTACCCTGGGATCCCCTAGGGAAAAATTCCACAGAAGTAAACATTTTCAGAGCAACCCTATTTTCCCTCCCTCTTTCTCCTTTAAACATGTCTGTTAATATTAATTAAGCACAGCCTAGGCCAGGGGTGGGGGATCTATGGCCTCAAGGCCATATGTGGTCCTCTAGGTCCTTGAGTGTGGCCCTTTGACTGAATCTAAACTTCACAGAACAAATCCCCTTAATAAAAGGATTTGTTCTATGAAACTTGGACTCAGTTTAAAACTCAAAATCTTATGGAAGTGAATGTTGAAAAATAAATTATCAAGAAACAAACAAAAAAAAATTCTGATTGAAGCAATTGCAAACCCACACCACCCAAGGACCTTTGAGAAAGCATATTATTCACCTCCAGAGGTGATGACAGTGATGGCCTCAAGGTATAAAAAGAGGTAGACATTTTTAGACATGGCCACTGTTTGTGTTTATTTCTCACAATGGAATTTTTTTATCTTATTTTTAATTGGGAGGGAGGTTGTTGGGGGGGGTAGCAGTTAGCAATAGTGATACCAAAAAATGGGGAACCATTGAAACATTTTTTGAAATTTGCAGAAGTGAGCAGAAGAAAGCACATATAAGCAGGATAGCTTTGAAAGTAACGTGGAACTTATATACTTTTTGTCTTAAGCAAGTAGTATGAAATGGAGCCTCACATTTTAATGAACAAGCCTCTTTCTGTGTTCAGTTGTGTATATGGAAATGCTGGGGGTGGGGTAGACAAGGCAGTATTTAAGTTCAAAATTTAAAAAAAGATACTTGGACTCAATCAAAAGGCCTCACCCAAGGTGGCCTCTAGGCTGAAGGTTAGGCTGTTTCCCATTTTGAAATTCTTTCCTCACCTGGAGGCAGAGAACTCTGCTTTATCTCTTGTGGTGATCTCTATGAGCCACCACCTCAGTATGGCTAAGCTACGCTGCTTTTACTCTTGATAAGACCAAAAGTTGGGAGAAAGGAACCAGAGATTTCTGACAACATTCTAGGGGTTACAGAAAGCTGTCCCTGTTTTCTCTAGACATTTTGCAATTTCCTGGAATGCAGCAGTGTTGATAAAACCATTTTGGAAACCCAGTAGACCAACAGCTACATTCCCTGACTATATAGAACAATAGCAAGTGAGTGGCATCAGAAGAGGAGAGGAGAGATCCAGATCCAGATCCTGGCCACAATAGCCCAGGTCCTTAATTGATGCAGTAGCTCCCATTCTTCCAGTCACTGAGGCTTGCATTCTAAGTGTCTGACTCCTCCTCCTCCTCCTTCTTCTCTCTCTCCTCAGATTTAATCGAAAATCCATTGATTCTAATTTTAAAATTTCATAAACATAGTATTCTTTCTCTCCTGTAACACTGTCGTGACCCTGGCCCAGGCCCTCATGACCTCACACCTGGACTATAACAATAGATTCTTTTTCCTGCCTCAAGTTTCTCCCCACTCCATGTATCTTTTACTCAACCATCAAAGCGATCTTCTTAAATGACAGATCCAACCACATTAATTCCCTATTCAATAAAGCCTGGTGGCTCTCCATTGTCTCCAGGATCAAATACAGCATCCTCTGTTTGGCTTTTCAAGCTCTTCATTATCCTGGCCCCTTCCTCCTTTTCCAGTCTTCTTATACCTTACTCCCCACCATGTAGTCTGATCCAGAGACACTGGCCTTCTTGCAGTTCCTCACCTAAGGCATTCCATCTCTGATGGTGCATTTTCATTGGTTCTCCCCCATACCTGGAACTTTCTCCTTCCTCATCTCTGCCTCCTGGCATTCTTCAGGTCTCAGCTAAAATCCCACTTTCTGCAGGAAGCCTTTCCCAATCCTCATCATTGTTGGTATCTTCTCTCTGAGATAACCTCCATTTTAGCCTGTATCTGCTTTGTTTGCACATAGTTGTTTCTGCATGTTGTCTCTCTATTAGGCTGTGAGCTTCTTGAAAGCTAGGACTGTTTTTGCCTTCCTTTTATCCCCAGCACTTAGCACAGTGCCTGGCATGCCATAGGTGCTTAATAAATGGTTGGTGACTTCCAAGGAGTGATCTGCTTCTCCTCCCCTAGCTCTCCAGAGACAGAATATTTAAATATTCTATCAACAAAGACAACAGAATGCAAGAGCAAGGAGAACAGTTGACTGAGGAGAAATGCCCAGTGAAGAAGAGAAAGCCTGGGAAGAACAAAGAAGGTCAAATCCTGGGTTTTTTCTTACAATGTGATTTTATTCTCTGCACCAGCAAGCTACAGCAGCTTGTGTTCTAAAAACTGAGTCAAGTATGTTTGCAGCTGCCCTTTTGGTCATGCCTCTCCAGAAATCATCATCATCATCATCATCATCATTACTGGTGTAGTGGAGATAGAGGGCTGGTCATGGAGTCTTGAATATCTGGGTTCAAGTCTTATTTCTGACATGTACTGATTGTGTGACCCTAGGCAAGTCACTTAACCTCAGACTCAGTGGCTTCCAAGGTCCTTTTTAGCTCTAAATTGATGAGCCTATAAGATAAGATGAGCTGAGCCTCAGAGGGAATTGGGGATTCTAAGTGGAAGAGATGAAGCAGAGAGCCCAGTCCAGGCATGGAAGATAGCATATGCATGGAGGCAAGAGGTGCAGTATTATTTATGGAGAACAGTAAGTAAACCAGTCAGGCACAATGCATAATTATCCTGAAAAGTTAGGCTGGAGACAAATTGTTATTTTAATGCCAGAGGGAATTGTAGAGCTAGGTCCCAAGTAGTGCTGATAACAAGATTCCCCAAAGTGGTCGCATTAGTAGAATTTGTAGTCTTCCTGACTCCTGGCACTCTATACGCTAGTTGCCTTGTAGAAGCAGATAAATACAATAAATGCTAAAGAGGTGAAATCGATAAGACTTGGAAACCAGTTAGGGTCAGGGTGATGGGGAAGAGAGTGTAAGTGAGTGTGAAGAATTGAAAATTACTCCAAGTCAGGGAACCTGGGAGACCTGAAGAATGGTGGTGTGCTGGACAGAAATAGGGAAAATAGGATGAGGAGTAGGTTTAGGAAGAAAGATAATGAGTTTTGTTTGGGGCATGGTGAGTCTGAGATGCCTACAGAATATCTAGATGGAGATGTTAAACAGGCAGTTGGAAATGCAGGAAAGTGGAACTCAGTAGAGAGCTGAGGATTAGATTGGGGAGCCATTTTTGTAGAGCTCAAGGTGAATCCATGGGAGCTAATGAGACCCCCAAGGAAGGGAAAGAAAGAGTCCAGGATGGAGCACTGGGATACATACAGACATTCCCTCCCCACTCCCTACCCCCACATTCACATATCACATAAACCATACCACATGTACCACACACAAATATACATACACCACATACACACCAAAAATGTCCTTAAATGGGGCATCCAGAATTGAAAGCAATACTCCAAAGATTGTCTGATGAGGGTTGCAGCAGGGATAGCACCTTCCTCTTTTCAGGCACAGTGCATTTTAGGATCACGTTAGCTTTTTGCTGACACCTCAATCCCATTGACTCATTTTGACCTTGCCAGTTACAGGTAAGTTCTGCCCATCAATCTAACCTACACCTGGCAGAAAAACAAACAAACAGAACTTTATTCCCAAGCATCAGGTACCATGATAAATATCACTCAGGATCCTACAATGGATCTGCTGCATTTAGTTGAGTTTCTCACAATTTTTATCTTTGTTTTCTCTGAATTTGTTACCCTTGGTGTCTTTTAAAAACTTCTCTTCTTCTAGTTTGTATTGCATTTATTCTGTGGTTTCTTGTGTCTCCTTGACTAAACTGTACTGTTCATGGGGACAAGGACCTTGTCTTAACTGTCAGTAAGTCAATAAACACTCATTAAGCACTTTCCAAGAACTGTGCACAGCACTGGGGATACAAAGAAAGGCAAAAAACAAAACAACAAAACCCCAGTCCCTGCCCTTAAAGAGCTCACAATCTAACAGGGAGACAACAAGCAAACAACCATTGTACAAACAAACTATATTAGAAGATAAATTGGAGACACACAACAAAGGGAAGACACTAGAATTGAGGGGGCTCAGGAAACCATTCCTTTGGAAGATGAGATTTTAGCTGGGAATTGAAGGAAGCCAGAGACAGTGATGAGGAGGGAGAAAATTCCAGGCGTGGGGAGGAGAGATGAAAGTGTAAAAGACTGGAAAAGTGGAGGGGGCCAGGTTAGGAATGTCTTTGAATGCCAAACATAGAGGATCTTATATTTGATCCTAGAGCTAATAGGGAATCCCTGGTGTTGATTGAGTGGGGTTGAAATGGTCAGACATGAGTTTTAGGAAGATCACTTTGACAGCTGAGAATGGACTGGTGTAGGGAGTGACTTATGGCAGGAAGATCAACCAGCAGGCTATTGCAATAGTCCAGGGGTGAAGTGGTGAAGGCTTGCACTAGGGTGATAAAGAGAAGGGAGCATTTATTATAAAGATAATATCAACAAGCCTTGGCAACAGATAAGAGGAGTGAAAGAGAGGGAGAATATTGATTAGAGGAATGCAAATTAAAGCAACTCTAAGGTACCACCTCACACCTATCAGATTAGCTAACATGACAAAAAAGGAAAATGACAAATGTTGGAGAATATGTGGGAAAATTGGGACACTAATGCATTGTTGTTGTTGTGAATTGATCCAACCATTCTAGAGAACAATTTGGAACTATGCCCAAAGGGCTATAAAACTATGCAATCCCTTTGATCCAGCAATACCACTGCTAGGTCTGTATCCTAAAGAGATCATGAAAAAGGGAAAAGGGCCTACATGTATAAAAATATTTATAGCAACTCTTTGTGGTGGCAAAGAATTGGAAATTGAGGGAATGACTATCAATTGAGGAATGGCTGAATAAGCTGTGGTATGTGAATGTAATGGAATACTATTGTGCTGTAAGAAATGTGCTGTAAGAAAAACCTGGAAAGACTTGTATGAACTGATGCTGAGTGAAATGAGCAGAACCAGGAGAACACTGTACACAGTAACAGCAACATTGTACAGTAATCAACTATGATAGACTTAGCTCTTCTCAGTAATACAGTGATCCAAGACAGCTCCAAAAGACTCATGATAGAAAATGGTATTCACATTCAGAGAAAGAACTATGGCGTCTGAATGCTGATTGAAGCATACTGTTTTCACTTTTTTTTGTTTTTTTTTCATGATTTTCCATTTACTATGTTTCTTCCTTCACAACATTACTAATGTGGAAATATGCTTAACATGATTGCACATGTATAACCTATATTAGATTACATACTGTCTTGGGGAGGGGGGAAGGGAGGGAGGCTGGGCAAAAAATTTGGAACTCAAAATCAAAATGAATGTTGAAAACTATCTTTAAATGTAAATGGAAAAAATAAAATACTGTTTACAAAAAAAATGAAAAACAAGAGCAAATTAAAAAAAATAGAGATTGAAGAATTGAAGATGACACCTTCGTTGTGAGCCTTAGTGACGGGGAGGACGGTGGTGCCCTCAATAGTAATAGAGAAAATAGGAAGAAGGAGGATTTGAGGAGAAAGATAAATGAGTTCAGTTTTGGACATGTTGAGTTTTAGTTTCTATGTAACACTCTGTTGGTGGTTGGAGATGTGAAGATGGAGGATGGGAGAGAGGTTAGGGCTAGACTAGTAGAGCTAAGCCATCTTAATAGAGATGATAATTTGTATGAGTGGGAGAGTAGAACTATTGAGTAGTGAGAGTAGTATTGAAAAAAAAAGAAAACTCATTGGGCAAGCAATGTAGTTTTGTTACTGATGTATTAAATTATATTTAAACTTTAAAAAATGAAGTTGGATGTAATAGAAGCTCACAGTTTCACATTCGATCCTTTTTTTCTTTTTTCTTTGTATTAAAATGTTTGTATTGGGTGATATTTGTTAAGTTCATGATTTTTTAAAAGATACACACACACACACACACATATACACATTTTACAGACAGTTCTTGTTCTGGAGTCAGCTGCTCTGTCACGAGCTATTTACATGACTTTGTGTAAATCAGGTACCCTCTCTGGACCTCAGTTTCTTTACCTGTAAAATGAGGGGGTTGATCTTGATGGCCTCTGAGGTCCCAGTGAGTGATGTACACACACCCGAAGCATCTCTCCTTCCCCTGAAGTCCAGGGGTACTTGTTGTCT
Organism: Vombatus ursinus; assembly: GCF_900497805.2. NCBI lineage: Eukaryota > Metazoa > Chordata > Mammalia > Diprotodontia > Vombatidae > Vombatus > Vombatus ursinus. Next base: position 178,865 of record NW_020954983.1, on the reverse strand, counting down.
AGGCTCCTTATTTAGTACTTAGCTTATAGATGTCCATCTGATTCCTGACACAAAACCCAATCTTTTTAATAGGAATATTCTTCCTGTGATGCTGTGTGGCTGTGGATCATGGAATGGCACTATCCACAAAGAATCAAAATGGTGGATAACCCCAGGGAGAATGGGAAGACACCCAGTGGGCTGAAGGTGGTTGCAGCCCAAGATAACTGGGGCTCAAGTGTCCTAAAGGGAATGGTCCAGGAAGCAGAGGATCAAAAAAGGAGGTAGGCTGGTCATTTAGTGAAATGAAGGAATGCCAGATGGAATCAACAGAGTGGAAAGACCAAGAGGTAGATTCTGTGTGGAATACTCATGGCAAGATATGCACTGCATGAGAAGGTAAGTGCAGCCTGTGTTTAAACTGATTAGATGGAGTATTCACATGAATCATGATATGAGCTGTCATCTCCATAGCACTTTAAGGTTTACAAAGCACTTTACAAAATCATCTTATTTGATCCTTACAACAACCCTGTGAGGTAGGTGCTATTATCATCCCCATTGAACAGATTAGGAAATTGAGGCACACAGCTCCATAGGATTCCATGATCACAGACCTAGAGATAGAAGGAACCTCAGAAAGCATGTAATCCAACCCCCTCATTTTACAGATGGGGAAACTGAGGCCCAAGAAGGTACAGTGCCTTGCCCAAGGTAACAGAGGTAATGAATGTTGAAGGAAGGGTCTGAACCCAGGTCTTCCCGACTCCAGGTCCAGTACTCTATTTACCATACCCCATCAATTAATTAATGAAATCATGGAGCTGTTGAAGTATTTTGCATTCTATTGTTATCTATCACAGATGTATGTAAAGTTTTCAAGAGAGTCAGAGACACAATATGAAATAGCACAGCAGGTTTCTCCCCGGCCAGACTCTAAGCCACTTGAGGGTAGGGATGTTGTCCCATACCTTTGTGTCAAGCAGTGTCCTCAGCTAACTGTGTTCTCAATGTATCTGTGTTGTTTGGAATTATGATTAATCAGGTGTTCCTGGGGGCAGGGACTGTGCCCTATCTGTTGTTGGCATTTATTCCTCCCCACCCCACCTAAAGCATTCTGCACAAGGGATACTCAAAGAGAACTTGCTTATTTTGCAGACATAATAAATAATAATGATGATGATAATAGTAAAACCATCTTGCTGGTGGACAAAAGTAGAGTGATTCCATAAGGGCACCTGTGGTTCTGGGCAAATGTCAGCACTGCAGGGTATGGGAACATCTCTGCATATGGGACACTTGTCAGATGGGTTCACAGCACCCTGACCCTGTTTTTTTGTTTTGGGGGTTTTTTTTTTGTTTTTGTTTTTGCAGGCTGGATAATTTTTTTTCTTTTTTAGGTTAATATACATATTTTGAAAACAAACACATGATTGATGTTTATATGTTTCTACCTAGTTGTTTTTATGTTGCTTGTTTTGCTTGGATGCTCTTTTGGTTAATGAGGACTAAGCTTAGAAGAAAACAATAAAAGAGTACAACAAAAAAGAAAGAGAAATCTCTTACTTTGCCTTTTTTTTTATTTTGCTTTTTGCTGAGGCAATTGGGGTTAAGTGACTTGCCCAGGGTCACACAGCTAATAAGTGTTATGTGTCCGAGATCGGATTTGAACTCAGGTCCTCCTGAATCCAGGGCCAGTGCTCTATCCACTGCACCACCTAGCTGCCCCTTACTTTGCTGTTTTGCTTAGGGCCCTGGTAGCGGTGGAGCACTGCAGAAAATTCTTCTCTAGTTAAACAGACCCTGGTTTTTTAATTCATTAAGTGAAAGCACAGCTGTTCCTAAGCAGGAACAGAGCCATTCCCTGGGGCCCACCCCCAGGGCCTGCCATGTTCTCCTGACCCCCAGCTTCTCGGATTTAGATTCCCCCAAAACAGGGGTCCTGAAGGGCTGCACATGGAGCCACAGGCACCTGACAGGGTCTTCTTGCTCAACCCTTTCCTTTCACAGAGGAGCAACCTGAGGGCCCAAGATCACGTGGATAGCAAGGGGTCGAATCAGGATTGGAACCCATGGCCTCTACCAGCACATGGAGCTAGCTTTCCCATTGCATCATCACTCTTAGGGCTACAGGGGCAGCAGAAACCTGGGTCCATTAAGAATATACCTGTTATCTTTTGCCTTTTCCTCAGTGTCCAATTCTTCCAAAGCCAAAGTCGTATCTGCCTCAGGAAGCCCATTCCTGTCTCCAAATGATGGCCTGGATGTCACTGGGGTCGGGGGGGGGGGGGGGGGGAGGCGCCTTCCTTGATGGAACTCACACCCTAGACCAGCAAAGGACACAAAAATGCTGCTGGCTGCAGACTGGCCAGGTGTTTGTTGGTGCTTTCCCACAATGACCCTGGAGGGAGAGCAAAGCCCACTTCTCTCTTCAGGGGAAGAGTTCTTCAGCTGGGCTCCTTGGACCCCTTCAAAATCTCAAGGGATCTATGAACTTGCATGGGGGGAATATCCTTAATTTAAATTTGGAATTAATATATGTATATATTTTTATTTTTCAAAAATTTATTTCAATTATTTAAAATATTTTTCTGAGAAGGGGTCCATAGGCTTCACCAAATGACTACAAGGGTTCATTAAAAAGATTAAGGACCCCTACCTTTGAGGCTTAGCCCTTTTAAACAATAATTATTGTTATAATACTAATAGTAATAATAATAATAGCTAACATTTTTGCAGGGGTGGGGAACCTGCGGCCTCCAGGTCATGTGTGGTCCGCTAGGTCCTCAAGTGCAGCCCTTTACAGAACAAAGTTTGGATTTAGTCAAAAGACCTCACTTGAGGACTAAGTAGGCCACTCGTGTCCTCAAGGCCACAGGTTCCCCACCCCTGGTAGAGCTTGCTATGTGCCAGGCCCTATGCTACGTGTGTTACAATTATGATCTCATTTGATCCTCGTAACAAACTGGAGAGGCAGGTACTATAATTATTCTCATTTTACAGATCAGGAAACTGAGGCAGACAGAAGTTACATAACTTGCTCAGAGTCAAACAGGTAGAAAGGAGGGAGGTGCTATTATTTTCCCCATTTTACAGATCAGGAAACTGAAGCAAACAGAAGTGAAGGGTCTTGCCTAGGGTCACAAACCTAGTAAGTTTCTGTGGCTGGATTTGAAGTCAGGTCTTCCTGACTCCAGGCCCAGCTCTCTATCCACTGATCAACCTAACTGCAGTGTCATTAGTTAAATGGAATTCCCTTGTCCTAGGAGAGAAAGTAGCAGGCATGGTATTGGCTACTTCTTTGGGAGAATCCCAGTACTATATCTTCCCTTAGAAGGCAAGAGATTTACAGTAAAACAGAGATACTTCATTTTCTCTTTCTCCAACAACAGAAATGATAGAAATTTAGTGTTAGAAGGGATTTTCAAGCTGATTATATATATGGGCATACATGAAACAGATACCAAATGATTTGGGAAGGGGGCACAGGCAGTGAGGAGGCTCCTAAGAGCCTTCATGTAAAAGAAGATGCTCCAGTTGAGCCTGAAAAGAAACGAAAGATTCTAAGAGGGGAAGGGGAGCTAGGTGGCCCAATGAATAAAGCATGGTCATGTAGTCAGGAAGAACTGAGTTCAGATTCTCTCTGAGACACTTACTAGGTGTGTGACTCAGGGCAAGTCTCTACCACATTTTTTTTCAGACAGGACCTACCTTCCAGGGTTGTTGTAAGGATAAGCTATCACATCTGTAAAGCATTTTAGAAACCATAAAGGGTTCTGTACTAGCTAGTTAGCTATTATTAAGGACAGGAGGGAGTGCATTCATTCCAGGCACAGGGGATAAGCAGCGACTTGAAAGTCACAGAAAGAGGAATTAGTGCGCTGGGCATGAAGATTATAGCTCTGAAGGTGGAAGGAAGCTCAGAGGCCATCTAATGCAACATCTTCTTTGTTTAGGTGAGGAAAGTAAGGCCTCTAGATGTTAAGTGACTTGCACAAGGTTGCCCAGGTTAGTGTCAGAGTGGAAATTTGAACCCAGGTCTTCTGACTTTAGAATCAGCCTCTTTGGGCCCTAGAGTGTATGGAAAAGTTTGAAGGCAAAAGGAGGAAGGGACAGGAGAGGATGAGATAGAGAAATACTGTCACCAAAGCATAGAACATGAACTTGGACAGACTTCGGGAGGAGAGAAGGGCCTGGAATGTTGTGGTCCATGGGGTCATGAAGAGTCGAATACAATCGAATGACTAAACAACACAACAACAGTAAAGGACTGTCTGAAAAGATTAGGGCTCTGACCTGTTCTCTCCCAAAACCACTACCCAAGACACCAGAGGTTTCTTTTCTTTGGGCTTCTTCTCTCTTGAAACAGTGGGACCCCTATTTCCCTCTCGAGGGGCATTTGAGTCCATGCTATTCTAGCATCAGCTGGAGGGACTGGAAATGTTTAGCTCAGAGAAGAGAAGACTTGACCCTAATTTTCAAGTATTTGAAAGGCTGTCATGTGAAAGAGGGTCAGATTTGCTTTACTTGGTCCAGAGGCAGAAAAAGAAGCAATAAGTAGAAGTTATAGAAATGTCATTTTGGGTTCTTAATGCAAGGCAGTATCACATCAAGCCTTGGTGTCAGGAAAACTTGAGATCAAGCCAGAGGTCAACTGGTAAAAGGTAACAATTGACTCCTCTCTACCCTCCTCCTCCTGCCAAAAAAAAAAATTATAGAATTTTAAGTTTAATCTGCAGTATTAATATTTTCTCCATTACTTTCTTAAGTCTCTAGACATTCAATAAAACCATACTTCAAGCTCCGATTTATTGCTGATTTCCTAAATGTAAATGCTCTTGGGAGAGAGCTCTGGGAGAGAACCAAAGCACACTTTGGTTCAAGCCCCTCCTTTGATACATCCTGTCTAGGGAATTGTAGGCAAATCCCTTAAACTGCCAAGCAATTAAGACTATAAATTACAGATTTCCTCATCTGTCAGATGAGGAGCCGGCCTAGGTGACAGTTCTCAAGCTATAATTCAACAAGTTGCCAATCTACATTGTTGGAAGGAATTTCCACACGAAGTATTCCCCATACCAGTGAAATCACAGTACTGGCCTCACCCCCAAGGCTTTCCTCAAATCACATCCTAACAAACAGAATTATTTTCAAATTAAAAAGACTGCTTTGAGAAGTAGCGTGTCTCCAACATCTGAGGTCTTCAGTAGAAGCTAGATGTTTTAGAAAGGAGTTTTGTTCAAGCACCATGGAGGATATCAGGCTCCACAGCAAACAAGAACACTTAGTCTTTATTTAGCCTAGTTTTTAAAGGCAATTTAATAGAAATAATAAAATACCTTTTAATATGAAATCAGAAGTTGGTGTGGCCTAAAAGAAAAGGGGCTCAAATGTCTTAGAGCATGACTAGGATGACTTGGATTTCAATTCCATTCCGACACACAATAGCAGCATGTGACTTAGTTTCTAAGTCACAAATAAATTGCTGATCTATATCTCTGTTAGGAATTTCTATCTGGAACTTCCCAGCATAGATAAAAAATCAAATCCTAATCAACAAAAATTTTTATATACGTAATCTCCCTCATCCCTTTTCCATGTTATATTCCAGAAAGGCATAGATCCAAGTATTTAACATACTTAGATATATGTACAAAACATATGGTAAAACTTAAGCCCCCAAATCCCCGAGTTAAAAGGCTTCAAGTCCTTGAAACAGGTTAATAAACACCATGAATTCTTTAAATAGGTTAAAAAGTTAATATATTTAATAATATTACAATACATATGTATATACAAATATATGTACGAGAACATTTATGTAATTGATATCCTGCTTAGCATGGCATGCCCATTGAATACATCAAATATGTCACTTTGTATACTTTTTGTGAAAAACAAGACAGGAGAAAGGAAAGGAGTAACAATAAGAACCGGAATTGGAGAAAGATGAGGCTGTCAGTCTAGTAGAAGAAATCTCAGCCTAGGTTATCCTGGCTCATTTACCTGTTCCCTCAGGAGCTCTGATGTAGAGGAGTATGGCAGGCAAGGGAAGAGATAAAGCGATTGATCAAGGCATTGACAGAAGCCACTGGGGGCAGTCCTTTTTGCTAGCAGGCCCTCCAAAGTAGCTTAAAAGAAATGTGAGATGTGCATAGTCAGAGACATATCCACTCCAAATGTTCATGTGGACCATTTGTGCCTGTCTTGTAGTATAGAGCCTTCTAAGCTCATATTAGTTTGACCACAGCCAGACACGCTGTACCGTCTCCTGGACATTGCAGTGTTATTTTTTTCCTCTTTGAGAATGAAAGACAACCACCAACCAACCAATCTTATAACTATAATTCAACTAAAAGCAATCTAATCCTCAATACATGGATATTATCAATATATAGTTCTTAATTCTATTACCCTTATACAATCACTGATACCCATTAATCACAATGAACTGAGTAAATACTGGTTAATTTAGTAGGGGTATCAAAATTATTGTCACCTACATGTAGAAATTCTTCTCCTAGAGGTTTAAACAGCCAAGCACTGAAAGGATTAGGCTGATTCATTGATAAGTGATGTAGAGCACCAGCATCTTTACAGCTGTATTTTCTTATCACTTCTGGAAAAGCTCCACATTGTTTCTAGGTACTGGAGTTCTTGAGCATTTTACTGTTGCTATGCCTGGTTATTCTCTCTAATTCATACATATTTGTGGTTGGAAATCTTCCCTTCTAATCAGAAAATGGTCATTTTTATTACTCCATCCAATCATTTCTATTTTAAGCAAAAGGAAGGGAAAAGTGCTACTTTATGTTAGAATTCAGTACAACTGACAAGTGGGTTTACCACAGTGTGGAGTAAAGACTTGCAGTGTGTCACTAAAGTATATTCTGCATCAAGTTTTTTTTTTTTTAATTGGAATAGAATGGTAGTGAGAAAGCCTACAATTTTTTTCAAGGAAATGAATCCTTACAAATATTCATTTTTCTAGAAAAGGTAAATTTTGTCAGGTGAGCAGTAAAGAGAGTGATATATTAATTCTTTTTATGTATCTTCTGTGCTGGGATAAGTTTATGAGATCTTTGTGAAACTATCTTCTCTCTGTAAGTATAGATTTCCCTGTAATTTAATGTGTTTCATATTTAGGGTGTGTGAAAATGGAAAAATAGCATCCAATTATTACTTCATTTAGAAAATACTATGCCTTTGGTTTTTGATGAGACTTATAGTGGGTAAAAATTCCAAGAGACAAGGTTCCGGGTATGAAAAAGCAATTTATTAACTAGGCTAGCAAATAATCAATAAATTGAGGTCATGATCTCTCTTGGTGACCAAAGATGCCAAAGGAACATCCCAGGTCTGTCTTCCTGACAGCAAATTACTGGGATCTTCCCTGACAAGAGAATTGGTGGATATTTAATGAGGAGGTAGGCTAAGAGCTCTCAACACCTCCAGATTACTTCATCATGGAGAGGGGGAGGTCAACTGAGGAACAAAGCCTTATAATGAGATTCAGCATTCTCCAGCAATCTGGGCAAGGAAAACCACTCTATTCTCACTTGGTTTCTCCTTTGTGAGCCAGGTCCCTCCAAACTTTGATGAAGGGAACAAGGATACAAGAAACTCTCTTGATAGTGTTAACCAGCTCAGGCTGGCTTCTATTTACAGGGTAAACAGAAAGGCCCAGCCCAGGCCTTGGGAGAGACAGGAATGTGATCACATCCCTCAGCTAGAATGAGAGATCTCTCTAAAAGCTAGGTTGAAAGGTGAAGGGGAGGGGTTCAGAAAAGGCAGTATTACATTTTAATATTAATACAGCATTAAAATTCATTTTCCTCATTCCCCACTTTGATTCACTGAAAGACAGTCTCTTCAATGAATCACTAACTGGTATGACAGTTATAAATCTCCAGATTGATTCACTAGGGTACAACAAGACCTAAAGGTACTAAACACTTCACCAAGGGTTTTTAACAATGGGGCGTAAGTGTTTTATCAAGATGGGAACTGTGTGAGGGGAAAAAGAAGAGAGATTGACCAAGATATTATCAGGAATTGCTGGGGTCAGTCCCCTGCAGCAAGCAGACCTTACAAAGAACACCAGTGCATGGTAAACAGTCAGTGTCTTTCTCACTAAATCATTTCTCCTGTCCCATTTCATCAGTTCATCACATCTTAGGGCTTAGATGTCTTAAGTAACTGTCTGGTTTCTGAGAATGTCTTGTACTGCAGTTGTCTGGTCTTCTCTTGGGCATTCTGGAATAGGCAGGTTCTCAGAACAGCTTCTTCTAGCATATCTGCTTCTCAGGTCACTTGCAGAGATCCCCTTTGTGTTAAAATCTCTTGCAAAATTGATCTTAATATAATTTAATGCAGTTACTTTAATTTTGTTTTGCCAATAACTAGGTTATGGGGTGAAAACTAGCTCAAACCTTATGGTTTTAATCCTATTCATAATAGAGTTATATGAAGACCATCAAATTAGGAACCTCTAGATCAAAGAATGTACATTTGTCCATCTTTATCTAAACCAGATACTTGATTTAGACCCTGAACTTAAAAAAAAACAACTATGAGGATCTGACTTTTAGAATGAGCCCTTATGGTTATGATTTTATGTTTACCAATGTAGATATATAAGCTAAGGTCTAAGACTGCTTTTTAAATTGGCATTGATTTCACCACCATTTAACTTCTTTAGATTGGCATTCACTTAGTTTACCTTTTACCATGGATTCAAGTCCCATAAAGGGAAAAACTTCAGTTTTATTATCTATAGTCTGTTCTGTGAAAGTTAGCACAGTGTGGTATTGATGTATCTAGTGTGAAGGGAATTGTGATTTTCACATTAATCAATATGATATGTGTAATGAATATACTAATAATTTAGATTTCTCAAGAGCTGTCTTTCTGGCTTGGGAGTCAGACTTACAATGAGAGCTATTGAAATGATCAACCAAACCTTTGACAGTGCTCTCACAATCACTGCATTCTTGTGCCTGTGTACCTTAAGTGAATCAAATCAAAGATTGTAGAACCTCTTCCCATCACAGAACTCTGGTCCTGTACCCCTCTAAGTAACTACCTCCAAAGACTTCAACAATATTGCTCCAGAATTGTTGTATTGTCTTCCGTTAGTGGGCTTGTCATGGGAAACCACTCAGTTCTTGGGAAATGATTGTTTGTAATCCACCTTCCCCTGTCTCTTCCCACTTGTGATTTATGTATATAATCTGTCTTCACTTCAGCAAGGTGGAATTCTGATAGGGGAAATTCCCGATTTGCAAATCTGTTCCTCATAATGAAACTAATTAATTAAATCACTACCTGATTATACTGGTACTTTGTCTCTGGCTTGCTGTTTCATCATTCTCAGATTAGAGACTGGCTCAGTAAAATCCTGTTAACACTAGGCATAAAAATTCTGAACCCAGTTATTATATTAGATAGATAAACACACACATATACACATATTTATATATATAAAATCATCTGATCTTTTTTCCTCAAAAAATTTTCACTCTAGCTGTTTACTTCTGTTTTTTATTCTAGTTATTTACTTTCAGCTCCTTATACTTCTCATAGGAGGATGAGATGCTGCTAAGGATCCAATCCTATACAGGAGCGTATAAGTAACAACACTTTTTGTAAGTAGTTGACTTTCATGCTTAAGTTTAATGGCCACACAAATGAATTTACCCCAAAGTTGCTTATTTTACTCCACTGTAACAAAAAAGTGTGATGGGGAATAATACAATGGGGAACAGAATAATAATTCCAGATTGTATCAAATGAGTTGTCTATAATAAAATATGTTTGCTCTTCCTGACACTCTCCACATAGGTGTTACTACCCCAATTAAAATAAACCTAAGTAAAACTGTATTTCTTTTTGGTGTAGCAGAAGATAGAGTCCACAAGCTTCTCTGCTTTAAGAAAAATGATTGCACTGAAGTTCTTTAATATAAAACAGAAAATGTTTCTGATTTAATCTCACTAAATAATACATTATACCTTGGTCCCACAAACTGCTGCAACATTGTCCAGTCATTCTCATAAAAAACACTCAGATACTTCAAGGACCTTATCTTATACATGCGTATGTGATTTGTACAAGAAAAATGACAAGCCCAAGTACTCATCTACTTAGTTGTTTAGGATATGAAAAGGAGTATGATTTTGGCTAACTAGCTTAGATTTTACATATCAGCATCTTATTATAATTGTTCAGATGTGTCCTAGTAGTATCCTATTAGATAAAGATTTGGTCTACTGACCACCTGTCATGATTATAGAAATTTACCATAAAAGGAAAAATAGAGATAGAGCTATAGTAAGGAAAAAAATGCTCCCTTGCTTTGATGTCAATTCTAGGTAAGAGTCAAATGGGCAAACAATTTTATTGACAGAATATCACAGCCAGGCTTAAAATATTAGACAGGTGGGAATATTTTCCATTCAAAAGGAAATATCACACTGGGGAAATTGAGTCAGGAGAGTCCTTCTTCATTACATCCCAAAAGTTGCCCTCCCAGCTTTCCCTGAGGCAGAATTCCACCTGCAGTTCACAGATGGCACTCCAATAGGGATGCTGGTGTTATGGATCATTGGCTCAATAATATTTCTTGACAGTCATATCTGGAATCAGACTCAAAATAAAATCAATTATAGTTCCATAAGATTTAACCTTAAGAATGTGTCAGCACCAATTGCTTATGTTCCTCTTTGCTGTTTCTATGGCTGATAAAACCCAAATTCTGGAAATGTAGGGCCTGATGGTTTCCAGTTGGTAATAAGAGGTAGTATGTACATATGCTTTAGTAGAGTACCTTGGTCCCAGATTAAATTAAATTATATTCAAACGCTTTCTGAACTGAATTTGTCATGGAGCCTAATTACTTCAAGAATTTCAAGCCTTCAGCCCTCATTCAGAATCATGATCAAAGAATCAGAAGGAGAGAACCCATGTCCTTCTGAGGCAGTCGATTCCATTTTTGGAAGGAACTAATTGTTAGTTTTTTCTGACATTAACCCCAATTTTTCTTCTTCCCAGCATCTATCCCATTGCTCCTAGTTCTGCCTGCTGAGGCCAAGCAGAACAAGAGGGGTAGATACCAGGACAGTGAATGGCCTTGAGGCCGTGTCCATAAGGAGGATCAGTTGTTGGAATGGGACATTTTCAGCCTGAAGAAGGGAAGACTCAGGGGAGACATGGGAGCTGTCTTCAAGTCTCTGGAGGCTTGCCATATGGAGGGAGGATTTGTCTTTGTCTGTTTGGCCCTAGAGGGCAGAACCAGGAGCAATGTGTGGAGGTGACCAAGAAGCCAATCTGATTAGGCTTGGTGTGAGGTCAAATGTCCTAACCATTAGAGCTGTCCAAAAGGGGAATGGGCTGCCTTCAGAGGTGGTGAGGTCCATCTCATTTGTGGTGGAGATTCCTTTCCTGTATGTGCAAGATTAGAGGGCTGCTGAACTTCCTTCCAGCCCTTAAGTGCTGTGATTCTGTGAAGTTGAATGACTCTTCCACAGTGCAGTTCTTCAAACACTTGATGATGGTTATCATGTCTCTAGGGGTCTTCTCTCCTGTGAACTAAACCATTAATGTTAGTAAAGTTCTCTGAAGCCAGAGAAGTGGATCATAGACCTCAACGTCATGGTGCTCTCTCAGTGTACTATTGCTGTTCTCTTTTGTCCTTTCTTAATTTAGGTTGCATACTATTGACCACTGAGAAAAAATGCTCATTTAATTACCTCATTTAATTTGACATTCAGACATCTGAGGAACTAAAGATTAGCAGTTCTTTCTATTTCTTTCTTGAGTGGCTAATAAGGAGATTAAGGAGCATTTATTGTACCAGGTTTATAAATGGATATTTTTTTCTTCAGTTTTGGCAAACAGTTACATGTCTGTCCTCACAGGGAGGCGGTCAAGTTTTTCCAGGTACTGTAACATAGGCAGCCATCCTTATATAAGTAGAGTCAGGTAGAAAAATGCTCATTAAAGTCCCTAGAAATAACATTGTTCTCAAAAGGTTCAGCAATATTTGTGCTAGGGAGTGGATGAAGAAAGAGATTAACAATGTTGTCGTTAGGCTCCACATCCTTCCTACAGCTCTGTCAACCTTCCCAGGAAAACTCTGAGAGGGAAGCAGGACACTGTGGAATGCCTCCTTACAGTTGTTTCTTTATGAGGAAACCAAACTCCTGACTAGTCCTACCCCATGCTGACCATTTTCCTGAATCAACTTTATTAACTTTACTTAAGTCACAGGATTATAGAGAAAGTAAATGAGAGAAATTTAACTGACCTAAACAGACATTTCAAAGTATTAGTTAAGGATCTGATCATTTAAGAGCCTCATTAAGGCAATATTGATTCACATTGATCTACTCATCAAACAGTAACTTTTCAGAGAAAGAAAATCTTTAAGGATTGACATAAAAATCCTTGTGCTGTCAGTGTGGGGTTATGGAAAGAGAATTTGGAATCTGAATCCCACTTGTGCCACTGACTAGTTGTGTGACCTTGTGAAAATCATTTAACCTTTAATAATAATAGCTAGTATTTATATAGCACTTTAAAGTTTGCCAAGCATCTTACCTATGTAATCTCATTTGATCCTCACAATGACCCTATGAGGTAGTTGCTATTATTATCCCCATGTTACAGGTGAGGAAATGTTAAGTGGCACAGAGATGTTAGGTGACTTGTCCCCAGGGTCACACAGCTAAAGGTCTGAGTCAGAATTTGAACTCAGGTCTTCCTGACTTCAACTCCAACACTCTATGTACTGTACCACCTGTGCCTGAGTCTCAGGAATCTTCATTCATCAAATGAAGGGGGGGGTGACTGAATTCCCATCCAGCTCTAAAAATTCCCTGACATTCTCATTTGCTTTCTTGCTTCTTCAGTATTTTATGTAGAAGAGATGAAAGAAAATCACTGACATTCAATATGTAAGTTCCAAGGCTGTTCCACTTATCTGTGTTTCATTCTGAACTTCCTTCTATTCTGGGCACTTTTGTTTTTGTTTTTTTGGTGAGGCAATTAGGGTTGTGACTTGCCCAGAGTCACACAGCTAGTAAGTATTATGTGTCTGAGGCCAGATTTGAACTCAGGTCCTCCTGACTCCAGGGCTGGTGCTCTATCCACTGCGCCACCTAGCTGCCCCTATTCTGGGCACTTTAAAAAAAAATGCTTCACTGATGTTCTTATTTATTTATTTATTTTTGCACTACCATCATTTAACTTTATCTCTTCTCCCACTCACAAATTTACAAAACAAAACCAAAAACAAAACAACCCTCCTTTGCAACCAAACAAAACAAACTGCTGCATTGGCTATGTTTGAAAATGTATGTCTTATTCTTCACTAGAGGCAAGATTTGAATCTAGGTATTTCTAACTCCAGGCTCAACAATCTATCCACTACTTAAAAATGCCTCCCATTATAAATATAGCAATATCACATCCTGGTAATAATTCAAGAATCTTTTGCTTCTGTTGTATTTTTTTCCAGATTATGCTCTCTATGTTCTCTGGTCAGGACAACACAGAGTTTCGGGGTACATGAAATGTCTTTCATATTCAGTTCCAGCATTTGTTCTGAATGGACTCCTTGTCTCTCAATTGCATCCATTTTGAAATCAAGATTAATTACCTGCTCAGTGAGTTTTGTCTACCCTAGAAGCTGGAGTTTTTGTTTTGATTGTGCCCTGTCATTCTTTTCATCAGTTTTCTCTAAATGCTCCAGGGATGAGGCCAGAGGTGGCTCTAGTGACAGGGAGAAATATGGGGTGGAGATCTGCCTTTGACCTCTTTTTCATTTTCATTTTTTGCCCTTCTTTTTCAGGGATTTCCCTTCTCAAGAAAGGAGCCCTTGGTTGTGGGGCAAGTTGGGCAAAACTGTCACCAGCTCAGAGGTAAGAGAGAGTGTCTTATAGCAAACACGCTGACAAGAAGAACACAGTTTCTTTTATTGATTTATTTATTTATTTTTTAAGAAATGACTTACACAGGGTCACACAGCTAGCAAGTGTCTGAGGCCAGATTTGAACTCAGGTTGTCCTGATTCTAGGGCAGGTTGCTCTACTCACTGGGTCACCTAACTGCCACAAGGACATGATTTCCAGTTGTGGTACCTGTCAGTGGCTTGGGGGCACCTTGGCCTTTGGAAAGTCAACTGGGCTTTAGTAAGCTTCTTTACTGCGTGCACCTAGGACCTCGTCCTTTTGGTGACCTTGATTCAAGCAGGTGACATAGCAGTCTACTAAATCTACAAGACTCTCCCATAATCATTCAGTCAGTTAATAAGAAATTATTTCTGTGTCCAAGGTACTATGGTAAGGTCTGGGGATAGAAGGGCAAAAAACACAATCCATTCTCCCTTGGAAGTCAATCTAAGTGGGGGAGGCACAATATACAAATAACTAGGGTATGAGGGGTTGAGTCACTTAATTTTTCTTGGCCTCAGTTTCTTATCTGTAAAATGATGGGGTTGGACTAGCTGGCCTCTTTGGTCTCTTTGAACTCTAAATGGATGATCCTATGATCTGTGTGTGGCCTTAGGTAAATCATCTAGACTCCCTGGGCCCCAGTCTCCTTATTTTCAAAATGAAGAGGTTGAGGTCTCTCCTACCTCTGTATTGCTGTTGCTAAAATCTTTCCTACCCTAGAGGAACTTATCAGTTGATCAACATGTATTTATTCAATCAGTCAATTAATAATCAATCAAAAGTCTTTATCAAATGCCTACCTTGTGCTGGGCCCATAAGTACAAAGATTAAAGTAATCTCTACTATTGATGAGCTAAGATTCTAATAGGGAAAACCAGTGCATATAAAAGTCATATACAGCATAAATGTAAAGTTAATACAAACTTTATCTGTGCCATTGGTTTTATATCTATATCTGTATGAAGGGTTTTTAACTTTTTTTGTTTCACGGATCTCATTGGCACTCTGGTGAACCCAATAGACTACTTCTCAGAATAATGTTTTTATATGCAATACACGTAGAATTACAAAATAAAACTAATTACATTGAAATTGTAGTCATTAGGTCATTTTCAATTGTGTCCAAATATTCATGACCTCCATTTGGAGTTTTCTTGCCTAAGATACTGGAGTGGTTTGCCATTTCCTTCTCCAGTTGATTTTACAGATGAGGAAAGTGAGGCAAACAGGGATAAGAGGCTTGTCCAGGGTCACACAGCTAGTAAGTGTTTGAAACCTGATTTCAACTCTGAAAGATAAGTCTTCCTGACTTCAGGTCCAGCACTCTATCCACTGTACCACCTAGTTGCCCCATATATTGAAATTGTTATAAAAATTTCTTTAAAAAATAATTTCAGGGACTTGTGATTAAGAACTTCTAATTGATAGCTATTTGTATACAGAAAGTAATTAAATGCAAGGGAGTTTGAGGAGTCAGTAGGAGTCGGGGGGTAGAGGTGGAGGAGGAGGACCAGCAAGGGTTTCCTGCAGAAGATGAACCTGAATTGCATTTTATTTTTTTCCACGTAATAGTATTTTATTTTTCCCAATTCCATGTAAAGATAGTTTTCAACATTCTCTTTTATAAGATTTTGAGTTCCAAATTATTTTCTCCCTTCCTCTCTCTCTTACCCCCTCCCCAAGAAGGCAAGCAATCTGATATAGGCTCTACTTGGGTTCTACATATACAATCATATTACACATTTCTACATTATTCGTGTTATTAAAGAAGAATAAGAAAAAAAGAGGAGAACCACAAGAAAGAAAAAAAAGGGAAAATAGTATGCTTTGATCTGGATTCAGACTCCATAGTTCTTTCTCTGGATGTGGATAGCATTTTTCCATCATGAGTCTTTTGGAATTGTCCTAGATCATTGTATTGCTGAGAAGAGCTAAGACTATCAGTGTTGCTCATCACACAATGTTGCTGTTACTGTGTACAATGTTCTCTTGGTTCGGCTCACTTCACTCAGCATCAGTACGTTTCTATCCAGGTTTTTCTGAAGTCTGCCTGCTCATCATTTTTTATGGCACAATAGTATTCCATTACACTCATGTATCACAACTTGTTCAGCCATTCCCTTATTGATGGACATCCCCTCAATTTCCAATTCTTTGCCACCACAAAAAGAGCTGCTATAAATATTTTTTGTACATGTGTGTCCTTTGCCTTTTTTTATGATGTCTTTGGGATACAGCCCTAGAAGTGGTATTGCTGAATCAAAGGGTATGCACAGTATTACAGCCCTTTGGGCACAGCTGAACTGCATTTTAAAGTAAGAGAGGGACTGGCAGGTAAGGAGGGAGCGCATTCCAAGCATGGGGAACTGGCAGTGCAAAGGCACAATGAGGGATAACGGAGTCTTTCCAATGACCTAGCTGGTTCTCCCCAACATCTTGACTAATCAATACCTGATGGGAAACATTTTTACCAGGAAGTACTCAGCCCCAGGACCACAGCAGCAGCGGGCCACTTAAGGGGTCTAGGCTGCCCTCTGGCTGCAGGTTAGTTGGTTCGCGTGTCTGCTACAAACTGCTTTGCTAGCAAGCTCCCTGGTCAACCGCCAGAGAGTACGGAGCACCTCACAACCGGCATTAAGGCCAGTTTTAAACCTCCCTAAAGTCTTCAGCATGGGCTTCACTGCACGCAAAGATTGCGAGGTCTAGGACAACCAAGAAGCCCCTCGCCAGCCGCCCCTCCCTCCACCTGTTACACAGCGGAGCCCAAGTCCCGCCCCTTTCTGGCCCCAGCCAACCGGCAGGCCCCGGGGGCGGACCACGTGCCGAGCGGGAGGCTCGATGGGGGCGGGGCGGCCACAGCTCGAGGGCAGGGGGCGGGGAGCCGGGGCAGCCTCCTCAGTCGGTTGTGGAGGCGGCGGGAACGGCCACTGCTGCTCAGCTGGAACCTGCTCAGGGAGAGCGGACTCGCCTCCGTGGGCGGTGGGCTACGGGACACATCCACGACCCCGGAGGACCTCGGTGTTCGCCTTGCGAACCCGCCGCTCCACCGGTGAGTGTAGCCGGGTCGGCCTTCCCCAGCCGCGGCCGTGGGGGAGGTGGAGGCGCGCAGGGAGCGGGCCCCATCCAGCCCCTTCCCCTCAGCTCCCATCCCCCAGGCTCGGGGTCCCTGGCAGAGCGAGGGTGGTGGCCCCGGGGTGAGCTATGAGGGCCTCCGCGGAGTCCTCGGGGAGCTCGTCCTCGGCTCGGCCCCCTGCGGAGCTTCCCGGGACGGGCCGGGGCAGTCGGTGCGGGACCAGGTGGCCGTGGAGGCGACATCGGCCGCCGCTCCGGGCACAGCCGGCCGCCCTCTCCTCCCTCAGCCTCAACCTTCTGGGCCCGAGGCTGGGCGATCCCCCCACCCCGGGCGTCCCCGGGACCCTCGGCCGGGAGTGTCTCCTGCCCGCCGCTGCTCCGGCTCTCTCTGGTTCGGAAGGAGAAGTCGGGGCCCCAGCGCCCGCTGCGGGGCTTGGGGGGTTGGGGAGGGACTGGGTGGCTCTGGCAGGACTCCGTCGGGCAAACCCATCGGATGACCGTGGAGCCTCGTGCACCCCTGCTTATCTTTCCTCGCCCGTTTCGTTTCCTGGATGTGGAAGTGACCTGGAACCCCTGCCCCAGCCCCGGGGGCCGCCTGTTACCTGTCCAGTCCGGGGCGGGAGCGGCGTCTGCAGCACTCCCTTTCCTTCATCCCTTTCTCTCCCTTCTCCCTCCTTCCCTCCCCTTTCTCTCCTTTCCTTACTTTTTCCTTTCTCTCCTTCCCTCCCTTTTCCTTTTTCCCCTCCTTCCTCTCTTCCTTCCCCCTCACCTCCCTTTCTGCCCATCCTTCCCCTTCTCCTTGCTTATCCCCTTCCTTTCCTCCCTTCTTCCTTTCTTCCGCTTCCCCTTCTTCTTTTCTTCTTTCCCTTTTCCCTCTCTTCCTTCCCTCCTTCCTTCCTTCTTTACCTCCTTCTCCCTTACACCTTCCTTCCTACTTTCCTTTCCTCTTTCTTGCCTATCTCTCTCCCTCCCTTCTCCTTTCTTTCCTTTCTCTCCCCCCTCCTTTCCCCCTCCTTCCCTGTCCCCCCCTTCCCCCCCCCCCCCCCCCCCCCCGAGCCCCCCCCTCCCCCGGCCCTCCTGTTTCTGTTTCCTGAAGCCCCCTTGCTGCCCTCCTAGCTCCTTCCTGGGCTGCAGAATGAGCTCTATCGCAGCTTGGCCGCGGCTCTGAGGGAGGCGGGAGCCCCTGGCCACCCACCCACCGGCCTGCTTGTTAGAAATTGGAGAGATTCCAAATTAGCGGGAGCCGTGGGCGGGTCCCAGAGGCTTCCTCCCGGGAAAAACGTGAGCAGCTCCCACCGCCCTGCCGGGAGTGGTGGGTGGTGGGGTACGGGAGAGCCCAACTCTGCTTTGAAAATCGTTTTCGAAGAGCCGGTTTGGTCATGGTGAACTGAAGGGTCACTTTGGCGTGCTCCCTACCCTGGACCTAAACGTTTTGGGGCAGTGCATTTTGGATTGTTTTATGTTTGGGAGGAAGTAGGGTGAGAAAGACAGCTAGAGATGGGCCTCCCCCCAAAAAGACTTTTAAGACTATCTTGCGTATCTCGTGTAGTAAGAATCCCCTACGTCGTCGCAAAGGTGTGCTGAAAGAGCAGATTTCTGAAATGACAGGCAAATTGTTTTCCTTGTTTTTCCTGAGGAAGAAATATTGAGGTGGGAGTGTGAAGATGTCGATATTGGGCCATGTTACAACTTCGGTTGAATAGTGCATTTCTTAAATTGGAAATAATTCCATCCTAAAGTACCCGGGGTTAGGTGGTTTTTTTTTTTTTGTTGGTTTTTTTTGGTGGGGAGGGGAGGGTAGAAATAGTGGTGACCCAAGCCATACATAGCTAGACAGCTGTAGGAAAGGATCAGAGCTGAAAAGGACTTGAGACTGTCTGTTTAGTTTTACTGGGGGTGAAGGTGGGGCACTGAGGAGTTTAAGTGATTTACATAAAATCTTATCATACTCTTGGTATCAAAATCAGGATTTGGATCATTGGATCATAGAACCTAGTGTAGTTTCCAGAGCACTGGATTTGGAGAGTGCGGGCCTAGGTTCAAACCTTGGCTTTCTGTGACTACTGTCTGTTTGAGTGACCTTTGTTGAGTCAGTCTCCCCTGGCCCCACCTTAGTTTTCTCCTCTGAGAAAGTGAGTAGGCTGCGCTGAAGTCTCTTCTAGCTCAAAATCCTACAATTGCAATTCTGTAATAAAGCATTTTTGCATCTGTACTACATTTTTGATATCTGCATTCAATCAATCGACAAACATTCAGGAAGCACTTACTTCTGTGCCCAGGCACTTTGCTAAACTGGGGGTACCAAGAAAGGCAAAAAGAGTCTCAGCCCTCTAGGAGCATGCATTCTAATGAGGGAGACAGCATGTAAATAGAGAAATGTTTGATTTAGAAGTCAAAGCATTACAGAAAAGGCAGTAGTAATATTTTGGTTAGCTATAGGGATAGGGGGTGAAAAGGGTTCCATTCAAATTTAGGGAGAGTTGCACAAATGTTTTTTGTTAAGTTGTCTGTACAGTTCAAGCTCTGAAAGTGCTGGCTACCATTTCTGTATTTTTTAAATATAATTTTATGTAATTTGTATAATTTACAAATACTTTGAAGTGATAGAAGAGTTAGAATAAAATTATGTACCAGTTTAACATGGAAATATTTTTATAATTGTAATTTCCTGTGGAAACTCAATTTTCAGTTAAGAAACTATGCCTGTATGAATATTCATATAGGAAAGTATATCAAGTGCCAAGTTTTTCAGTCTCCATCTTAGTTTGCTGTTAAGGCCAGGTACCAGGAGAAAGCTGGACTGAATACCATATCTGACATTAGTAACTGTGACCCCAGGGCAGTAAGTCCTGCTATGTACCAGGCATTATCCTAAATCCAGGGAATAGAAAGAGAAAAGTGAAATTGTCCTTGCCCTGGAGGAGATTCTGTTCTAATGGGGGAGACAACCTATACATGTATGAGTATTTACAGGATGTGGACAGAATGAATCCAAGGTAGATTAGGGAAGGAGGGCACCACCATTGAGGGCATTAGGAAAGACCTCACGTAGAAGGTAGCATTTCAGCAGAGCTTTGAAAGATAGCAGTGCTTCCAAGAGGTGGAGGTTAGGAGGGAGAATATTTCAGGCCTGGGGAACCACCAGGGCAACAGCACCAGAAATGAAGGGCTGTTTGAACAACAATCAGAAGGCCTGCTTGGCTTGGAGTAGAGGAGTGACATGGTTAGACCTGAGCTTTAGGAAAAGCACTTTGGTGGCTGTGTGGAAGATGGATGAGAGACTTGAGGCAGGAAGACCAAAGAGGAGGTGAGAGGTGATGAGAACTTGACCTAGAGTGGTGAGAAGGGGAGGTTAGGCCATAGAGATGTGATAGGAACAAGATTTGGCAACTGATGGAATTACATAGGGTGAAGGAAAGAGGATTAGGTCCAATTCCCTTTTCAGTTTGGGCTCTATGTTGGATTATCTACATCAGAGTGGGAAATAGCTTTCATGAGCATACCTCTCCCACTTTTATTCCTTGCCCAATGTTTATTGTCCAGGAACCTTTAAATAGGGTTATTTTCTTTTGAGGAACTTTCAGTGATTTTGATGAATGAATGGTAAAACTTTCTTACTTGGAGCTGTGCTAAATGCTGGAGATAAAGATACAGACAAACCAGAAGGTCTTGCACTCAAGGAGTTTACCTTCCAATGGAGGGAAGCCATCCCCTAAAGAGAGCCTGAAAACTGAGAGTGGTGTTTGAGTATTCCTAGTTTAGAAGTGACCAGCAAGTGGCTGAACTGGTGTAGAGCCCAGCATCACAGCTCTAGAATACAAGGCTCTGAAAGGAGAATGAGGATGATGGCCAGTGCTACAATGGCCTTGATTCAGGTAGAGATCACTAGAAAGATGTTGTACACAAAAGAAGAGTTTGCATAGAGAGTCATTGTTATTATTGTGCTCTCAATTGCCTTTTTTGGATATTAATAAGGCATGAGATTTTTCCCATGTTTTTGGTATCTTTTTCAGACTCCTTGTATATATCAGTCCCTTACCACCCTCAAACTTGAGTCCTCTAGCATGAATCTCTTGTCTATTTACTGGTCCAACTCTGATTGCTTTTCTCATCTTTGTTCACTTTAGGGGCATGTCTGTCTCCCAGTAAGCATATCCCAGATCGTCATCCTAGTGTCTAAGTGTGGGAGTTAACATTGATTTTGATGGAGAAACCTATTTTATTGATTTTAACCAATTTAGACAAATTTTATTGGAACAAATTTGCATGATTTTTATTTTAGAGTACAGATCCCAAATAAAGACTCCTTATTTTGGAAGGATGAAATCTAAAGGGAGGAATGTGATATATTTATCATTCGAACAATATAGGATGAACAAGGATACAATCGCCAATTTAGGCAATAGTAGATTTAAGGGCATAGTTCAGCTTGAAACAGGGTAAGCTTTAAGACAAAAGAGACACATTTTACTGTAGATAAACTTAGAGAACTTTCTACCCCACAAAGTTGTATAGGCTCAAGATAAAAATGTTCAAGAGCAATTTAAACAAATTGAGTACTTACAGATAGATATTATGGAAAAATAGGGTTACTTTAAAGGTCATCATTGAGGCTTGAGATGATGCCCTGAAGAGCAACCATGCCTTCTCCCAAAATTTTTTCTTATTCTTAGAAATAAAGTAATGGGAACTTAGTAGCATTTATTATGATACCATGTACTCAATAATTGTTGTCGTCTTCTTTTTTTGATGAGGGGAATTAGGGTTAAGTGACTTGCCCAGAGTCACACAGTTAGGAAGTATTATTTGTCTGAGGCCAGATTTGAATTCAGGTCCCCCTGACTCCAGGGCTGGTGCTCTATCCACTGAGCAACCTAGTTGCCCCCTGTCTTCTTTTTTCTTAAAGGATTTTTGTTTTCTGTTACAGACCTTTACTAGATAGATTTCAGAAGCACCGCAACAGTTGGGATGTTGCAGCAGAATGATGGAAACAACAAGCATTGTTTATCATTTGCCTGATTCTCTCTATGAAATCTTTTTGCTCTTCCTAATTCTGGAAACTGGGGAAATGGTGCACTGCACCAAGAGCAACTCTTTGAGCAGCACAAATTCCAACCCAAATTGGTGTAACAGCCCCATTATTGATCTGGAATACATCAAGCAGTTGGTCAATGATGTCAGGAGGCTCTGTTTGAAAGAAGCTATCCTCTCAGAAGGTGTGTACCAGCTATTTTGTCTTAGAAGCATCCAGGGATAGAAAACCAAATCTGTGTAACTAGTTTTGCTTATGTGTATCTAGCACTGTTAGTAACAGAATTTCCCTTCTGTTATTCTGACTCTGGTTTATTACTTTTTTTTAAACATAATCAGTGTTTATGTGAAGTGGTCGATGTGACTTTTGGATACTTTGCTTCCTCACTCAAACACAGTGCCTGTTTGGGATAGAGAGTGTTTGAGGCGTTTATAGTTTAACATTTCGAAGTTAATTTTAACTCAATTCATTGGTTTTTAATAGACTAGTGGCTTTACCTTTCAAAAGCACATTGTTTACATTTTAGCCTAGATTTAGTTTCCCTTAGTGTTAAATATTGTCCAGGATAATCAGATTTGATTTACTTTCTTCTTCCATAGGTTTCAGTCTTCAGTACACAGAAGGATAGGACTCTTTAAGATTTATCCCAGGAAGTTTGTCTTGGGAGAAAATTAATATTTTCCTCTGTTAAGGATTTTGCAGGTTAAATATATTCCTATAAGCAGTCAGCCAGCATTTATCAGGTCCCTAAAATGTGCTAGTCACTGCTATGCAGTAGAAATACAAAGATAAAAATAAAACCATTGCAGCTCTCCAAGGGCTTACTCTTTATTGGCAAAGGCACATAACATAAAAAGGTTAAAAATATAGATAACATAATTTTGTTTTTTGTTTTTGTGAGGCAGTTGGAGTTAAGTAACTTGCCCAGTGTCACACAGCTGGTAATTTCAAGTGTCTGAGGCTGGATTTGAAGTCACGTCCTCCTGACACCAGGGCTCTTGCCCTATCCACTAAGCTACTTGCTGCCCCATAGATAACATAATTTTCAAGAAACGGCACTGCCAACTGGGGAATCAGAAAAAGCTTCAAGCAGAACCTGTTGTTTAGCAGAGCATTGAAAGAAACAAGAGGTTTTAAAAGCCTGAGATGAGGAGGGTGCGCTTTCCAGGCATGGGGAGAGCCAGTTGAAAGGCATGGGGATGGAATGTTGTGTGTGAGGAACGCAGGAAGGCCAATTTGACTGGATTGTAGAGTGCAGTCGGGAGTCTGGAAGGAAAGGCAGGAGCCACCAGCATTTCCATCTCCTCCTACAGGCAATAGGGAGCCCCTGAAGTCAGAGAATAGAGGAGTGACATGGTCAGAGGTGTGCTTTAAGAAAACCACCTCAGCAGCTGTGTAGAAGATGGATTAGAGTGAAAAAAGACTTGAGGAAGGAGGCCATTTAGAAAGCCCTTAGGACAGACCAGGTGAGAGATATTGAGGATCTGAATTAGGGAGGTGGGCATGAGAGGAGATAGAAGAGGATGGCTATGAGAGATTATGGGATGAGAATGGACAAGATTTGGCAAATGATTGGATATGTGGGATGAGCAGAATAAGGAGTCAAGGACAGTGCCCAGTTTGGGACCACTTTGTGACTCTAAGAATGATGGTAGCCTCAGCAGAAAGAAGGTTGGTTTTGTGTGGAAACATAATGTGATAGAGTGGATAGGTTATAATGTGATATAGTGGACTTGAATTCAGGAGAACTTGAGTTCAGCTCCAACCTCATATTCTTACTTCCTATGTGACCCTGAGCATGCCACTTACCTTCCATAGAATAGTTTCTTCATCTGTAAAATGAGGTTAAAATAATTTAAATTTATGATCCTGTGTTTCTTTGAATTCTATTTTGTGCCTTTTGAATCTGAGATTTCGACGGGACATCTAGTTTAGAGTGATTTAACAGATGAGGAAACTGAGGCAAACAAGGTTAAGTGACTTGTTCAGGGTCACACAGCTAGGAAGTGGTTTAGGTTTGTTTTGAACTCAGGTCCTCCTGACTCTAGGCCTGGGACTCTTTGTGGTGTACCACCTAGCTGCCCAGTTATCTACACAGAGATGATAATTGAACCCTTAAGAATTAATCAAGTCAACAAGCGAAAGATTGTAAAGAGAGAATAGATGGCCCTGAAGAGGGCCATGGAGTCACAGCCACACTTAGGGGTCATAAGGTGGGCCATTGAATCATTGTTGGTGACTGTGAAGGTACATTCAGAGAGGTAGGAGAATAACCAGGGCAGGGCAGTGTCACTAAAATCAGGAGGAAAGGGTGGTCACCAGCCTCTGATGCCACAGAAGAGTCAGTAAGGATGAAAATGGAGGAAAGGCGGTCAGATGTGACAGTTAAGGCTGGATCTCTAGCTGATAAATTACTCTTAGATTCTTTATTGGGTGATAAATCTGGGGGAGATGAGCGTCAGGGGAGGAAGCCTTGCTGAGTGATGGGGGCAAAGGGAGAACCTTGAAGGCACAAGAAGTGTTCCTCCGTCCATACCTATTGTGCCATGGAATTAGGACAAGGGTGGCCATGGATGCCATTTTTACGAGAGAAGCAGAATCTCTGAGAGTGCTGGAAAGAGGAAGGGGGAGAGATGGAGGAAATGGGACTTATCACCTTTGTTTCATTTTATGTGTAGATAGTTTTTGTTGTTGTTTTGTCCTACATTCTCAAGAGGACCATGACATCAGGGAGATGATGCCATGACATGCAAGTAAATTGGATTTAAGTAAGGGAGGGCTGTGCAGAGTCACTAGACTCACTTTCAGTGAAACATTTGGTTGTAGTTTATCAACATATAAAGTATTAGCTATTCCTGTTACTTTTGGCTATTAAGGGCTGAGTATTATTTTTAATGCTTCTCCAAGGAAAACATGAAATGTGTACCTTTGAGGAATATTTCTCTTGGTAAAAACTGTGAATTAGTTTCAGGGCCTTGGGATTCAGGACATCTTGTGATGAGATCCTATTGGGCTTTTACTTGATAGGGCATTTCTTTTAATACAATATGTATTTTATAGTGAGAGTAGACAACATCACCTTCTGAGTGGTGAGAAATTTTTTTAAAATGCGTATTAGGTTTTAGCTTTGATACTGGTTTTTTATTTATGATGTCCTTCTGAACCTTCCCTATCTCGTAGTATTATTGTGAACATCAAATGAGATGATAACTAAAGTGCTTTGAAAATTAAAAGTAATAGGTAAATATCAGGTGGTGTATTTGATTTCCAGCCCCATCAACCTAGCATGTATACCTTTTGATTTTGGGGACATCATGTAATAATCTGTGGGTTTCAGCTAATAGTAAAGTGGCTATCTCAGAATTGGGGCCAAAAAACAGTCATGAAAGGGCAGTAATGTTTTGTTCTGTCAGGGAGTCTCTGAGAGCAGTGGAGTGTCTGTCTCCTTATGTTTTATCCTTTTTCTCCACCCATTACAGAAAGGCTGGCTCATTTTCACAGTGCTAGTTACTTTTCCATTTTGTTTGAAATGTTTTAATCATTTAGCATAGAGATGAGCAAGTAGTTATCAATTTGAAAAATCCCGAAATACTCATGATGAAAAACGCTATCTACCTCCAGAGAAAGAACTGATGACATCTGAATACAGACTGAAGCATGCTGTTTTTCTCTTTCTTTTTCTTTCTTTTTTTGTTTTATTCAAGTTTTCTTCCACAAAATGACTGATATGGAAATGTTTCACATGATTGCGTATACATATACATTCATATATATAGTCACACATCTATATACAAAAAATAGACATGCACATATCCTTTGTCAGATTGCTTACCATTTCAGGCAGGGTAGAGGGGAGGGAAAGAGGGATAGAATTTGAAACTGAAAGCTTAAAAAAACCCAAAACAATGAATGTTTAAAATTCTTTTTCCATGTAATTGTGGGGAAATGAAACAGTATTTAAAAAAACCAAAAATATTGCTTGTAGAGTCATATTTCTTCATTAACTGACTTCATATTTGATGGAAATCATCTTCTCTCGTTTGGAAGAATACATTGCTTTCATCGGGCAGCCTGAGAGAAACCCAGGAACCAGACTTAGTAATTGTACTACTGCAACATTAAAGGGAAGAAGTTGGAAGGAGAGCTAGCATGGAAGCAAATTCAAGAGAATTGACCTTTTGGAAATATGAATTTGTTTACAGTTTAGTTAGAAAGTCTTTACATTTCACACACACACAGTCTGAATGAATTAAATTTCAGTCATGTAATAAAGCATAATGTGGTAGAAAGAGTGCTGGTAGTCCGGAATCACACTTGGAAGTCTTTGTTTTTTATTAACCATGTAACTTAGGGGAAATCACACAACTGCTATTTGGGACATCGGTTTTCTCATCTCTGATACAAAGGGGTTGGACTAGATGTGATTTATATTCTTTGATTATTCAATTCATATTTTTGTTCAGATTGTGAAATTAGACATTTTAGTGAATATTTCAGGCAGCAGATAAAGTTATTGCTGTAGAAGTAAAGATTTGCCAAATACACAGAATAAATATTGAATCTTTGGTATAATTTAGGAAATTATTCTATTTTTTAGCTGGGACCTTTTTTAATGTGTATTTTTATGGTGGTAGCTTTGTCAATAGTGTTGCTAGGACCCTGACATCTGGAATACATTTCTTAGGATAAAAAGTGTTGGTAAACTTATTTCTAAATAATTAGGTGTTCTTTTGTGCTGACTTCTTTCAAGGATACATTGTACATGTTACTCTAGTAGACTGTTTTAGTTGACTCCAGTTTTTAAAATTTATAACTAAATGTGGACAAATTGATATGGGAGATTAGAGTATAGACTCTCTGTTCCTTGTTAGAAAATGGTTATATAGAAATTCTTCTTACGTGACTTCTTTTCAGCAAAAGGTTGCTAATGTAGACTTTTTATGCTTGTAGCAGATGTGGAGTCTGCAGTTTTAGATCTCTATCCAGTATCATTAAAGCATATTATGAATAATTACAGGGTAAATTTTGCATCTTATATTAAAATGCTGAAGCATTCAATTATATATGTGCTTAAAGTTTAATTACGACACAGTAGATGAATACATTTGCAGTATAACTACTAATTCAAGTTTGTGGTTAGTGACTACCTTTGGTGTATATTATTGCATGTTTCAGTGATTCCATCTAGTTAATTTTAATTAATAAAAATTTTTTTAGGTAGTATCTGGTTTCCCAAATAAATTTTATATAGCTGATAATGCTTTACATATTTATGACTCTTGTTTTCAAAATGTACTTGAACTTACAATTATAAAGCTCATATTTTTCAGTATGCCTTCTCTAACGGATTTATACTGATTAAGTACTAATATGGAAATCCTCACTTTCAGAAATGAATTGTATATAACAGGAGTGTTAGTTTCACCAAACATTGAATTTAAAGTGGGATGTTATAAGACAAAATTGGCCTCTTAAAAACATCCCCAATATCTTCTTTCCAAATCTGTTCATTCTTCTAACTTTTTTTCATTAAATTTTTCAGTAAACAGTAAGCTTTTTTCATTAAACAATTCAGTAAACTGACTTCATTATTTCAGACAGTGGAATCTTATTCAAAACCTTAATTAATTTTTTACTTCATTTTTTCTTACCTCTCTGATCTGTTCAGCTATTATCTCCCTCCTAAACCCTTTTCCTCCTCTCAGTACCATCAACCTAAAGAATCTCGTTTTTCTCTCCTTTTTATATTCCCAGCTATTACAGTAATTCTCTGACTAGTCTTTTCAGGATCAGTCACTCCTTCACTTTATCATTGTTGCCAGGCTTATTTCCCTGCTGAGTTGGGTAAAGTGCTTTTATAAATATCAAAATGCACTGTGAATGTAACCTCTTCCATCTTGCCTTCATCTGCTTCTCCCCTTTTAATTATATGATTAGCACTTAAACAATTTGGAAACCAAATCAAGTGGGGTTGACTGCCAATGTATATTATTTGTCCTTGTTGATGACTAGTCTATAGAGGGTCCTATAAACAGAAGATTGTCTGAGAGGTCGTGAATTCTTTGACCATGTCAACTGAAGCAAAAGGGAAAAAAATATTCCTTCTATGTTATTTCTGCCAGAAATTCTTTAGTGGTTAGCTTGGCATTCAAGGCCTACAAGTGCCATCCAAATTTATCAGCTTTATCTCATGTCACTTCTTCTGCATACTCTAGTCATCTCTGTCCCCAGAACAAACCCTGCTCTTTCCCTGTTTCCCCAACTCTGTTTTTGCTCAGATTGTTTCCTGTGTTGGAGTAGACTCCCTTGAATTCCTCTTTTTCCTTTAAAACACAACATACAAACCTGAAGACTTCCCTGAGTCCTCCCTAGTCATTAATGACTTTTCTCCCTTCCCTAGTTTTCATGTTATACTTTATGTATCTCTAATGCATATCTCCAATACTTGCATTATTATTTTTATGTCATAAGTTTGCATATTTGTATACTCCATAAATAGAGTGATATTTTTTCTGTACTTAGGATGAGGAAACTGAGGCCTTGAGAAGTTCAGTGACTTGGCTAATGTCAGACATCCATAGCAAGGAGCACAACTGAGATGTGAACTTGGGTCCTTAGACCACAGATCCAAGGTTGTTGTCATTGTATCCTCCCTGCATTATCCACAGTGATCAAAGGTGCCCTCATGTGGTGTTCTGCACATAGGATGTAATTAATAACCATTGTTGGAACTGAATTCAGGGCAGTTATGATTTGGAGAAAATGTAGCTCTTTCACAAAAAAAGGGATACATGTAATGGAAATAAAGATGCTGGCAATCTTAAACTTGGAATACTTTACCTACCAATAATCTGGAGATACCAATAACTACTGCTTTCCTGTCTAGGGAGCTTTTATTTACTGTGAATACCATCGTGGGCCAGAATTAGCCTAGTGTTCTTTCCTTCTTAACCCCCTTCCCTCCTCTGCCATTGCTCTGTGTATTGGAATCCCCACAGGCAGGCCCTTTCCTACTGTGCTGCTGTGGCTGCTGCTAGAGCTTCCATCCAGACTCATCAGTGTACTCTTCTCCCCTCTCAACCCCATCAAAGGCCAAGGGCTGTTAGAAGCTCAGAGGTGAGCAGTCCTAGCAGGGTTTCCCCAAGGCAACTCTTAGTGCTGTTTCAGCTTTGTTTGGGCTTTTGGGTGCTATTGTGAGAACACACCCACTATTTATAACATTGTTTTAAATGGGAAAAGCATTCTGAGGTTCAAGTAAATGATTTGTACAAATGAACTTTTGGAGCAGAAGCCATTCATAAGTTAGGAACTGCTTGCTCTGTACTAGTAGGTAGAATTTATTTGATATTTGCAAGGAGGGGAGTACAACTTAATTCTGGCTTTAAGCTCACCTAAGAACAAAACCCATTCCAGAAAGATTTGCTTTTTACTCTTAAGGGAGTTTCAATGAGCTAGTTCTTAAAGGAATAGTTTTTAATTCTTTAAACGGAAATTGAACAGCATATGTTGCTTCACAGTAGCCAAAAGAAAGGTACCATTACAATGTTAATCAAATTTCTACACCGAAATCGAGTTAACTTTTTGTGCATAAAATTTTGTTATTTGATGTTTAGGAGGTATCCACTGACTTCATGAAGATAATTTTAATGAAAACTAGGAGATAATATATATCTTATTGTTGTAGCCTTTCAGTAACTTAATAAGGATGAACAATGAATTTTAAAACAATTTTTGACCACAGTTTTGCTTTATCTCATTTTTCTTATCCAATGGTCTCATGCCCTCTAAATGAGACTTTGGTTTTGTCTACTCCAAATAAACCTAAATGCTAAATAGTTTAATAACACTGAAGTCTTCTGAATAAAATAGCATTTAAAAGAACATTCTTTTTCTTTTGTAAGATCATAATTTTTGTCGTGTATAAACATTGTCTGCTGATTTACTCCCAAGTCCCATTTTTATTGTATCCTGGAGAAAAGACAGAACATTTGTAGTGAAGAATTTGATGCTGACTTTATAGCAAATCATGTAGCAAGCATGGAACCAGGAATTAACTTGTTTGGTATCATTAAATCATACTAAATCCTTTTCCAAATGGAACAACCTGCTTGAATTTTGCAGTATCTCTCGACTGGAATTTGGCATTGTCAACTAGCCCTGGTGTATTTTTTAACATCTCTTTGTGCAGGAAATAGGTCTGATTCCACAAATTCATTTTATTTTTATTTTCAGAACAGAAAAAGAGCATCATATATGAAACTGCAAATCTACTAAGTATAGTTGGTTTTTAAAAAGCACATGATCAATTCAACCTTATGCTTTCAAAGCTGTCCTGTTCGTGTTTCCTTCTGACCTTCCTTCTCTTTTTCCCGTTTGCATTTCAAAAAAATGCTTCCAATTACTCTTTTCCAATGACACTATTACTACCTTCATTCTTTTCTTCACTCCCCCACTCATGAAATAAAGAAAAAATAGTCCCTATAAAAATAAGCATAGTCAAGGAAAACAAATTCATACAGTTGCCATGTCCAAAAGCAAAATGATTGATTTTGTACCTTGAGTCTATCCTCTCTCTTTCAGGAAGAGAGTACCATGCTTGATCATTAGTTCTCTGGTGCCATGGTTGATCAATGTATTTATAAGAATTCTTAAATCTTTAAATAGTGTTTATTTACAGTACTTTAAGTGTATAATTGTTCGCCTGGTTCTGCTCACTTTCCCCTCTCTCGGTTCATACAAGTCTTCCCAGGTTTTATACAACCATCACTTTGATCATTTTTTTGTTTTTGTCTTTTTAATTTTTTGATCATTTTTTATAGCACTATGATATTCCCGTTATTCATATGCCATAATTTGTTCAACCATCCCCCCAATAGTGGGCATCTCCTTTGCTTCCTGCTTCCAGTTTTTTGTTAGAAGAAAAAGCTGTTATAAATAATTTTGCATAAATGAGTTTGTTTTCTCTTTCTTTTATCTCTTGGGAGTGGGGTAGGGGAGGGGTGGTAGACTTGGTGGTAGTATTTCTAATATCTAGAAGTTTAGTTACTTAGGAGAGTCAGAGTTCTAAATTGCTCTCCAGAATGGCTGGACTGATGGACAGTTTAGCCATATCTAATGTTAATACAACTTTTGGTGAGTCTTATTTAATTTTTAGCCTCTTCCTATGTCTTTAAAGAGCCATTGAGGACCCCCAGCATGCAAAAGAGTTAGAAGACAATTTATAATGTACATTTTTGGTAGCTGAAGAGATGGACTTACCTGGGAGTTGGCTGTGCCCCTAAAGCTGAATATAAAATTGGCTGAGATACAAAGTGATGCTTTGTAACTAATTTAATGAAGGCATGTAGACTTAAAGAGTTTTAAAATCTTCTAAGTCACTTATACTTATTTATTCTGCTAAGCCATACAGTTTACCTTTTGGATAAAGAAAGTTCTGGACAATAGATAAAAGCTGAGAAGTCAGAAGATGTTAAGAAAATGTTATAGGGAAACCTAAAGAATATCTTAACAGCATGGACTGTCTTTTTAAATGGGTGGGGTTAGGTGTGCAGTGCAAAGTGCTGGGTTTGGGCACTCAGGAAGACTTGAGTTCAAATCCAGCCTCATACACTCACTAGCTATGTGACTCTGGCTAAGTCACTTCACTTCTGCCTGCCTCAGTTTCCTTATCTGTAAAATATAGATAACAACACCTATCCTCTAGAGTTATAGTGAGAATTAAATGAGATAGTATTTGTAAAACTTTTAAGACAATATCTGATACATAGTAGCTACTACATAAGTGTTAGGTATTGTGGTGATAGTAGTAGGGGTGGTACCAATAGAAGTAAAGTGACTTGATTTAGGCCACTCAGCTAATTGAGTGCCCAACCTGGTCTAGAACTTCTAGGCTACTCAGCTCATTGGGTATCCAGCCTGGTCTAGTACCCCTAGGCCCCTTAGCTAATTTAGTGTCAAGCCTGGTCTATAACCAGGTTTGTTCCTACCCGGTCTAGTTCAATTCCTCTGCCACCTGTGTAATTAATACAGTTAGGTTACTCCCTTATATATCATCCCTAGTTTTAAAGTTCTTTCTTACTTCATTCTGTTACATTTTTGTGAAGATTGATAGCATCTTCCTGTTTCAGAGTGTCTAAGCTGAATTAAAAGTCAGTGTAAGTATTGTCATTTTGAAAAGTCAAGGAAAATGCCATGGCTTTCTTATTTATTTAAACATATCCATGAGGTGTTTGCAATCTAAACACTGGGGCGTTGTGTATTAGCTCCTGAGAACCAGAAAATAGAACTGACTAATCTGTTTTTACTTGATAAGCTGAATAAAACAAAAAAATTAATTGCTTCAGTAGTGAAATAAAAAAAATTGAAACTTAGATTTCCATCTTACAAGGAAATTAAATACACAAAGAACTTTGAAAAAATGAGATTTTAATTTTTCTTAATTGAAAACAACTGAATTGTAATTCAAATGGTGAAGGACTTTTTAATAAAACTCAAATCTTTTAATATACTATTCTGTAGATTTTGTAGTGGCATAGCTAGGTGGTGCAGTAGATAGCATGCCAAGCCTGGAGTTAGGAAGACTCCAGTTCAAATCCAACTGCAGATACTTCCTAGCTATGTGACCCTGGTCAAGTCACTAAACCCTGTGTGCCTCAATTTCCTCATTTTTAAAATGAACTGGAGAAGGAAATGGGAAAACACTCTGGTATCTTTTTTCAAGAAAACCCCAAATGGGATCACCAAGAGTCAGACCCTAGTGAAACAATTGAACAACAGATTTTGTAGTATGAAGATTTGTTTGTGTGTAGAAATGAAATTGAAACTCAATTGAATTTTAATGCATCATTGCATCTTTTAAATTTATTCTACAGTGGACTTTGTTGTAGGAAAGTCTGACCTGAGGATTATAATATAACTTCATGTATATATTTTAAAAATACATGTGTATATAAATAGTCCTTTATTTGAAACTCAGAACAACCCTGTGAGGTTTGTAGTACAAATGTTATCCACATTGTACAGGTGAAGAAATAGCCTCAGAGATATTAAATGATTCTTTTCTTTGGATAGCTTCCAAAAGAAATTTATTACTGAAGAATTTCATTCTAGTGATATCACTTGTGCACAGACTCTGACATGGACTCTGAGGATAATTTTATAATTCAATAGATGCTTGATAAATATTTAATTGAATTGAAAATATGGGTGAGTTTTGACTATTAAGAGGTATTTTACCCCTTAGTATTTTCTGAGTGACTAATACTATAATTATATTTACTTACAGCTTTTATGAAAAAGGGCTTGTGCTATAATATATTTTATGTAGATAATCATTCAGCTCTGAATAGCTTGTGAATTTATACATTTCTCCAGTTTATTAGTAGGTTAAAATTATTGCCCCTTTTGACAAACACTTTTGTTCATGTTTTCTAATGACCTTTTAAAATACTTGAGAAAAAGTTACATTTTTAGATCTATTTTCAAATCTGTAAACTCTTCAAATTTCTATCAATGAATAGCTCCATAGCTTGTTTCATTTCATTTTTAAGAGTATATCTATAACAAATATTTATGAAGCACCTAATGTATGCCAGGCACTTTGCTTGGTACTCTGTGTACAAAGGCAAAAACTAAGTAGTCCCTGCCCTCAAAATTGCATTCTATTGGTGCTGCTGGTGGGGAGGGTTTAGGAGGGAATTAAAACAGGCTAAGGAATGGTGAATCAGGGCTTCTGAGGCAGGATAATTTTGGCTCTTAATGTATAGGTCTTTTATATACATGTTCATAAAGACCACTACATATATGTCCCTCCCTATGAAAGAATTACATCTTTTTTTGATACATAACTACCCTGAAATCAGTTCAGTAAATATTACATAATGATTATGTGTAGAATACCATGCAAAGTCTTTAATCACTGTGGATGCTGTATAGTGTAATGGCATTAGAGGTAGATATGTAGATCTGGGAGTAAATAGCATAAAAATAATTAAACCCATCTGAGTTGATGGCATTGCTAAGAGTGTATAGAATGAGAAGAAGCCTCAAGAAAGATCCTTAGGGAATACCCAAAGTTAGGCATAATATGGATGATGACCCAGCAAAGGGGATTGAGAAGGAGCAGTCAGATAGGCAGGAAGAGGACCAGAGAAGCTGTGTCGCCAAAACCCCAGAGGAGAGTATTTTAGGAGGAAATGGTAGTCAACACAGTGCCATGCTACAAGCAAATCAAGAAGCAGAAGGATTGAGAAAAGGCTATTAGATTTGGCAATTAAAAGATAGTTTGTTTGTTTTTTTAAGGCAATTGGGGTTAAGTGACTTGCCCAGGGTCACACAGCTAGTAAGTGTCAAGTGTTTGGTCTGATTTTTCAAGAGACCAAAGTTTCATCTTCAATATGCATTCAAATACCTTTCCTCATTTAATGTATGTAATTTAAACTTCAGAAA
This sequence comes from Vombatus ursinus, assembly GCF_900497805.2. NCBI lineage: Eukaryota > Metazoa > Chordata > Mammalia > Diprotodontia > Vombatidae > Vombatus > Vombatus ursinus. Next base: position 144,380 of record NW_020954983.1, on the reverse strand, counting down.
AAAGCATGTTTTTACTCATTTTTTTTCCTTCATATCATAGCAAATATATTTCTTTTTCAGAAAGTCAAGCTTGTCTGTATAATGTAGTTCATGAATGTCTTGGAGAGCTGCTGAGAATTCTTCAGGCCATAATAAACAAACACCAGATCCTCAACTCAGCTAATATTAGTGCTACAGGAGTAGTTATTGCAAAACGGAAAGGTAAGAGACTCATTATTGTCTGGGAAAATGGAAAATATGCACGTTTTTGTTTTTGCTTCATGATGCAATTAATAATAATCTTCTCAGAAGACTATATAAGAAAACTGCCAGTAATACTAAATGTCTAAATAACATAATCCTTGATGTTCTTAAATACTAAAAGTATCTGCCTGAAATGAAGTAAAATGGAGGACTTTGCTCTTATAATTTAAGCTTCTTTGCATGGAAACAAACAGTAAAAATCAACTCACAGACAATCAGAGCATATTTGTTAAAGCCCCTACAGTGTGCCAGTAGGAATACAAATAAAAAAATAAAATTGTCCCAACTTTCAAGGAGCTCACATTCTAATAGGAGATACATACCCCAGGAACATTTGCAGTCTAAGTAGAAAATGAATAAATACAAATAAATTCCAAATATTTTGGAAGGGAGGGCACTGGCAGTTGGGTGGAATCAGGAAAAGCTTCTTGCGGAAGATGGTGCTTGAAGAGCCTCTTAAAGAGGCAGAAGTAAGGAAAGCTCATTCCAGCCATGGAGTATGGCCAGGGAGGAGGCACAGTGCCTGCAGGTGGACTTCATGTGTGCACCTTAGAGTGAAGGGAGAAGAGTTGATATTTGATTCTAGAGGCAAAAGGAAGTTCCTGGGGGATCTGAACCATTACACTGAAGAAAAATTACTTTGTCAACAGAATTTAGAACGGATTAGAGTGGTGAAAAACTTGGGGCAGGGATACATTAAGCATTTTAAAATTGTATGTGATTTTTTTTTTTTTTGGCTATACAATATTTTCCATTGGAAAAGATATTCTTTTGATGAAAATGCATTAAGAGCTTTGGAATTTTTAAATTATATATTATGTATCACATGTTATTAATGAAGCAAGAAACCACTGTATATAGTAGTATGTGTCAGGTAATTGACTGTGGGTACTTAAGACAGATAAAATGGAGGGTGGGGGGAGTAGAATCTTGAATATTTGTTTAATGCTCATGCAACATTCACTATTTATTGAGGTTACCTTATGTGGTTTGAAAGAGCATTATTAGGGCCTTGATAATGTCAGCTTTGTGCTATCCTACTTTGTAACTACTATAGGTTCTGACTATAAATATAATATATATAATGAATAATTTAACTTCCTTGTTGGCTGACATTATTAGTGACTTCCTGGTATCAGAAATATAGACAATTTTTTTAGGAGCTCTCATGCATATATGTGAAGCTAATATCTATGACTAAGAAGAATAATGAGTACACTTTCAGTATTTGGAATTCTGTTTTACTTTTACTACTTTATAAATGCTTGTTTGATTGCAATGCAAAGCATGCATTGGTTGAATTAGATCCTATCCCTTGAATTCAGATCTCAATAAATAAAAGTATTAACTGGATTTGGATGTTTTCCTTGACACTAGGGGTACAAAGACAAAAGAGAAATCATCCCCGCCCTTAAAGAGCTTATTAAGCCCTTAAGGAAATGTTTAGGTATAGGTAGATGTCTGGAAAATCAATACAAGATAATATTTGGAGGGTAAGTGTTGGTCACCATAATCGAAGGCATAAGATAATTTTAAATACTGTCCTTGTGAATAGAAATATAAATAGGAAGCTAATGAATTTGCTTTTTTTTAATCTTATGAACTTTAGACACATATTTATATAGTTATGGTCTGGAACACGGAAAAACCAAGCTGGTTTATGATAGGAAAAAATAATAGCTAATATATTGCTGGTGTAGATTTAAAAATTTTACCTAACCACTATATATATTTTTCAATAGGTTGTTTACAATCGCCATTAAACTTCATTTTGATAGGGCAATTTTTGTGTACAGATAACAAAATTTCCATGCTTGGAAATAGTGACTATGGTTCATTGTTATTAGTAGCTATTGTGTTTAGTCAGTATGTCCTGGGGGAAGAGTGTGCAAGTTTTAAGGTTGATGCCCATATTCCAGAAAGCAAGATGTGAAGAAAGCTGTTTCTTCCAGGCTGCTTTGTAGATAGATTTGTATCTTTGGGTATAACAGCCTTTCACATTTCTTATTTGCCCCCATGGATGTTTTCTTTGGGGTCATTGTTGCTGTTCTTTTGCCTCACTGTATGGGTTTGAAAGGCAAAGATTTCTTTAGCCTATTGAAATTTTTAAAGGCCTCATAAAGTATATTATATTTGTCAGATTTCTATTTGTCTCTGATTTAATCTTAATAGCTGATAAACTAAGAGGGTTAAATAAAATGTTAGAGAAATGGATTTACAAACTTTGACATGTTTCTTAATATATGCTTAGGATTTCATACCTAGATACGTATGTGTATATCAGTAGTAAGTAAATATATTATAACACTTATAGCTGATGCTTAACTATATTTAAAAGTTTAATTGCATAATTTGATTATATGCAGTGAATCTAAGTAATGAGTGAAAGGGGAAGGTGTTAAAAATGTTAAAAAAATACTGCTACATTTGCTTATTTACTTACTTTTTTCTTTTTTTCTTAATTTATTTTGATTTATCAATAATCACTTCCATATGCTTTTGAGCTCAAAATTTTTTCCCCCTTCCTCCCCACCACCCCACCAAGATGGCACATAATCTGATATAGGCTACATATATACATTCTTATTAAACATATTTTCAGATTAGTGATGTTGTAAGTAAGAATTAGAACCAATAGGAGGAACCAACAGAAAGAGGAAACAAAACTCAACAGAAGAAAAAAATAGCAAATATTATACTTCGATCTGCATTTAAACTCCATAGTTCTTTCTTTGGATGTGGTTAGCATTTTACATCACGAGGCCTTTGGAGGTGTCTTAGATTCTTGTATTGCTGGGAAGGGTTAAGTTTTTCAATGTTAGTCATCACACAACGTGGCTGTCATTGTGTACAACGTTCTCTTGGTTCTGCTCACTTCACTCAGCATCAGACCATACAGGTCTTTCCAGGTTTTTCTGAAGTCAACCTGTTCATCATTTCTTATAGCACAATAGTATTCCATTACATTCATATACCACAACTTTTTCAGCCATTCCCTAATTGATGGGCATCACCTCAATTTCCAATTCTTTGCCACCACAAAAAGAGCTGCTGTGAATGTTTTTGTACACGTGGGTCCTTTTCCCATTTGTATGATCTCTTTGGGATATAGCCCTAGTGGTATTGCTGGGACAAAGGGTATGCACATTTTTATAGCCCTTTGGGCATAGTTTCCAAATTGCTCTCCAAAATGGTTGGATCATTTCACAACTCCACCAACGATGCATTAGTGTTCCAATTTTCCCACATCTTCTCCAGCATTTATCATTTTCTTGTTTTGTCATGTTGATCAATCTGATAGGTGTGATGTGGTACCTCAGAGTTGTTTTGATTTGCATTTCTCTAATCAATAGTGATTTAGAGCATTTTTCATATGACTATAGATGGCTTTAATTTCTTTGTCTGAGAACTGCCTGTTCATATCCTTTGACCATTTATCAATTGGGGAATGACTTATATTTTTATAAATTTGACTTAATTCTCTATATATTTTAGAAATGAGGCCCTTATCAGAGAGACTGGTTGTAAAGATTCTTTCCCAATTTTCAACCTTCCTTCTAATCTTAGTTGCATTGACTTTGTGCAAAAACTTTTCAATTTAATGTAATCAAAGTTATTCATTTTGCTGTTCGTAATGCTGTCTATCTCCTGTTTGGTCTTGAATTCTTCTGTTCTCCATAAATCTGATGGGTAAACTATTCTTTGCTCTCCCAGTTTGCTTACAGTATCAGCCTTTATATCTAAATCATGAACCCATTTTGACTTTATTTTGGTATTTGGCATATTTTGGTATATGGTGTGAGATTTTGATCTACACCTAGTTTCTGCCATACTCTTTTCCAGTTTTCCCAGCAGTTTTTGTCAAAGAGTGGGTTCTTATCCCAGAAGCTGGGGTCTTTGGGTTTATCAAATAATAGATTACTATAGTCATTGACTACTGAGTCTTGCATATTTAGCCTATTCCATTGATCCACCACTCTGTTTCTTAGCCAGTACCAAGCAGTTTTGATAATTGATAATACAATTTAAGATCTGGAATTGCTAGGCCACCTTCTCCTGCATTTCTTTTCATTAGTTCCCTTGATATCCTGGACCTTTTGTTCTTCCAATTGAATCTTGTTATTATTTTTTCTAACTCTATAAAATAACTTTTTTGGTAGTTTGATTGGTATGGCACTGAATAAGTAAATTAGCTTAGGTAGAATTGTCATTTTTATTATATTAGCTTGGCCTACCCATGAGCAACTGATATTTTTCCAATTATTTAGATCTGACTTTAGTTGTGTGAAAAGTGTTTTGTAATTGTGTTCATACAGTTCCTGGGTTTGTTTTGGGACTCCTAAATATTTTATAATGTCTACAGTAAGTTTAAATGGAATTTCTCTTTGTATCTCTTGCTGTTAGGCTTTGTTGGTAATATATAGAAATGCCGATGATTTATGTGGGTTTATTTTATAGCCTGCAACTTTGCTAAAGCTGTTTATTGTTTCAAGTAGTTTTTTACTTGATTCTCTAGGATTCTCTAAGTATATCATCATGTCATCTGCAAAGAGTGATAGCTTTGTTTCTTCTTTGCCTATTCTATTATTTATTTATTTATAAGTGATAATGAATGGGTGTTGCCTCAGACAAACTGAAATCTGGGAAAGACCTTAGCTTAAAAAACCCAAGATCTCCCCACTGCACCTGGGATTATCTCCAGTTGTCCTGATCTGTATCTTTCCACCAGACCCAGATGGCTGTAGAGGAGAGAGTGAGGCTGGTGTCTTTACACAGCCCTGCCTCACTTAAATCAAATTCACTTGCAAGTCATGATATCACCTTTCTAATGTCATTGGTCCTCTTCAAGAATGAAGAACAAACAACACATGATAGTAATAGTATATTTCACATATGTATGTATGTACATACACTGTCAGACACACACATATCCATACATATATGTAATACTACCTATGGTCTCAAATTCAGTTTTAAAATTATTTTTGTTTTTCTTCTCCTGAGTTTGAAAAGAACTACCTAGAGTAAGTGCTTGATTTACATATTTGTTTTTCTTGTGTTAATTTACTAATGAAAAATTTCCCTATCACAACGGAATTCTTATTTGGCCTCTGACCAATAATCTCTTTTGTTTTAATTACCCACTAAAAACTTTTGTTTAGGTGCCCAGCAAAAATGTTTGTGAGAGCCTTAAGCAAAATCAAAATAATGGGAACCCATTAGTAAAATGTATGTCACTTGGATAAAAATTTGCTTTATTTCATTTCACATAAATGTTTAATTTAATAGTAATAAATTATGTTAATAGTTAATAAATTAATACCAGCTCAAAAATTCCATATGATGTTGTTTTGCTTTGGTTTTTTTTTCCTTAAATAATTTCAAGATCTCCAAAAAAAATTTGTTTGTAGGGGTCTCTTAAAAATATCTATTGACATTTAAGAACATGAAGGAAAAGCCTTTGTCATAGTTACTGAAGCATCCATGAAAATGAAGAAGAATGAAGTAAAAGACAAGGGTCAGTTCTTTTCTGTAGAATTACAGCTTAGTTTCTAGTATTCATAAAAGAGAGGGGAGAAAAATTCTGACATGATGCAGCCATAGTGTATAGTGGAAGTGGAAGTAGTGGCTGAAGATACATAAGAAATCATTTTGTTCAGGTGCTTTCTTTTATAGATGAGGAAACCAGTCCCAGGGGGTTCAGTTACCTTACCAGCTAGTGGCAGAGCTTTTACTGGAGTACAGGTGTTCTGACTTAAGTATTCTTGTTGACCTTCCTTCACACAGCATTGTGAGATAACAGAAAGAGCATTAGATTTGGGTTTGGAGGACCTGTAACCTGGATTTGAATACTGGCCCTGCTCATTATCTTTATCATCTTGGCAGATTGTAACTTTTTTAGGCCACAGCTTCCCCATCACTCAAGTGGCTTGTTAGAATCAATGACTTTCATGGTCTCTTCTACTTTTTAATAATCTATGAACTTGTCAGTGGATTTCTGAAAGCAGTGAGACAAGATATTACGATTTCTACTTTGGCTGTATTTTTGTAAGTTTTTGAAATAAGCTAAAAATAAGCTATATATAATCAATGTTGAATGCAGAAAAAAAAATCTCTGGATAATGACAGCAAAATTGGAATTTTTCAAAATTTTTATGAGTTGTTACATTTTATTTTAAAATATAATTTTCCTATAATTCTCTTTTTCTTTTTTAACTGTATTTTATTTTTCTCCCAATTATATGTAAAGACGGTTTTTAGCATCATTTTTGTAAGATTTTGAGTTCCAGATTTTTCTCCCTCTCTCTTTTCCCCTCTTCTTAAAATGGTAAACAATTTGATGTAGATTATATATGTGCATTTATGTAAAATATTTCCATATTAGTCACTGTTGTGAAAGAAGAAACAGACCAAAAGGAAAAAAAAACATGAAAAAAAATTGAAAAGGTTTGCTTTAGTCTGCATTCAGAGTCTGTCATTTTTTTTTTAGGGGGGGATTTGAGGCAATTGGGGGTAAGTGACCTGCCCAGGGTCACACAGCTGGTAAGAGTCAAGTGTCTCATTAGTTCTTTATTTGATGTGGATGGCATTTCTGTCATGAGTCCTTTGTAATTGTCTTAGACAATTACTGTTGCTGAGAAGTCAATCATCACGCAGTGTTGCTGTTACTGTGTACAATGTTTTCCTGGTTCTGCTCATTTCACTTTGTATCCATGCATACAAGTTTTAACAGGTTTTTCTGAAATCTGTGTGCTCATCATTTCTTATTGCACAGTAGTATTCCATTACCACAACTTGTTCAGTCATTCCCCAATTGCTGGGCATCCCTTTAGTTTGCAGTATTTTGCTACCATGGAAAGGGCTGCTAAAAATATTTTTGCACATGTAGGCCCTTTCCACTCTTTGATGCTCTTTTTGGGATACAGACCTAGTAGTGGTATTGCTGGATCAATACACACAGTTTTATAGCCCTTCGGGCATAGTTCCAAATTACTCTCCAGAATGCCTGGATCAGTTCACAACTCCACCAACAGTACATTACTGTCCCAATTTTCCCATATCCTCTTCAACATTGATCATTTTCCTTTATTGTCATATTAGCCAATCTGATAGGTGTGAGGTGGCATGTCAAACTTGTTTTAATTTGCATTTCTCTAATCAAAAGTGATTTAGAGCACTTCTTCATATGACTATAGATAGCTTGAATTTCTTCATCTGAAAATTGTCTTTTCATATCCTCTGACCATTTATCAATTGAGGTATGGCTTGTTTCTTATAAATTTGACTCAATTCTCCATATATTTGAGAAATGAGGCCTTTATCAGAGACACTTGCTGTAAAGATTATTTCCCACTTTTCTGCCTTCCATCTAATCTTGGTTGCATTGGTTTTGTTTGTGCAAAGGCTTTTTAATTTGATATAATAAAAATTACCTATTTTACATTTTGTAATGCTCTCTATCTCTTGTTTGGTCATGAATTCTTCCCTTATCCTTAGATTTAACAAGTAGACTATTACTTGCTCTTCTAATTTGCTTTTGGTATCACCCTTTATGTCTAAATCAGGTACCCATTTTGACCCTTTCTTGGTATACAGTGTGAGATGTTGGTCTATACCTAGTTTGTGCCTTATTGTTTTCCAGCTTTTCCAGAAGTTTTTGTCATATAGTGAGTTCTTATCCCAGAGGTTTTGGGTTTATCAAACAGTAGGTTGCTGTGGTTATTTACTGTTGTGTCTTGTGTACCTAATCTATTCCACTGATACACTACTCTATTTCTTAGCTAGTAGCAGATAGTTTTGATGATTACTGCTTTATAATGTAATTTCAGATCTAATATATCTTAAAATTCTTAAAAAGTGAATTTCTCATTCGCTCTACTGATGATACTTCCCTGTGTCTCTCTTAGCTTCCAAGCACATAAGTTATGAAATCTTTAGTTCAGATCTTCGTTTTGTAGATGAGCCCCTGCAACTTAAGCAGATTGTAGGACCTAGCCAAAGTTACATAGATACGTAGTGGCAAACTGGAATTTGAACTTGGTTCTCATTCATTTTTTTTCCATTGTACCATTCTGCTTCAAGTTTATTACCACAAAATTTTTCAGAATGGTATAATAGATATTTTAAACTTAGAAAATTTTCATATATTCTCTTAGCCAAGACACTATTTACTTTGTGAATAAGGACAACAATTGGACCGCCTAGTTCATCAGTATAGAAAATGTCCAAGTGAGGGAACCTCCTCTGCCTTGAACTCTATAGTTTTCTTAAACTGAGAGGTAACTTGCCCAGACTAATGTTGTCCATGTGTCAGAGGTAGTTCTTGAATCCAAGTCTTCTTGGCTTCAAGGCCAGCTATGATGCCTAATTATTTAAATTATGGATAATTGTCTTTGCCTTAAATTTAAAGAACTAAATCGCTGTGCATATGCATGTGTGTATATTTAGTGTATATGCACAGAAATGTGCATATGTATTTCTTTAATAGAGAAATAATCATTAGTCATTTGAAAAAATTGAACATCTAGGGGCAGCTAGGTAGCTCAGTGGATAGAGCACTGACCCTGGAGTCAGGAGGATCTGAGTTCAAATGTGGCCTCAGACATATAACACTCACTAGCTCGTGTGACTCTGGGCAAGTCACTTAACCCCTATTGCTTCACCAAAAAGAGAAAAATTGAACATCTATACACATGTGTGCATAGGTATGTATATACATACATATACACATATACATGTGTAGGAATTCAGCATGCCAGCCAGATATAAAACTTTTTCCCATGGCATATCACACTCCACCTTATGATTTGGCCGTTTGAAGAACATGTCTTGAAAGAGAACAGTGAATAAGAAGAAATAGCACAAAGCAGGTCCTGTGTTAGTGGCAGAATTCTAGTGTGACCTCTGCACTATGTTTCCAGGAATGGATTGTTCTTACATGGCAGAATTATCCATGAGATCTGTCAGTCGATGGCTCAATGTGTCCGACAGATATTTTCTTAATGAAGAAGTGATAAGCATTTTGCATGCCAAATTCTTCTTATAGCTGCATCTCTGCATCTATCATCTTCATGTTTCATGAAATCATTTGGTGACCAGTTAAAAAGTAAATAAGCTACTTCTATATACAAGACGAATAAGAATTGTCCCCTTATTCAATGTATCCTCCATAACTGTAGGCTTCAATGACGTTAATGAAGAAAATAAGAGACATTTTTTTCAATGAAATATTTTCTTATTGAAAAATTGGCATTCACCTTTGGTAATATCTAAGTAAAAATTTGTCATTAAGGAAATTTAGACCCAGGGCAGAGTGAGAATATTGTTTGTTTCAGTGCCCAAAAAACTGTATACCTAAGCTAAGGATTAAATAACATTATAGATTTTGTACAGCTATGTCCTGTACTACTTCATTATTGGCTTAGAACTGCTAGGAAGGTAGTTCATTTGAGACAAATGTGTTCTCCCAAGTTTTGGTATGTATACTCCAATACTTTATATGATGTTGGACAGTTTTATGGGATTTAGAACCGGAAGGTACTTTATTTATTTATTTTTTGCTTTTGTTAGGCAATGGGGTTAAGTGACCTGCCCAGGTTCACACAGCTAGTAAATGTTATGTGTCTGAGGCTGGATTCGAACTCGGGTCCTCCTGAATCCAAGGCCCATGCTCTATCCACTACGCCACCTAGCTGCCCCCAGAAGGTACTTTAGAGGCCATTTAATTTAATCCCTCTGTTTTAGAGATGAGGGACATGAGTCTTGAAGAGGCTAAATAATTTAACCCAAGTCCACAAAGATGGTAAAGAGGAGACATCAAGTTTGAAGTCAGGCCCACTGACTCCAGGTCCAGTGTTGTTTCCACCATATTGTGCTGCTTTTCCTCTCTTGGAGGAGATGGGAGTGGGGAATCACTAATAATATTTTATTAATTTGTTTTAAAAGTGAACACTTTTGAATTTTTTTTTACAAGAACTAATCTCTGTCATAATTTTTGTCTTTTTCTTCCCATTCCAGTATTTTGATTTCCTTATGGGAGATGTAGGCAGTAATTCGTCTTTGGAACTTACTGTGTCTTTGAAAAATCAGGTAAGCTGATTTTTAATTGTGGACAGAGTTTTATGTTTAGCAAGCTCTTCAGTATAATAATTTCTTGACCTTTTAATCTGGCCGGTCTTACCATAATTCAGCATTTTTACTGAAGTCACTAAGATGTTGACAGTTAAAGCAAGTATACACAGGATTAGGTTTGGTGATTTGCTTTATAGTTAGTTTCAGGAACTATGATTTTAATTAGAATGTGGACACAATGAATCCTTTTCATAGACTCATATAAATATTATTTTATTATCAGCAATTTCAAACAATCTTTTCATACTTTTAAAGTAGTAATTCTCACATGTGCTCTTACCGAACTCAATCACCCTTCCATCAAAAGAAATTTTTGGCATTACAGATGATCCTAGAGACTTAGAGATTTATAAGATGTAGAATGCAGATTCCTATTAAATATTTCTCAACTCTGTTTCCTCAGTGTCTGACACTCTGCCTTAAATTTAGTAGATGTTTGACCTCTTCAGTTCAATTCAAAAGGCATAGCTAAGAATGTCTCAATTCAAATGTCATACAGGTTGTCTCTCCCATCACCAAACAATTCTTAAGAGCTCTTCAGCTGCTATCAGTGGGATTCTTCCCTAAAACTCCACTTTAACCATGCCTTGGGATAGAGGGAGGGGAAGTCCTACTCCCCAATTTACTAAAACAAAAATTGCTGTAGATTAATCATTGTCTTCCAACTGACACTTGAGCAAATAGAGAAATTTGTAAAATATTTCTTGTGTATAATTTTAAAAGGAAACTAATAAGTATATTTTAAAAATTGAAACTTGAAATCTGAAATAGATTCTGAAGTGTGACATGAATTTAACTAATTTAAATGTAACAGTTAAAAGCATTTTTATAGCTGCTCTGTTGGTAAATTTGATTTTTTCATTTGATCACTGTGTAACTATATACAAAACTTAAAATAAGGTAGTACAGCTTATTTATAATGAGAAGTCTACAGAATTGTGTGTATTTTAGAGCACATTTAATATTATTGTTGTTCAGTCTTTTCAATTGAGTGACTTTTTGTGACCCCATTTGAAGTTTTCTTGACAAAGATGCTGGAATGGTTTGCTATTTCCAGCTCATTTTACAGATGAGGAAACTGAATTATCAGGGTTAAGAGACTTGCTCAGGGTCACACAGCTAGTAAGTATCTGAGGCCAGATTTGAACTCAAGAAGATATGTCTTCCTGACTCCTAGCCCTTCACTCTATTCTGCACCACCTAGCTGCCCTATATTTGAATGTAGCAATGATCTAAAATGAAATGAGGACTAATTTTCACCAATTTGTGACTTGGTCTTACCAATTCTAAGCCAGAGTTTTTACAAGTTTGTGAGCTATGTCCAAGAGAAGTGTGCATTTATCATAGTTTATGGCCCATGGGACCTTTTTTTTTACAGCTGCCAAGATAAGAATGGTCTTTATGTGTTAAAATAATGCTGTATTTGAAAATGTAAAAACCCTTCTTAGCTCACAGGCCATACAGAAACAGGTAGGAGGGTGGCTCTCAGGCCATGCCAATCCCTGATCTCAGCTAATGAATGTGAAGAGTTAATTTTCCAGTGATCTTGGATTGCATGATTGAGATCACTGAGTCACAGTGGTGAAACACAGTTTGAGCGATGATAAAATAATAGGTTGGTGTTCTGACATTCTTCAGCAGTGTGCTCATTGTAATAAATCATCTCCACAGGACCTATTGCTTAGAGATGCACTGTTAGTTGGCAGGGCTAAATTGATGCTTTCTGTAACTTTCCTCTTCTATTTGAAGCATTCTTCTTAGGCTTCCACTCAGTTTTTGAGAGAATGAAGAGTTTCTATTTTCATCATTTTCCTTTTTATCTGAAAAACCGTGCATCTTTACTGTTTCTTTTCTTTTCTTTTTTCACTTTTCTTTCCTGAAATTTAATTGAGAGATTATATGCATGAGAGCAGTCTTCACATCTGGTGTCTTAGTTGAGAATAAAAGGTAGTCAACTTAAGATTGAAAGAACTCTAAAGCAGAAGGTGGTATGAGTGAGAGAAGAGCAGTAGCAGGACCTCCTGTTTTCCTTTGACCTTTTTCTTTTTCCTATGACCACCTTTTGTTTTCAGAGTTGCTTGTTGTCCATTTTATATTGTTTTCCTGTCATTTGATTAATAGTCAGGGCTACATGCTATCCCAGTCTTTTACTAGGGAAATAATAGCCAGGGAATTTAGACTTACAGGTGACAGAATTAGTGGAAATCAAAGTCTCTTGATTGAGTTAAATTCTCTTCTTATTACATCTCCTTAGCAATATAATAATAATGCAGATAGCACAAGGATAAGATAAATAACAGGAAATATCTAAGCTCTAAAAGATCTTTTAAAAAACTAACTAAAAATATCATCTGGGCCTTAACCTGCTTCAGAATCTCTACATATGTGTTTTGTAAGAGACTGTGTGGTACAGTGGATAGAGAGCTGACTTCAGAGTCTGGAAGGTTTGGGTTCAGGTGCTTCCTCTCACGTAGACTGGCTTTGTGACCCTCAGCAAATCACTGAATCTCTCAGTGCCCTAGCAGACTCACTCTCCTAGTTAGGACTGAGTTGAAATTCAGAACTGTTGCAAGATCTGCATTGGTAGAGTAGTTTCTTCACTTGGACTTCTTTACATAGATGAAATCACCAGTGCAGACTCCAAAACATTTGTAAATTCTAATATTAGAAAAACTCTGTGGTGCTTAACAGAGCTTCTGTGTCCAAAAATAGAAATTGAGTTTTCAGGTGCTGGTTTTAAATTAAGGATATGCTCATGGGTGCTTTTTCTTTTCTTGTTGTCAAGTCAAGCCGTAGCTTGGGCCTTGTTGAAGCTTAGTTTAGGGGAGATGTTATCTCCTAGTTATGCCTTTCAGCTTTCTGTTTCTGATTTCTGTTTGAGAGATGAAGGAAAATCTATGCTGGCAAGTGTGGAAAATATGCCCTAATTCACTCACATAACTATAAGCAGGAGGAAAGCTAGCTCATTGACCACTTTTATGTAATACTTTAAGGTTTCAGGATCTTAAGTCTCTTCCAACCCTGCAATAATTTTGTGCTTCTGGGAAACATGGAGGGTGTCAGTTCAGCATTTAACTTAGCATTAAATTAATACTGTTTCCACCTTGAATTATGTGTGAGTGGCCTGTTGTTTGTTTAGGTTGGGGAGGTCAGAATGTGTTTTAGGCAAGTAGGCCAATTTGAAGTGACACCTTCACTCTCAGTTAACAGTAACTATGGCTTATGTTTCATGTGGAAGAATCAGTATAACCAAAACAAGTTAAAATGTCCTTGTAGGAAGACATCATTCATATATGCAGAAGTGTATGTGTTTATAGATATCTGTGTATATATGTATATATATCTGCATTTAATTGTAGCCTTCTTTAAGGCAGGGGGTTTGTGAGGGGAGGGAGAGAGAAAAAAGTTAAAAGTGCACAGCAGAACAAAAGAAAACCTAGAAGGAAGCAAAGAAAAGCTGGGTAGCTTTGAAAACAATGTGTAATATTTATTATATAGGTTTTCGTGAAATAGAAATTTATTGTTTTCTATTGAATCCTCTCTTATGATCCGCTGTGTACATAGAAATGTCCTTTTTTTGTCTTTTCTTGTTTTGTCTTTAAGTTTAAAATGAATACAAAATTTCCCCCAAAAATGAAACATAATTCAGTTATCCACAGATCAAGATTTGTGATTTTGACTTTTTTTTTGTTAATGATGAGGATGAGGGGGGCAGCTGGGTGGCGCAGTGGATAGTGCTCAAGCCTTGGTGTCAGGAGGACCTGAGTTCAAATTCGGACACTTGACACTTACTAGCTGTGTGACCCTGGGCAAGTAACTTAACCCCAGTTGCCTCACCAAAAAGCAAAAAACAAAAACAAACAAAGAATGATGGGGATGAGTTAAGACTAAAGAAATAAAACTGAGAAAGTTATTGCTTTGGGGTCTATATCATGAAAGATCTCATTGCCTTGGTTGTACAAATGGTATTTAGGCTTGAGTGTGGAGAATTATTTTCCTGTGTTTTGAGAAAATTTTAAGAAAGTGTTGCCATATAATAATTGGTGTTCTTCAGCTAGATTAAGGAATATGATTAATTGAGTGAGAATCAGTGTGAAATTAAATGGACCCGTGGGTTTCGCTCATCTTCAGTGGTTCCCATAAAAAAAGTTGCATCCTTTAAGTTGGAAACATTCACTGCTTCCCTTCCTCTCTTGGGACTCACTCCTCTGCCTTTTGGAATCTGGCCTCTGACCTCATCCCTCAACTGAAACTGTTCTCCCCAGATTTACCATTTGTCAAATCAAAAGATCTTTTTTTTTCCCCTCAGTCCTCATCCTTCTTTACCTGTCTGCTTCACGTGGCACTGCTGACTACTCTCTCTCTCTTTTCTGGGTTTTTGTTAACCTGTTCTCTTGGGGTTTTCTCCTCTCTGTCTGGTGGCTCCTGCTGTCTCCTTTAATCACCGGTATCACACAGTGTCACTGTGAGTGTTCCCAAAGGTTCTGCCCAAGGTCCTCTTCTCTCTCCTTTCTCCTCCCTCTCCTCCTCACCCTCTCAGTTGTTCTCATGCCCTTTCCCTCTCAACCTCTCTTCCCCCCTCAATAGCTTTATCAGCTCCCTTGTGTCTGTGAAGATGATTCCCACGTGTATACACCCAGTGCCTGGCTTACCCCTGAGCTGCAGTCTCACATGACCGGCTGCCAATTGAGTATTTCAAATTGGATGTCCCCAGGACGTCTCACACTTAATGTTACCAGAATGGGATTAGTCATCTTTCCCCAGCCCTTTCTTCTTCCAAACTTTATTATTTCTCTTAAAGGCACTGGCATTCTTCCAGTCCTAGTTTCTCATAACGTTGGCATTCTCTGCAACTCCTCACTACCACCTTTACCCTCCCCATTCAGTCCATTACCTGATCTTTTAAATCTGCCTTCACAACATTTCTCCCATCCTTGAGTGCCTTCTTTTTACTCACAGTGGGCACCTTAGTTCAGGCCCTTAGCACCTCTTGCCTAGCTTACTGAAAACACCTTCTGATTGGTCTTTCAGCCTCAAGTATCGTCCCACTAAAGTCCATCCCACACATTATTACCCAAGTAGTTTTCCTTAAGTGTAAATCTGACCACATGACACCCTTGCTCCACCAACTCTAGTAGCTTCCTGTTGCCTCTGGGATCAAAAATTTATTCCTTTGTTTAGTATTTAAACCCCTTTCATCTCTGTTCAGTCTCAATGGATATTATGCATCTGCCTGAGCTCTGTGACCTAGCCAAACTGCTTTCTCTCTGTTTTCTCCCATCGCTGTGCTATTTCCCTCTCCCCCCACCGCTCTCCTATTCCCCCCCCCCCCCCCACCCCTCGCCCCCCCCCCCCACAACACAAACTTTCCAGCACTGCATGAATCTCAAGAATCCCTCAGAGAATCCTCTGTTCCTCTAAGGCTCACATTATTACTACTTTCTACCTGAAGCTTTCCTGATCGCCCAAACAGCTGCTTTCCTCTTTCCTAGACTACCTTCAGTTTAACTAATTTGTGTTTATTCTCTTTACATTCTGTGTATACTTATATGTATTCTTTTTGAAATTCACCCTCCCACAATCTGAATGGAAGCTCCTTGTGAGTAGGAATTATTTTAACTTTTTGTATCCCCAATGTCTAACACAGTGTCTAGCACATAGTAGGTACTTAATAAATACTTGTTGATTGTTTGGTTATTCCTTGGCCAGTATCTAGCATTTAATGACTATTGTTATGTTCCTATTCAGTTTCATTATTTGGTGGGGAGAACACTTTTTTCTTCTGTCATTATTCTGCCTACAATATAAATAAATCTATTAAATAATAAAAAAATAAGTAAATTGCTAATGAATTCCTTAAGTCTTTTTTGAAATTGTACAAAATGTGAATGAAACTTTGGTGTATTTGTTATGCAACCTAGTTGCCATACAAGATTATGTAACCATTTCTGTGAGGATTGATTGGTGATAAAAGCAAGAAGGTTAATCAGTTTTAAGATCTTCAGTTAATTTGCAGTTCATCAATGCCATAGTATTTTCGCTTAGAATTGTTTCTCTTAACTCTAGAAAATGAGAAATTAAATTAGTTTATTTTCTTAGGACTATCTAAATCTCACAGAGATTTAGAAAATGAAAACAAAATCATCTTGGATTTGGGTAAAATAAATTTTTTGAGTACCGCTTCCCGCCAATCACCTTAGCCTCCCTGCCAATGTTTATTTATAGTTTTTCAGCTAGTGGTTATTTTTATTTTTTAATTAATTTTTTTATTCTGAACTTAAGAAATAAAATAAGCATTTCTATAACAAAGGGGAATAAAAAAAAGGGGGATTGCACCTGAAACTGCACATCTTTTATGTACAACTTGCTGTTCCTTTTAAAAATGCAACAAATTTATCATGTAACTTTCTTTCCCTCTACTCACCCTAGACGTGGCTACTATTAGGGGTGTGTGTGTGTGTGTGTGTGTGATTTATTTTTCTGGATGCAAACAGTGACTTTCTTCATAGGACAGGAAGGACCTTTATAGTTAATTTGGGTATTTATAATAGTCAGAATGACCTGGTGACTCAAAGTTGTTCTTAAAACAATATTATTGTGATCATATACAACATTGTTTTGGTTCTGCTCATTTTGTTTTTCATTATTTTGTGCCAGTCTTTCCATGTTTTTCTAAAATCATTGAGCTCATAATTTCTTATAACAGAGTAATATTCCATCACAAACATATATCACCATTTGTTTAGCTATTCCTCAATTGACAAGCATTTCTGCAATTTCCAGTTCTTTGTCGCCACAAAGAGAGCTGCTATAAGTATTTTAGAACATATAGGTTCTTCTTTTTTTACTCTAATTATCTTAGAAAACAGACCTAATAGTGGTATTCCTGGGTCAAAGGGTATAGGCAGTTTAATAACTCGTGGGGCATAATTCACTTTCCAAAATGGGTGGATCAGCTCACAATCCACCAACAATGAATTAAGGTCCCAACATTTGTCACTTTCCCCTTCTATATAATTTTAGCCAATCCTGATAGGTGTAAAATGATATCTCAAGGTTGTTTTAATGTCTAGTCAATAATAACTTAGAGCATTTTTTCTTATAACTATTAATTGTTATGATTTCTTCATTGGAAAACTTCCATTGATATCCTTTGACAGTTTATCAATTGGGGAATGACCATATTACAGATTCGACATAGTTCTTTATATATTTGAGATGTGAGACCTTTATCTGAGGAACTGTCTGTAAAATTTTTTTCCCCAGTTTTCTGCTTTCCTTCTGATTTTGGCTACATTGGTTTTATTTGTACAAAAGCTTTTTTTAATTTAGTGTAATTAGAATTATCTATTTTACATTTCAAAATGGTATGTATCTCTTGTTTGTTCACCTATCCATAAGTCTGATAGATAACATGTTCCATGTTCTTCATATTTTCTTGAAATATCTCCTTGTATATCTAGGTCATGTATCCATTTTGGCCTTATTTTGGTAAATGGTATAAAATATAGGTCTATATTCAATTTCTGCATGAATGCTTTCCAGCTTTCCCAACAATTTTTACCAAATAATTAATTCTTGTCCAGAAAACTTAAGTCTTTAAACTTATTAAACACTCAATTACTGTATTCATTTGCTGCAGTAACTTGTATGTGTACTCTGTTCCACTGATCTACCTTTCTATTTCTTAGCCAGTACCAGATAGTTTTGATAATTACTATCTTATAGTGTAGTTTAAGATTTGGTACTGTTAAACTACCTTCTTTTGTATCTTTTTACCATTAGTTCTTTCAAATGAATTTTGTTATTTTTTCTAGCTCAGAAAAATAATTTTTTGATAATTTAATTGGGATGGCATTGAATATATAAATTTTGATAAAATAGTTATTTGTATTGGCCCTGCCTACTTATGAACAATTAATATATTTCTCTATTTAAATTAATTTTATTTGTATACCAAGTTTTTTTTATGATTTTGTTCATATAATTCCTGGGTTTGTTTTGGGAGGTGTGGTGGTTATTTTTCTTAAAAGTATTTTTTCCTTTTTACAATTCTGTTTTCCTTTAAAAAGTGTCATTTTTCAATTTATACTGACAGAATTTGTGTCAGGAAGGCCATTTGATGATTAGGAGAAAATCCCAAAACATTAATCTGTGCTAATTAATCAAATAAGTTTCAGTTCAGGGGAAAGTACAAAAATGAGTTGCTGTTACATATTTAATCCTAGCTAAAAATATTAAGTTTTTAGGGAAATACTGCTTATATGCCTAGAAAGACAAAGATAAAAGATGGAGGGAAGAGGTTGCTCTTTCTTGGTATGTATCCATTGTTTCCTGTTTCTTAATTTATTAGTGTTCAGGTTTGTATGAAGAGCTCCAGGTAGCTAGATGGCTCAGTAGATAAGAGGGCTGGGCCTGAAGTCAGGAAACCTCATCTTTCTGAGTTCAAATCTGGCCTCAGATATTTACTAGCTGTATGAGCCTAGGCAAATCACTTAACCCTGTTTGCTCAGTTCCTTATCTGTAATATGAGCTGGAGAAGGAAATGTTAGGCATAAAAAAATCTTTTAAAGGGTGGACTAAATTCTTTTGTGTAGCTTTTATTTTCCTCTAATCTGTAGGTTTTGTGTTTTGTTTACATTGCAGTCCTTGGAAAACATTTCTCTGGAATCAGTGGGATTGCTTCATGAAAAAGACAGTCTTCAAGGTACTTAAGAATATGTGTTATGGGGCAGCTAGGTGGTGCAGTGGATAGAGCACCAGCCCTGGATTCAGGAGGACCTGAGTTCAAATGCGGCCTCAGACGCATAACACTTACTAGCTGTGTGACCCTGGGCAAGTCACTTAACCCCATTGCCTAGCCAAAAAACAAACAAACAAACAAAAAAAGAATATGTGTTACATTACACTTTTGGCATTTCTCCTTTTCAATTAGTGTACTTGCTAAAAAAATATGTCTACTTGCTAACATTGTAGTCATTCTCCAACTGAGTAGAGTTTCCATATTACTCTCATTTGGAAATGGATGAAACTAAAGCTGGGTCTGATCTGGACTGATGTAGTTTTTATGACTTGAAAGCTTTTTTTTAGAGGGAAGAAAAAACTAATATAGAAAGACAGAAATATTATTCAAATTATTTTGGTGTTTAAGTTGTCCTAAAAGCCTTTCAGCTGTATTAGCATCAGTTTTCGTTAGAGATCATCTGAACTGCTCTTCTTGCTTAGAGAACTGATACCAACTTTCCTGGTAGTATTTAAATATATTCTACATTTAATATTTTCTTTTTCAGGACCTCTGTGGCCTAAAGAACTGGATAGCATGCTTCTGAGAAATGATGATGGAGTTGAATTGGCTTTGTCATATGCTAAAATGTGGTCAAAATATACCAAAGATATAGTTACGTGGGTTGAGAAAAAAATTAGTCTGGGTAAGTGACTCTTTGAGGCATTTTAATCAGCTTTGTTATTGTAGAATTAAACTATTCATGAATTGTCTGACAGAATCATCACTAATGTGATTTACATATTAGTTGTAGTTTCCTTGAAGAAAGTAAAAATAATTATGTTTCATATTGTTGAAATAATGAAATGGTCTTAATATGTCCCTGGGTAGCTAGGTGCTGCAACAGATTGAGAGGTTTTGTTTTCTTATCTCTTCTGTCATTCCTTTTCATTTTATTATGTTGCTTAACCTATTCACATTTAAAGTTCTGAGAATTTAGGAAAATTATATTTTCCTCCATTTGTTTCAGATACTGTTTTATGTTTCCAAATTTGGATTTTTTACTCTCTTTCTCTGTAAACACAGTACTATGTCTTTTATTTATTTTAGCCTTAATGAATTTTAAGGCAACCCTGTTCCTACTGGCCTTTTTTCCATTATCCTTAAACCTCTCTTCCTCTACATCATTTATTATCCCTTTTCCTAGTATTGAGTTTTGCCTAACTTATTAATTCTATTTTCTTTTATCTAGTTATTCCTTTTTTTCCCCTCTCCGTTAAGTTCTCAAGTAAAATCTTCATCTCTTACCCTTCAATTTGTTCTGTTTTATTAATTTCATTTTTTGTACTTTTTTCTAAAAAAGGATTTCTTTCCCTTGTTCTCTTCATTATTTATCTTCCCTTTCTGTTTATTTTAGACTTTTATTCTTTGATTCATGGACCTTATACTTATTCCTTGTTAGTCTCTGTTTTCCTCATAGAATTAAAGATTTTAAGATTCCTATTTTGGGTTCCTTACTCTGAACAGTTTGTATGTTATTGTCTTACAGATCTTATTTCCTGGCCCTCTTTTATTGTTATGCCTCATTTTTAGAAATACCAATTTCAGCAGGTGATAAGAATATTGCCCTAGTGTAGGAATTTGTCCCTACTGTCCCTGATTTTGCAGTTTATTATTAACCTTTGCCTCTTTTTTCATGGTCATTTTTGGCCGATTTCACTTGAACTTTCTTCTTTGGCTCCTTGCCTTCCCACTGTTGTCAGTTGCTTCTAGGAACTCTGATTCACCTTCTCTTGAGGCAGAATGAGTGATTTCTTTAAGTCCTAAATCTTTCAGGTTATACCTGTTGTAAGATCCTCATTCTCCTTTATAGAATCTGTCTTCTCTCAGGGAACATGCATTACCCTCTCCCACTACTGAAGTAAGATTTCCTTCTTCAGTCCTTCACTTTGCTTCCTCATCCATTCTCCTGTAGGCTCTCATCTTCCTGAGAGACTACAGGAATTATTTTTCCTGTAATTATTAACCATTGATTTGATAAGAATACATCCCTTATTCCCTGTTTTTTCTTCCCTCCCCCATTTTCTGCACTCTCCCATTCTGTAATTTAGTCCCACAAACCTCTCCCTCCCCCCCAAAAGCATTGATTTACCTATAAGCAGGGTGTTATGAGATTTATTAGTCCGTGATGTTTTAGGGCTATTTTTCAACCATCGCTTCTATTTGACTTGTTTTCACCCTTGTCTCCTTGTGCCTTTAGAAGGCAATTTCTTAATTGTCTCTTCGTTGTTGTCGTAGTTTTGTTGTTGTCTTTGGTAACTTTGTTTATCTTTTTTGTATATCTGAGGATTTTGAAAGGCAAATAATTTCTTCAGATCTGATCTTTCTAGAAATGTTTTAAAAGCTTCTTTCAAAGGAGTATACATCTTTTTTGACTGTCAGGCTCAGGTTTGCAGGGTAGGTCATCTTTTGTTATATCTTGAGCTCCTTTATTCTTCAGAGCACTATTCCATTCACTCTTGTGCTTTCTGGTAGGTACAGAATGGTCTTATGTTAGTTGTATATTCTTTCTTTTGTGTTTGAAAGTCTTTCTCCTGGTCACTTGCAGGATTTATTGTTTATCAGTGGAGTTGTTAAATTTAGTTACTATGAAGTTTTTTGGGAAGAGTTTATAGCATAGGTATTCTTTCTTTTTTCCCTAGAGGTGATCTGTGGATTCTTTCAATTGGCACTTTGTTTTCTGTGTTCAGAATTTCTGGGCACTTTTCTTATCTTATTTTTTGCATTATTGTGTTCTGGTTTTTTGATTTGTTGTGTTCTTTTGAGAGACCCAGAATCCTTAAGTTGAGTCTTTGAGATTGATATTTTCTCTTATTTAGATACAATGTTTTCTTCCAATGTTACTGATTTTTGCTTTTTTTCTTCCCAGTTGTCCAGTTGTCTTTAGTGTATTTGCATTTACACTTATTGTTGCTTTTCTTTCTTTGTTTATACTTGTTATTGTACATTTATGTTTTCCTAGCCTGCCAATTATTTCTGTAGTGTAGGCCATATATTCTGCTTGTATTATTCTTATTTCTTTTTTTAAAAAATCTATTCAGAAATATCCTTCTGTGGTTTTATGTTATCTTGAGAATCCATAGGTCATCCGCTTCATCAAGTGGTATCTAATGAATGTTTATTCATTGATGCCTGTACTGTTGTAGGTGATTTGGAGTTCCTAGTCCCCTTTTTTTATTAATATCTTCTCATGCTCAAGATCGTAAATTGAGCTCGCCTTCTAACTCTCTCCCTATTTGAGTATGGTTTCCTAGGAACTGGACCTCAAAGCTGTCTCAGTCTCTTGCCGTATTAGACAGTTCATGGTTTATTGGTTTCAGTCTCTGCCTCAAATAACTTCAGGAGGAACAGAACTGGTCTCAGCTGTATGCTGGGCTTTTTACTCAGGCTTAGTGGAATGCCTCACAGCCACATACATCTAACCTGCCCCAGTTCCTCATTTTCTGATTGAGGTCTGTCACTGCACAGCTCTCCTGCCTGAGTAATCTTTTCCCTTTTGGTTTTCTGTGGCATTGGTGGGAATGTGAGTGTAGTTGCTAGCCCATGGATTGGCTTCTGTAGCTCTACTTTCAGAGCTGGGTGGATGGTGGGGGAAAGGAGTGCTGAGTGAGCACTTTAAGAGCTAGAGATTAGCCTTCTTTGCTGTTAGTTCACTTAATTGTTACCTTGTTTGGACCCTGGTGTCCTAGACTTGGAGATGCCTGAAATAACTTTATCTCTTGTGCATAATTCCTATTTTGGAGATGTTCAAGAGTTGTGAAGATCAAAGAAGATATCTAGTTTTCCATTTTGTTGGTCATGTGATCCATATAATTTTTTATTGTATTGTGAAATAGAAACATCTATGGCTTTTGTTGTAAAGATGACAATTAATTAGAACTTTTCCCTTCCAGAGTTGGAATGTGCTAGAAACATTGCAAAGATGGCAGAGACAACTAAAAGCATTATTGGATTCCAGGTAATTGTGAACTTCTGAGGTTTGAAAACGAGTTGGTAGCTTAAGAGTTTTGTTAACTACCTATCCTTAATTGAATGGAAATATTTGATTGTGAAGCATAAAATCTAAAATGCAAATCAGAAAAGACAGCAATAGTTGTTAGCTTTTAAAATACAAACAAGCATAACCTAAGTGGAGAAAATGCATACTGTGCTGGCCTGTCCTGCTAGAGGAGTAGTACATGAAATTTCTAATCTTATAAAATTGTTGAAGTAGGGAATTTATGTCATTACCTCAAAGTTAAGATTTTAGGCAGGAGGTGTCTAGCTGGGTGAGTAGAGTGCTGTTATGTTGAGTCCATGTTATGTTGAATCATTTGGGGAGAATAGGGTGTCTTCTGACAGGTTCCTTTTAAAGTAGGAAAAGTAGGAGCTAACTTCATTGGTCAAAGACAGTAGTGTTTTGGTGTACATTCTTTTTAGGATGGGATACTCTTTTCTCTGCCAAAACAAATTTTAATCCTTAGCTTTAGAATTAATTTTTTACAAGGATCATTGTCATAATCATTATTAACCCTGATTTCAGTCATCAGAAAGTATACTCTGAATGAAGCTTAAATAAGTTGTCTTTACAACATGGAATTCAGTTTGTTGCTGGCTAGAGGTATGGGCCCAGTGTTTCTCATAGCACTTCTTTGGCTCACAGAGCTCCTTCTTCATGACCTAGCCACATATCTACTTTGGAACTGACTTTTCTATTTTAAATCTTAGGAGTTTATGCCATTCCGAGCTTTATTCTTAAATGCTTTTGATAATGATATTGAGAACAGTCAGCTTTCACAACAAACAGCAGCAGCTCTTCAAGCCAACAAATTTGTTCAGGTAAAAAGTTAAATGCGTTTGTAATTTCTCTTGCTTTTAAATTAAAAAATAACTTACTTGTAAATGTTTACTTGTAAAAAAAAAACCTAGCAATTTTTTTTTTGATAGCCTCTCCTTGGGAGAAAAAGTGAATTGGATAAACAGAGGAAAGCAATTAAAGAGCTTTGGCAACGAGAACAGAAGAAAATGGTTTGTATCACAGTGAAATATGATAGTAACCATTCCTTCTTTCTTACTGCTTGTTCTTCCCTTGCCTCACATCTGCAAATGCCTGCCAAGTATTTAAGTATCTTTCCTTATGCAATACTTTTCAATGCTTTCTTGTAGCTATGGTACCTGATGTGCAGAAAGAATGTATAATGCAGGGTTTCAATGTCTTTTTCCCCCACATAGCAAGAGACAGAGGCATCTCTCAAAAAGGCAAGACTCTTCTGTATACAACAGCAGACTGAATATGAAAAAGCCAAGTCTTCCACAGAGCGTGCTGAAGAGGAGCACCAAAGCTCAAGTGGAGGTGTTGGGAGAGAGGCCAGCAAGCAGTTAGAGAAAAAGCGGAGGCTGGAAGAAGAGGCTCTGCAAAAAGTGAGTCTTCCTTCTGGTCACTGGAAGTTGGAGCATCGGCAACAAACAAATTCATGATTTCATTTTACTGTATTTTTTTGTTTTTTCTTTGGGCAATTGGGGTTAAGTGACTTGCCCAGGGTTACACAGCTAGTAAGTGTCAAGTGTTTGGTCTGAGGCTGGATTTGAACTCAGGTCCTCCTGACATCAGGACCGGTGCTCTATCCACTGCGCCACCTAGCTGCCCCCCATTTTACTGTATTTTGCCAGAGACAGAACAGCTAGAAAGGGTGGGGTATGTATGTGAAATAAAATAAGGCCAGTTCATGAAGTTTACCTGTTGGGCAGTTTATATATGCTGCTGTTCAACTCTTAAGATGATGACAGTTGAGGTCAAGAATGGTCACTTTGCATTTTTTTTTAACAAATATTCCGTAGTTAGAACTATTGAGTCCATATTAAGATATTTCAAATGCTTTTGCTTGTTATTAACTTTGTTATCCTTTAATATTCCCTGCAGGTTGAAGAAGCAAATGAACACTACAAAGTTGTTATGATAGATATGGAAGAAAGGCAAAATGATATAGACCATACTAAAAGTGAAATTTTAACACAACTTCGTGAACTTGTTTTCCAATGTGATCTAACTCTTAAAGCTGTAAGTAATTTAAGGAAACAAAAGACTTGAATCTTAAATATGTTTTTGAACCTGTGTGGAAGGAAGGAGGAAAAAGCTGTCAGATTTTTGTATAACTAAAGGAATCCTTTGAAGACTAACAGGAAATTTTGATCTGTGGTACCCTTTATGTTTAGTTTTTGAACCTGCAGATTATCTGTAGAATCGTAAAATATACTTGCCATCTTTATATAATTAGTGATGAATGTTGAGTTTCCTCTTCCTTTTATAAAATATAAAATGCACTATGCACGTGTAAGTTATTGTCATCATTTATGTCTCAACTATATTGTGAGGTTTTTCCATTGAAGGTAATTATCTCTCTGGTTTGGATAGAAATACTAGGTTGCTTGTGTTTTTTAGAATTCAGTCTGTTTTAGATTGGGATATATAATTAATTTGGCTACCTAACCAGCGCTTTATCAACACTACAAATGTATTAGTTGCTGTTCTTGAACACTATTAAACCATTTACAAAGTGGAGCGGAAGATAATTTGGGAACAGAGAATAATGATCTTGATTGTTTTCATTTTTCTCCATTGTTTCCAGCCAAGAATTCCAAGTTTAATTTATCTCAAATTGAGAATTGAGAAGGAGTTGGAGTCTAACAGTGTTGAGGTTTCCTTTTTATCTGATTATCACTATTTCTTTTTTTATTTGATTGCCTTGAAATAGTTTGACATGTAAAAAAAAAAGACATAAGCTTTTTATGTAAGTTGTTTTGGTGCATAGAAAAGTATAAGGCTACATACTTGTCTTCAAGAAGCTTAAAATCTATTTAATGATCCAGGAGCAACTAACATGAAATGATTAACAATTAATAAACCATGAAATAAATTACCCAGTGGTATGGTACAGATTATTGACATAGGAAATTAGAGATGAGAAACATTGCTTGTGACCAAGGGAAGATAATTTTGGAAGGTGAATATAGAGTTGGTGGTACTCTGCCCTGAGCCTTAGAGGGTGAGTAGGATTTGAACAAGAGGAGAGAAAAACATTTTGAGAAATTTAGTATGACAAGAGTATACACAGTGGACATCAGTGGTAGGAGCAGTATTTGTTTTATCTTGACTATGTTGGTTTCCTTTGAAGGGAGTTGAGAAGGCCCTTCTTGACATCATCATTGATTGGCTTCTCTGCCATCTGAGGCATAAAAAGCCTGGGCAGAGTTGGTATCTAAGGCTTTAGTGGAATTCCAGCTGCTCCCTACACCTTGACCACCTTTGTGACTTACTGTGGCCAAATATGCTGAATGCTGAGGTGGAATAGAGTAGTGTTTACCTGAGTAGGTAACTTTTTTAACTTTAAGAATTGTAGTTTTTTTGTTTTTTGTTTTTTAATTCTAATTCAAGTTGTATTCATTGCATTCTCACTACTGTCTTGAATCATTGAACTGACCATGTCACCCCCATGTTCAGTAAACTCCAGTGGGCTCTCCTATTACCCCCAGGAACAAATATAAATCATCTTGTGGCTTGTCCTGCCCTTCCTCCTGGGCTCTGATCTAGAAAGAAACAGTTCAAGTATTGTAGAGCCACAGTCAGGATAACACAAGATAACACAAGACCTACATTAAAGGATTGGAGGGCTTGGAATCAAATATTCCAGAGGGCAAAGGAGCTAGGATTACAATCAAGAATCACTTGCCTAGCAAAACTGAATATAATCCTTCAGGGGGAAAAAATGGTTATTTGATGAGAGTAGAGGACTTTCAAACATTCTTGATGAAAAGACCAGAGCTGAACAGAAAATTTGACTTTCAAATATAAGACTCACGAGAAGCATAAAAAGGTAAACAGGAAAGGGAAATCATAAAGGATTCAAAAAGGTTAAACTATTTACATTCCTACATGGGAAGATGACATTTGTAACTTGTAAGACCTTTCTTATTATTGGGGTAGTTAGAAAGGAGTATGTATAGACAGAGGGCATAGTTGTGAATTGAATGTGAAGGGATGATATCTAAAAAATAAAATTAAGGGGTGAGAGAGGAGTATACTTGGAGAAAGAGAAAGGAAGAGGTAGAATGGGGTAAATTATCTGACATAAAAAAAGCAAGAAAAAACTTTTACAGTGGAGGGGAAGAAGGGGAGGTGAAAGGCAGTGAATGAACTTTATTCTCATCAGAACTGACTCAAAGAAGAAATAACATACATACTTAATTGGGCATAGAAATCTGTCTTACCTTATAGGAAAGTAAGAGGGGAAAGGGATAAGAGAAGGGTGGGGGGTGATAGAAGGGAGGGTAAGTGGGGGTGGGTAGTCAGAAGCAAAACACTTTTGAGGAGGAGCAGGGTAAAAGGAAAGAGAGAATTGAATAAATGGGGGAGGGGATAGGATGGAAGGAAATACAGTTAGCAGTAGTAACTGAAAAAAATTTTGAAGCAAGTTTCTCTGATAAAAGCCTCATTTCTCAAATATATAGAGAACTGAGTTAAATTTATAAAAATAAGAGCCATTCCCCAATTGATAAATGATCAAATGATATGATCAGTTTTCAGATGAAGTAATCAAAGCTATCTATAGCCATATGAAAAAATACTCAGTATTGATTGGAGAAATGCAAATTAAAACAAATGTGAGGTACTACCTCATACCTATTAGATTGGCTAATAGGATAGAAAAGGAAAATGATATGTTGGAGGGGATGTGGGAAAAATGAGATATTAATGTACTGTTGCTGGAGTTGTGAACTGATTCAGCCATTCTGTAGAGCAATTTGGAGCTATGCCCAATGGACTATAAAACCAGGCATACCCTTTGACCTAGCAATGCTATTATTACTACTACTACTAGGTCTAAATCTCAAAAGAGATAAAAAACAAAAAAGTACCTATGTGTACAAAATTATTTGTACAGCAGCTCATTTCTGGGGTCTGAGAATTGTCACTTGAGGGGATGCCCATCAGTTGGGGAATGGCTGAACAAAATGTGGTATGTGATTATGATGGAAAACTATTGTACTGTAAGAAACGAGAGGGAGGAGCCAAGATGGCGGAGGGAAAGCAGTGACTTGCTAGAGCTCTCCCCCAAACCCCTCCAAATACCTATAAAAAATGGCTGTAAACAAATTCTAAAGCAGCAGAACCCACAAAAAAACAGAGTAAAACAAATTTCCAGCCCAAGACAACCTGGATGGCTGATTGGAAAGGTATATCGCGCCGGCCTGGGAGAGGAGCATAGTGCAGCGTGGGCGCGCAGGCTGCAGCAAACCTGGAGCAGGCCTCAGAGGACTGAATCATGGGCAGCTGGGGCGGTTTCCAGACTTCTCAACCCAGGAATGCCAAAGACAACTTAGAAGGTCAGTGGGAAAAGTATGTGACTGCAGCGAGAGAAGGAGCTAGGTCTCAGCCACAAGACCCGAGTGCGGGCCATGGCTGCCTCCAGAGCTTCCGGCCCACAGACTGATCAGAGGGGGATTGCAAGGATCTCTTTGCTAGGTCTGAAGCAGGAATCTCTTGCTTTGCCCATGCTTGGATCTGGGTCACAGTTCTGAGGGGCGGTCCTGGGGTGAGGAGGAGCGCTGGCGTGATGGAGTTTGTTGTGGTGGTGGAGAAGAAACACCTCGCCCCTTATCATACCACCTTGGAAGAACTGAAAATTTACAGGTCCCTAGAAGTATCTCTGAAAACAGCTGTACAAACCACTGAAGCTTGGGGCAGTACATTCTCCACATTGGAAGCAGACTTTTACCTTAACAAAGAGTTTAAAACTCAAGTAATTGGCCGGGATCATGACCAAACTGCGCAAAAAGAGTCAGACTATATTATCTTACTTTGGTGACAAAGAAGATCAAAACATACAACCAGAAGAAGAAAACAAAGTCAAATCTCCTACAGCCAAAACTTCCAAGAAAAATATGAATCAGTCCCAGGCCTTGGAAGAGCTCAAAAGGAATTTTGAGAAGCAAGTAAGAGAAGTAGAGGAAAAACTGGGAAGAGAAATGAGAGTGATGCAAGAAAATCATGAAAAGCAAGTTAACAGCTTGCTAAAGGAGACCCAAAAAAATACTGAAGAAAATAACACCTTAAAAAATAGCCTAACCCAAATGGTTACAGAGGTCCAAAAAGCCAATGAGGAGAAGAATGCCCTAAAAAGCAAAATTGGCCAAATGGAAAAGGAAGTCCAAAAGATTACTGAAGAAAATACTTCCTTAAAAATTAGAATAGAGCAATTGAAAGCTAGTGACTTTATGAGAAATCAAGACACTGTAAAACAAATCCAAAAGAATGAAAAATTAGAAAACAATGTGAAATATCTCATTGGAAATACAACTGACCTGGAAAATAGATCCAGGGGAGAGAATTTAAAAATTATTGGATTATCTGAAAGCCATGATCAAAAAAAGAGCCTAGACATCATCTTTCGAGAAATTATCAAGGAAAACTGCCCTGATATTTTTGAACCAGAGGGCAAAATAGAAATGGAAAGAATCCACTGATCTCCTCCTGAAAGAGATCCCCAAAGGAAAACTCCTAGGAATATTGTAGCCAAATTCCAGAGTTCCCAGGTCAAGGAGAAAATATTACAAGTAGTCAGAAAGAAACAATTCAAGTATTGTGGAAACACAATCAGGATAACACAAGATTTAGCAGCTTCTACATTAAAGGACCACAGGGCATGGAATATAATATTCTGGAGGGCAAAGGAGATAGGATTACAACCAAGAATCACCTACCCAGCAAAACTGAGTATAATTCTTCAGGGGAAAAAATGGTCATTCAGTGAAATAGAGGACTTTCAAGCATTCTTGATGAAAAGACCAGAACTGAATAGAAAATTTGACTTTCCAATACAAGACTCAAGTGGAACATGAAGAGGTAAACAGGAAAGAGAAATCATAAGAGACTTATTAAGGTTGAACTGTTTACATTCCTGCATGGAAAGATGATATTTGTAACTCATGAGACCTTTGTCAGTATTAGGGTAGTTGGAGGGAAAAAATTATATGTATGTGTATGTGTATATTATATGTATATGATAGATAGATGGATAGATAGATAGCTGGAGGGCACAGGGTGAGTTGAAAATGAAGGAGTCATATCTGGAGAATAAAATTAAGGGGTGAGAGAGGAATATACTAGGAGAAGGAGAAAGGGAGAGGTAGAACGGGGTAAGTTATCCCACAAAAAAAACAGAAAAGAAAAGGCTCTTACAGTGGAGGGGAAATGGGGGAAAGTGAGAAGGAATGAGTGAATCTTATTCTCATAGAATTTGACTAAAGGAGGGAATAACATACACACTCAATTGGGTATGGAAATCTGTCTTACTCTACAGGAAAATAGGAGGGGAAGGGGACAAGAGAGTAGGGGGATGATAGGAGGGCAGACTGGGAAAGGGGGTAATCAGAAGCAAATACTTCTGAGGAGGGACAGGGTCAAAAGAAAGAATAGAATAAATGGGGGGGCGGGATAGGATTAAGGGAAATAGAGTTAGTTTTTCACAGCATGTCTACTATGAAAGTGTTTTGCATAACTGCACATGTATAGCCTATATTGAGTTGTTTGCCTTTTCAATGAGGGTGGGTGGGGAGCGAGGAAGGGAGAAAATTTGGAACCCAAAGTTTTAAAAACACATGTTTAAAAAAAAATGTTTTCACATGCAACTGGGAAATAAGAAATACAGGAAATGGGGTACAGAAATCTATACTGCCCTACAGGAAAATAGAAGGAGAAGGAGGGGAGAGATAACAGGAAAAGCAGACTAGAGGAAGGGGTATTCAGAATGTATGCCATCTTGGGGTGGGGGGAGGGGTGAGATGGGATGAAAATTGGAACTCAAAATCTTGTGGAAGTAAATGTTGAAAACTAAAAATAAAAAAAAGTAAATTAAAAAAAAAGAACATTAAAAAAAAAAGAAAGAAATGATGAGCAGGATGCTCTCAGAAAAACCTGGAAACACTTGCATGGGCTGATGCGAAGTGAAATGTACTGTGTACAAATTAAAAGCATTATTGTAAGATGATCAGCTGTGAATGACTTAGCTATTCTCAGCACTACAATGATCCAAGACAACTCTGAAGCACTTAGGATGAAAAGTGCTATCCATCCCCAGAGAAAGAACTGATAGTGTCTGAATATAGATTGAAGCATAGTTTTGTTTTTTTCACTCTATTTTTTTTGAGGCTTGGGGTTTTTTTTGGTATATGTTTTATATGATAACATGACTATTATAGATATGTTTTGCGTGACTTCACATGTATAACCTATATCGAACTGCTTGCCTTCTCAATGGGGGGTGGTGGGGTAGAGAGGGAGGGAAAGAATTTGAACTGAAAGTTTTAAAAAACTAATGTTAAAAATTGTTTTTACATGTAACTAGGGAAAAATAAAAAATAAAATACTAGAAAAAATGGCCCTTTGCTTTTGTTAGAGCTGGAGTGATTAAAAGGGCTTTGCAATTTCTCACACAATCCAATAGATGAATGCATAAATGAACAAAACAGTGAGTGAAAGACCTTCTAGATTGACTCTGTGGTCTTCCAAATATATGTTCATGTTCTAAACACAAGTTATTTTCAAAATTTATATTTGCATAATGAATAAAGTCAGTCTTTTAAAAAATGTAGTGGTACAGATGAGTAAAAATTTTAGCTGTGAATTTTCCTTTGTTGGGCAAATCTGCACAGTAAGTGTGTGTACTGTACCTTCTCCTTTGCTACAAATTCTTCACCTTCTACTTTCATCTTTTAAAATCTAAAACGCAAATCAGAAAAAACAGCAATAGTTGCTAACTTTCAAAATACAAACAAGCATTACCTAAGTGGAGAAAATGCATACTGTGCTGGCCTGTCCTGCTAGGAGTAGTACGTGAAATTTCTAATCTTAAAAAATTGTTGAAGTAGAGAATTTATGTCATTACCTCAAAGTTAAGATTTTAGGCAGGAGGTGTCTAGCTGGGTGAGTAGAGTGCTGTTATGTTGAGTCCATGTTATGTTGAGTCATTTGGGGAGAATAGGGTGTCTTCTGATAGGTTCCTTTTAAAGTAGGAAAAAGCTTGCCCCTTCTCCACCCCACCCCCCCTTCTTAAAAATTTCTTTTAAAATAAATTTTGCAGGGAGTCATCAAGTCTGTATATCAGAGATATTTATATGAATAAATCCTAGCACATTTTAGTGAGCTCTAAGAGGTGAGAGTTTAGATGTTGTAAATAATATTGTGTGATGTTACTTTTAACTAAATGTATTTAAAGACTTGTTTGTTAAAAGTTTCTGATTATTCTTATGCTTTATCTTTATTTGACAAATAGGCAGTGGTAAACCTCTTCCAGTTGCAACATCAGCAGGTTGTGTCTCTTCCAGTTAACTACCAGTCTCTCTGTGAGAATGCCAAGTTATGTGACCCTGGGCGAAAGTTTGCAGAATTTGTGAAGGCAAAAACTTCACCCAAGGATGATGTTCACATTAAATCTAGTTTTTTTGAGAATTCCAAAATTGATGGGTAAGAATTAATGTGTTACTGAAATTTAGTGAAGGGGGTTCATTTACTGCCAAATTCAAGTCTAATTTGAGTAGATTTTTTCCCTTTGACAGGAGCTTCAAAATTTGATCTTTTTTCTCTCCCTTTTGAAAGTAATACATGTGTTGAAAGTGATAGATTGTGTGTTGGTGGGGATTTATTTTTCCTCAATTCAGATAAAAATAAAGACTGCCATTAACTTTAAGCTGATTTTGTTTAATTCAAAAACAATTCTAGACCTATTCACTTTTGAATTTCGGGAAAATCAATAGAAAAATTTGGATATAGTTTAGCTCATTGTGCTTGTTAACTATTAAATTAGTCCATACATGTTTAACCAATCATAATTGTATATACTTTAAAATTTTTATGTGGTACTTCTCTTGATTCAGCAAATACTCTTTGAGTACTTTCTGCTTTACATAAAGCACTGTGCTATCTAGATACTTTGGGATATTTACAGTTAAGATAAGACATGCTTCCTGCCCTAATGGGGTGAATAAGCTAGTAAGACTTATGACTGTGGTGCACACTATTACATAGAAAGTGTATTAGAGAATTGCACAGCAACATGTATGTCAGGTCTAAGAAGGGTTTAGGGAGTTTTCATCAAGAAAGTAGCATTGAAGGTGAACCCTTAAGGATGGGGTTAGTACTGTTCAATAGGGAAGAGGAGGTAGGAAGGCCATTCTAGGAGAAGTCAGAGACTGCTTAGGAACAGAGGGAAGAGGACAGAAAGTGGTTTAGATTGACTGGATCATAGACAGTGTAGAGGGAAAGGAGTAATATGTGATAAATTAAAAGATGTAGTGGTATCAGATTGTGATGGTGTTGGAATATTTTTGGATTTCTGTAGCACTTAAGCCACATTGTATTCTTAAAGTGAGTTCACATTTGAAGTCATTCTCTGAAATTCAACAATATAAATACTGCATTATGAAACTAATGTGCTTTTGAAATATTGCATATAAAATAAATAATAGATTTTCCCTCTATTGACAGGCTATGTTTGTTGTTGGATTTTTTCCCTTAGATTTTTAAGTAAGGGGTCTACAAATAATCAACATCGGTCACATGGAAACGTATCTCAGAATTCTGAAAACTGTACATTTCATTTATTAGAAGATATTGGCAAGCCTGTTTACCATTCCAAAAAAATTGGAGATAAGAGGTCCTGTAGCAGCCTAGATATCCCAGGTAATTTTTTATATTTTAAGGAGCACTGACTTGTTCAAGTGAAGTTATTTTTTATTTAATCTTAGTCATGTCCCTGAAAATGTATAAATCAGATAAAAGGAATGATCATAAGTTTTGCAAATGTTTATCAGTATATACATAAAAGTGAGAGGCAACATGGGTGGCCTTGAAAACAGAAATATCCTGCCTCTAACATCTCCTTGCTGTGTGACCTTGGGAAAGCCAAACCGCTTCTCAATGCTCTAGGCAATCCCTCATACTATCAGTTGCAGAGAAGATGCCAACCTACACTGGTACCAGGGGTTTCCTCCTCTTGGCTTTCCCTCTACCAATGAAATCATAGGTCCAATCCTTAACCTTTTATATAATAAAACTATTAATGCCTTAAATAAAATATTTTTACATTTAAAGCTGATTGTACTTTAAATAATTTTAATTTGCTTGAAACATTAGGAAGTAACTACATTTAAATATGGCATTTGCAGACTGATTTATTTTGCATTAGGCTTTTGCTTTATGCTTTAGCCTCTCACTGAGTCATAGCTTTATTTTGTAGAAATCTTCAAGTATCTTATTTTTTAAAGCTGTCAGAGTGCGACCACCTCCTGTCAGATCATGGTCAGTTGGTCATCAAGGTGGTGGAATGTGCAGTGATTCAGAGAGTGCTGGAGGAAGCAGTGAATCAAGGTCCATGGATTCTCCTTCTGCCAGTCCAGGTACATAAACATTTATATTTA
This sequence comes from Vombatus ursinus, assembly GCF_900497805.2. Taxonomy (NCBI): domain Eukaryota; kingdom Metazoa; phylum Chordata; class Mammalia; order Diprotodontia; family Vombatidae; genus Vombatus; species Vombatus ursinus. The sequence continues at coordinate 109,774 of NW_020954983.1, read as the reverse complement.
ACTTTGGTGATGTTGTAGGAGAATTATAAATGCCGATAAAATTTAAAAGATTTAAAAATGGTTTTTATTGAGTTTTCTAGATGATATTTTTTATCCCAAACCATAGCTTTTGTCCAGTGCTCTTATTCCTTTGTCTGAAATGTTCCTAAAATATCCTTTCTACCTTTTCTCTGATGTCACAGTTTGTATATGTATGACTTTTCTAAGGAACTCCCAGATGGAAATCTGTACCCATGAGAACTGAGGTGACGTCTGGTCCACATTGGTGTTCTTCCACCTTTCCCCTACCCTTCCTTCCTTCCTGAGCCATCCCTGTCCTTTTAGGTTGTTTTTTGTGTTTGCCTCTGTCAGTATCATTGGGGCCTTCCCTTTCCCTTTTTAGCCATTCTAAACTCTGGAGGAATGCTAGACTGTGAGTCCTCTTCCGGTCAGGAAGTGCTGGAAGCACAGCTTGTGTTATCTGGATAGATGCTTTTATAATTGAACTTCATAAGACATACATAAGTAATTTCCAGGAGGTAATTTACCTTCCACATGCTTCTGATAAAGCTGCTTCAGCCTCTTTTAGTAAGGAACCTTAGTGCTTTTCACATTTCCATGATATACCCAATGAAGTGAAAAAGGAGCTAGAATTACATCCAAGCATAACCTATCCCACAAAAAAATGTAACTTACCCAACAGGGAAATAGAATAAGAAGGGATAAGAGAATGGGGGGTAGGAAAGATAAAATGGAGAACTGATTAAGAGCAGGCAGTGATTAGGAGCAAAATAGACTTTAGAAGAGGGATGGGCGAAAGAGAAGAAAATAGAATGGAGGGAAATATACAGAAATCATAGCTGTTGATGTGAATGGGATGAGCTCAACCATGAAACAGAAGCAGATAGCTGAATGGATTAGAAGCCAGAATCGAACAATATGTTGTTTACAACAGAAACAGAAAGGCTCGTGAAGAATTAAAATAATGAGCTGGGGCAACCGATTCTAATATGAACTAAAAATAAAAAGCTGAACTAAAAAGGCAGGGGGTAGTAATCAGACAAAACAAAAGTAAAAATAAACCTAATTAAAAGAGGTAGTCAGGGAAAGGACATTATGCTAAAAGGTACCATAGAGAATGAAATAATGTCAAAATTTTTTACAGCAAATTTCTCTGATAAAGACCTCATTTCTTAAATATATACTGAGTATAGAACAGAGTCAAATTTATGGAAATAAGAGCCATTCTAATTGATAAATATTAAAAGAATGTGAATAGGCAGTTTTCAGGAGAAGAAATCAAAGCTATCTATAGTAATATGAAAAAATATTCTAGATCACTATTGATTAGAGAAAGAGGAATTAAAATAACTCTGAAGTGCCACTTCATACCTATCAGAAATGACAAATGCTGGAGAGGATGAGGGAAAAATAGATACACTAACAAATAGATACACTAAAGTAGTGAATTGGGCCAAGCTTTCTGGAGAACAATTTGGAACGAGGCTCAGAGGACTATAAAACTGTACATACCCTTTGACCCAGCAATACCACTACTAGGTCTGTATCCCAATCAGATCAAAGAAAAAGGAAATGGACCTATATGTACAAAAATATCTATAGCGGCTCTTTTTGTGGTGGTAAAGAATTGGAAATCCAAGGGATACTCTTCAGTTAGGGAATGACTAAAAAAGTTGTGGCATGTGATTGTGATGGAGTACTATTGTGCTGTGAGAACTTGGCAAGACCTATACGAAATAATGCAAAATGCAGGGAGAAGAACTGGGAGGACTTTGTGCATAATAACAGCAATGTTGTAACGATGATCAAGTGTGAAAGACTTGGCTACTTTGATCAATACAATGGTCCAAGACAATTCCAAAGGATTCATGATGAAAAAATGCTATCTACCTCTAGAGAGAAAACTGATAAACGGAATGCAAATTGAAGTATCATTTATTCACTTTATTTTTTCTTGCTTTTTAAAAAAAGGTAACTCATACGGAAATATGTTTTGCACAATTTCACATGTATTTTTGATATCATATTGCTTGCCTTCTCAGTGGATGGGGGAAGGGGGTGGCAGAGAGGGAGAGAATTTGGATCTCAAAATTTCAAAAGAAATGAATGCTAAAAATAAATAATAAATTGAAAGATAGTTAAAAAAATAAAATTGCTACACTAGAGAAAGGATTGTTTGTCCTGATGTTTAACATCTTTGAATTTATGGTGAGGAAAGATTTATATGTCTGTCTGAAAATTGAGCAGTGGGAAAAAAAGACAAGATAACAATATGAGTAACTTGTTTTCTCCTTCTGTAGAAATTGGTCTAATACTAGGGATACCTTAGAGAGGTGAACCCAGGGGAGTATTAATTGCACCTTTGCTATCAGTAGACCTTAGGGAAATTCGTTGATTCCAGCTTAGACCCAGAAATTGGCTCCATTCTCGACCAAACTGTTGATGGATCAGTCAAGCTGGACTTCCTGGGGCCAGGTCCAAAGCTCTAGCTTTGTCAGGGAAGAATCTCCTTAAGGGAGTGATGGAAGAGTTTCTGTGAAGCTAGTGATTAAATATTTATCTAGTTACAGATTCATATCCATGTTATTCTGCAAGTGCCCTGCATACTCTACCTCACTCCAAACTCCTTTTCAAAATCAGCCATTTTTGTATTTGAAACAGGTTTGTTAAAAACAAAACACCTAATTATTAGGGCAGCTAGATGGCATAGTGGATAAAGCTCTGGCCTTGGAACCAGGAGGACCTGAGTTCAAATGTGGTCTCAGACACTTGACACTTACTAGCTGTGTGACCCTGGGTGAGTCACTTAACCCTGATTGCCTCACCAAAAAAAAAAGAAAAGAAAAAGAAATTTTAAAAAAAGGGGGGGGGAGGCAGCTAGGTGACGCAGTGTATAGAGCACTGGCCCTGAAGTCAGGAGGACCTGAGTTCAAATGCGGCCTCAGACCAAACACTTGACATTTACTAGCTGTGTGACCCTGGGCAAGTCACTTAACTCCAATTGCCTAAAAAAATAAAAAATTTTAAAAATCTCATTATTTAATTATAATAATTACGATTTATATACTACTTTAAGGTTTACAAAAGTACGTTTTGTCTTTTATCTCAGTTGTTCCTCACAACCAGCTGTGGAATGTAGGTAGATGCTATTATTGTCTACATCTTATACAGATAAAGGAAACCAAGAAAGTTTAGATGATTTTTTCAAAGTGACACAACTAGTAAGTGAGGTGGTATTGCGACTCAGGTCTTCCTGATTCCCATCTAACAAAAAAATACAGTTACGGAAAACAGACTTTTATTGAACAATGTATTCCTCTTTTCACACCTGTAGCACACTGCCTCTCACGTTACAGAAGGGAGGTATATCTCATCATCATTCTTTTGGAATGATACATTGACCAGAATTTCAATGTCTTTTAGTATTGTTTTCCTTTATATCATCGTGTGTGTGTGTGTGTGTGTGTGTGTGTGTGTGTGTGTGCGCATTATTCTCTTTGTTCTGCTTACTTTGCCCTACTTCAGTTTATACAAATCTTGCCAAATTTCTCTGAGATTTTCATGGTAGTCTATTCTTCTGATGTAATAGTAATTCATTGCACTCACATACCACAGTTTGTTTAGCCAGTATTCTGATTGATGGACACTCACCCTGTTTCTAATTTAATTACAGCACTTTTTTTTTTTCTCACAACATAACCTATTCCTTAAGAACTGTCTTTATTGAAGTCTGGAAGTGGAAGCAAATCTTTTATGTTGAAACTAATAGAATATTGTAACCTGAGACTGTGTGTGTGTGTGTGTGTGTGTGTGTGTGTGTGTGTGTGTGTGTGT
>NW_020954983.1:11701-105930 GCF_900497805.2 Vombatus ursinus | reverse complement strand
TGTGTGTGTGTGTGTGTGTGTGTGTGTGTGTGTGTGTGTGTGTGTGTTGTGCTTATGTATACTTCAAAAACTTGTTTTATCAGTGTGAGTACTATTCTCTTCACTGATGTAGATTGTAATCTTTCTAACTTAGTGTTGGTTTTCTAGAGGATTTTGAGTTTTTCTTATTAAAATTTATTATTTTCTCTTCTAATTACATGTAAAAACCATTTTTAACATTTCATTTTTTAAAATTTTTGAGTTCCAAATCCTCCCCCCATCAAGAATGCAAGCAGTTTGTTGTAGGTTATACATGTGCAGTCATGCAAAACAATTTCCATGTTATTCATGTTGTTAAAGAAAACACAGACCAAAAAAATCCAAACAAATGAGAAAAAAAGAAAGCAAAGAGAAAGTAGGCCTCAGAATGCATTCAGACTCCATCAATTCTTTCTCTGGAGATGGATTGCATTTTTCATCTTAGGTCCTTCAGAATTGTCTGAATCATTGTATTGCTGAGAATGGCTAAGTCATTCAGAGTTGATTATTGTGCAATATTGCTGTTACTATATATATTGCTCCTACTTATGTTCATTTTACTTTACATCAGTTCATGTAAGTCCAGGTTTTTCTGAGATCATCCTGCTTGTCATTTCTTATATACAATAGTATTCCATCACAATCATACACCACAACTTGTTCAGCTATTCCCCAATTGATGGCCATCCCCTCAACTGACAATTCTTTGCCACCACTGAAAGAGCTACTTTAAATGTTTTTGTACATATAGGATGTTTTCCTTTTTGTTTTTTATTTCTTTAGGATACAGATGTAGTATTGCTTGGTCAAAGGATATGCATGGTTTTATTGCCCTTTGGGTATAGCTCCAAATTGTTCTACAGAGTGGTTGGATCAGTATACCACTTCTCTAACAGTGCATTAGTTTCTCAATTTTCTTATATCCTCTCCAACATTTGTCATTTTCCTTTTCTGTCATGTTAGCCAATGTGATAGATGTTGTTTTAATTTGCATTTCTCTATTCATTAGTGATTTAGAGCATTTTTCATATGACTCTAGATAGCTTTGATTATTTAATTTGAAAACTACCTGTTCATATCTTTTGACCATTTATCAATAGAGGAATGGCTCTTATTTATATAAATTTGACTCAGTTCTCTATATATTTGAGAAATGAGGTCTTTAGCAAAGAAACTCGCTGTACATTTTTTATAGTGATGATTACTAACTATGTATTTGCCTTCATCCTGTTTTCTCCCTGTTTATCCTACTATCTCTTTCCTTTCACCCTGTGTATCTTCAAAAGTGTTTTGCTTCTGACTTTTACCTCCCCTAGTCTACCCTCTTCTTCTATCATCCTCCCACTTCCCCCAACTCTCTTATCCACCTTCCCATTCTTCTTTCTTGTGTGGTAAGATAGATTTCTGTACCCAACGCAGTATGTATATTATTCCCTCTTTGAACCAGTTCCAATGAGAGTATAGTATACTTGCTTCCCCCCCAACTTCTCCCATTTTCCCTTCCATGGTAAAACCTTTTCTCACCTCTTTTATGTCAGATAATTTACCCCATCCTACCTCTCCCTTTCACCTCCCAGTGCATTCCTCTTTCTTCCCCCTTTTATTTTTTTAGATAATTATTTCATCATATTAAATTTATACCCACGCCCTTTTCTATGTATAGTCCTTTTGATTGCCCTAATAATAAGAAAGTTTTTAGGAGTAACAAGTATCATTTTCCCATGTAGGAATGTAAACAGTTTAACCTTATTGAATCCCTTATGATTCCTTTTTCTTGTTTATCTTTTTATATTTCTTGTGATTCTTGTATTTGAAAGTCAGATTTTCAGTTCAGCTCTGGTCTTTTCATCAGGAATGCTTGAAAGCCCTGTATTTCCTTGAATGTCTATTTTTTTCCCCTGAAAGATTATACTCAGTTTTTCTGGGTAGGTGATTCTTGGTTGTAATCCTAACTCTTTTGCCCTCCTGAGTATCATATTCCAAGCTTTCTGATCCTTTAATGTAGAAACTGCTAAATCTTGTGTTATCCTGACTGTAGCTCCTCAATATTTGAACTATTTCTTTATGGCTGTTTTGCAGTATTTTCTTCTTGAACTGGGAACTCTGGAATTTGGCTATCATATTCCAGGGAGTTTTTCTTTTGGGATCTCTTTTAGGCGATGGTTGATGTATTCTTTCAATTTCTATTTTACCCTCTGGTTCTAGAATATCAGGGCAGTTTTCCTTGATAATTTCTTGAAAGATAATGTCTAGGCTTTTTTTTCATCATAGCATTTATAGTCCAATAACTCTTAAATTATCTCTCATCAATCTATTTTTGATGTCAGTTGTTTTTCTGATGAAATATTTCACATTTTTTAAAATTCCTTGGATTTTGTTTATTTTTTCTTGGTGTCTCATAAAGTCATTAGCATCCATTTGTCCAGTCTAATTTTTAAGGAATTCTTTTCTTCAGTGAACCTTTGTGCCTCCTTTTCCATTTGGCCAATTCTACTTTTTAAGGAGTTCTTTTCTTCAGTGAATTTTTGTGCCTCTTTTTCCATTTAGCCAGTTCTACTTTTCAAGACTTTCTTCTCTTTATTGGATTTTTTTGTGCCTCTTTTACCATTTGGCCTATTCTGTCTTTTAAGGTGTTATTTTCTTCAGTATTTTTTTGTGTCTCCTTTGCCAAGTTGTTGACCATTTTTTCATGATTTTCTTATATCACTCTCATTTCTTTTCCCAATTTTTCCTCGACTTCTCTTACTTGATTTTTAAAATCCGTTTTGAGTTCTTCCATGACCTGAGACCAAGTTACATTTTTCTTTTAGGCTTTGGATGTAGCAGTTTTGTTTTTGTTGTCTTCTTCTGAGTTTGAGTTTTAATCTTCCCTGTCACCATAGTAATTTTCTATAGTCAAGTCCTTTTTCTGCTGTTTGTTCATTTTCCCAGTCTTTTTCTTGTCTTTTAACTCTATGCTAAAGTGGGGTTCTGCTTCTGGAGTGGAGAGAGCAATGTCCAAAGCTTCAGATCTTTTGTGCAGCTGTTTTTAGAGATAATTCCGGGGACCTGTAAGTTTTCATTTCTTCCAAGGTGGTATGATCTAGGGAAAGGTGTGTTTACTACTCTCCCTGCCCTGTGCTATGGTCCATGAGAGGCCACAAGCACTCTTTTCCACTTGAACTGTGACCAAGGTCCCAGTTGTCCTGTAGCTGCAGGTGTGTTAGTGCTGCTCCTTGCCCTGTGACTGAGAGCCAGGACTGCAATCCAGATGGTTGTGCAATGCAACAAGGTCCTCCTATTGCCTGCAAAAGGATTCCTGTAATCTCCTTCTGATGTGATGTCTGACCTCCCGTCTCTGGGCTGAGTGATCTGGAAACTACCAGTGCGACTTCTGATTCAGTTGCGCCCAAGGCCTGCTGCTCATTTGCTGGGGCAAGGCCTGTGCTCCATTTTTATCCTGGTACAACAGACCTTTTCTCTTTGACCTTCTAAGTTGTCTTGGGCTAGAAATTATTTCATCCCATCTTTTCTGTGGGTTCTGCTGCTCCAGAATTTGTTTTGAGCCATTATTTAAAGTTGGGGGAAAGCTCTGGTGAGTCTTCCTATAGAGGTTCTTTGGCTAAAAAAATTCATCATTATGCAAATAACCTAGTGATTCAGTCCCTGGTCCCTGGGCAGCTGACGTGAGTCTATCCCCAAGCCTGCTTGATTTGAAACACTGGCTTGTCCTGCAAGAACCTCAACATGATGAGGCACCAGAGTAGGTCTATCTTAATGGCACGCGCACACACACACATACACACACACTGTCTCTCTCTCTCTTTCTCTTTCTCTCTTTCCTTCCTACATGTATGTGACACTGTTCCTCAATTATTTGAAAACAATTATTTTGTCTCATTCCTCCCTTCACCTTCCCAGTTCTCCTGTTTTCTCTCCTCTAGGCTAAACATATCTGTCTATCTCTTTTCATTATATATAGCTATTCATAATTACTGATATTTAAATAGCCTATTTTACAGTCTGCAAAATCCCATATATATATATATATATATATATATATATATATATATATATATATACACATACATATAATGTCATTTGATCTTCGCAATAGCTCTTTGAGGTAGATACTATGGGGTGATATCCCAATTTACAAATGAGGAAATAGACTCAGGTTACCCTACCCATGACTACATAGCTGGTCAAAGGGCAAAACTCAGCCCAGTTCTTCCTAGTTTCAAGTCCAGTACTCTAGCCATTATGTGTGTGTAAAACTTTCTCTCTCTCTCTCTCTCTCTCTCTCTCTTTCTCTTTCTCTCTTTTTCACACACACACACACACACACACACACACACACCCCTATCTCTAAAATTCAACAAAAATTGTCCTTTATCAAATGAAGTCCTTATTGTTCAAATGAAAAATTTCTGTAATTGCATATACAAGTAGTTTTACTAGGTCTGTCTTCCTTCAGGGGATTTTAAACGTCACCTTCCTCGGACACCATCAATGGGGACTATGTCTTCTGCCGATGAGCTAGATGAAAGAGAGCCACCTTCTCCTTCTGAGATTGGTATTGTGCATTGTACTTTATTTGATCCAGTTTTAGTTAGATGAATTATAGCCATAGTGTATAATGACGGATAAGACTTGAAATCTTAATATGAAAGTTGTATTTCTTTGGCTATTTGTGCCAAATAATAATATCTACAGCTCACATTTGCAAAAGTATTTTATACTTTACAGAAAGTTTTCCTCAGAGCGTCCCTATTAGGTATAGATAGTGTATAGAACATTGTCCACATTTTAGGACAATTTCATATCAATAGTGTACATTTTAGGACAATTTCATATCAGTAGTCTACATTTTAGGATAATTTCATATCAGTCTACATTTTAGGACAATTTCATATCAGTAGTCTACATTTTAGGACAATGTTCTATACACTATCTATACCTAATAGGGATGCTCTGAGGAAAACTTTCTGTAAAGTATAAAATACTTTTGCAAATGTGAGCTGTAGATATTATTATTTGGCACAAATAGCCAAAGAAATACAACTTTCATTGAGTAAGGTACTCTTGGGAGTATCCCAAGATACTCTCTTCTACCTAACTTCTCCGTAACTGTTAAGGTAAGAGGTGAGGAAACTTAAGGCTCAGTGAAACTGACTTGCCCAAGGTCACACATCTGGTAAGTGACAGAGCTAGGTTTATTTATCCCAGGTTTTAAGGGGCTTTTCATTACCCCTCACATACTGCCCTTCACCAGGCATGATGATTTGAAAATAATGCAATAATTAGACCTAAAATGTGATTTGACAAATATGTTAGCCAAGTAAACCCTAAGACTATTTTTCAGAAATAATTATTGCATGATGTGTGGGTTAGAGACATAATGATAGATCAGAAATTCTGTTTTCATCAGACTAATAATGCGAAGCACTTAACAGTTAAAGCAGTCTGATTTTAGTAGAAGCAGTTCAGGACTCTGCATCAATTAAGTGATTCTTGGTAGAGAAACTAGTAGTTATGAAAATTAAAGAACGTTGAAGGAAAGTAGTCATCTTAGTGACCAAGTTTATTTCACATCTGTTCATTTGATTAAACATATGACATTACAAACCTGCTTTGACATCAATCTAAGAAGATGGTTTTAGATATTTCTAGAGCATTCAGAGTTAGTAGTCGTGGAAAGAACCTTAGACATCATCTAATCTAATGGTAAGGAAACTAAGGCCTATAGAGGGGAAAAGGGTCTTTACACAATACCACACAGTATTAACAGAGGTAGAATTTGACCCTCGGTACTCTGACTCCAAAATAATTTCTATTTCTAGTTTCATATGTTTCATATCAGTAGGAAATTTCCTATCCAAAAATAAGTTAATGAGCCTGCCTAATTGGGACTATTAGATCTTGGGTTTAATGATGATGAAGATGGTGACACCATGACCGTTGTTTGAAGAGCTCAGCTTGCTTTTTCTAAGGATAAGAATAAACACGTGATTTAAACTAGGGGTAAGGAACCTACAGCCATGAGGCCACACGTGGCCCCGTAGGTCCTCAAGTGTGGCCTTTGGCTGAATCGAAAGTTCACAGAACAAATCCCCTTAATAAAAGGATTTGTTCTGTAAAACTTGGACTGGGTCACCAGGCCATACCCAAGGACCTAGAAGGCCACATGTGGCCTCAAAGGCCACAGGTTCTCCTCTCCTACTTAAACCATGAAATAGAGAAGGAAAAGATATTACTACCATATTACAATTAAATTGAGAAGCGATGATTGATGTCTTCTTGGAAGGCCTGTGTTAATTAAGAGTAGGACTCAATGTGCAAATGAGGAAATTGATGCATATGTTGATCTGAAGAGCATAAGGTGAAATCAGTAAGACTTAAGTTCTTGATAAAAATATCTAGTCTTTTAGTTGATTTTATCTTAAAATTCTTAGGTGAGTGTGGTGATTTTTAAAAAAAATTCTTTTTGGTGCAAATCTATGAGATGTTACAAACGTGCTTACAATAGTGCTATTTTTTTTAGAAGTATTGAAAATTGCCAAGAAATTAATATCATCAAAAAGTTCCTTAAGACTTATCATATGCTTTCTGAATAGTATTTTAATAAATGTTGCTTTATGATCAACATAATTATAGTTTAATGAATTATTTAAAAAAATAGGTAACTGGACTCACATTATAAAAATTAGAAATACCTTTGCAACTGTCCTTGTAAGGAAAATAATTTTGTTGCTTGCTTTAATATCTTCTATTGCCAGTCTAAGTTAATGGCATGTTGTAATATTACCATCATTTTTTTAAAGATCAATTTTGGTCAATAAGTATATTTTAAAGTCAAATGGTATCTCCCTAGAAATATTAAATAATTACCAAATTTTGTTTTCAAGGCTTAAATGAGCATGTGCCTGAAATTAGCAGTTTCCCTGGACCATTTAGAAATGCCCTCAGGTCAAAAGCTGCTCTCAGCCATAAGCTTCGGAAGCTGAGGACTCCATCTAAATGCAGGGAATGTGACAGCCTAGTCATATTCCATGGGGCAGAGTGTGTGGAGGTAAGAAATATCAGAAAATGGTACAATTTCTGATTTTTAAAAAATGTTTTTAAAGATGTACTATAATAATTGCTTGCTATTTTTCATATTCCATTAATAATTGGGTATTTCAGTAGGTTGGGGCCATGATTTCATTGATGTGGGTTCTCTCTCTAGCGGTTTGGATTATAATCCTTTCCCTTTCTCATTCTATATGATTATTGCCTCTCTTCTCATGTGTCTCCCTCCTCCTGATTTCTTGATAGGTAGCATAAGGGCTTTTGTCTCTTCTCTCCACTCTTGCTAACTCTCCTCCTTTTCTGTCCCTGATGAGATCCTTTACTCACTAAATGCACATAATTCATTGAAATAGCGCTAGCGTCCCTTGATGCCGTCTGTGCATCTCTCCATTGCCCTCTGCATGATCTCTCAGAGAGTGGGTCGTTATTCTTTATGTTGGTAGCTCTGTAGTATTATTGCAAGAACTCTGCTGTAAGGAAGATGAGCCTTTGTTTTAGGAAGATGTTTGGAATCTTTTAAAGTAATGCATTGTTTCCCAAATCATTCCAAACCTCTCATTTTCTTATGTTTGTTTCTGTTGTTGTTCAGTCGCCTCAGTCACGTTTGACTCATCATGAGTCCCTTTTGGAGTTTTCTTGGCAAAAATACTAGAAGAGTTGGTCATTGCTTTCTCTAGCTCATTTTATGGATAGGAAACTGAGACAAACAGGATTAAGTGACTTGCCTAGGGTCACACAGCTATTTAAGTGTCTGAGGCCAGATTTGAACTCGGAAAGGTGAGTCTTCCTGACTCCAGGCCTGGTACTCTATCCACTGTGCCACAGAAGTCAGGCGACTTCAGTAGGGGGAAGAGGAGGCAAACTCAGATTTCCAACATTCTTCCCATTAGACTTCTAGTTTAGTCAGTCAGTCAGCAAGCATTTATTAAGCTCGTGCTCCATTCCAGGCACTGTGCTAAGTGTTAGCGATACAGAGAAAGGCAAAAGACAATCCTTGTGCTCAAGGAGCTTGCAGGCTAATGGGGAGATGGGGGAGAGGTGAGTCACCACATAAACCATACAGGTAAGATCTATACAGGCAAGTGAGGGTTGTCCCAGAGGGAAGGTGCCAAGATTGAGGAGGACTGGGAAAAACTTCCTGGCAGAAGGTGCATCTTTAGCTGACATTTGAAGGAAACCAGAGGACCAGGAGGAAGACATGACGAGAGAGAGGGCTGATGGAGTGTCATGTGTAAGGAACACAAAAGAGGCCAGAGTCATTGGATGGCAGAGAAGGCGAAGGAAGTAAGGTGAGAGAAGACTGGAAAGATAAGAAGGGAGCAGGTTATGAAGTCCTTTAAAGGGACTGAGGATTTTATATTTGATTCTGGAGGTAACAAGGAGATGACATGGTCAGACCTGGGCTTTAAGATCATTTTGGTAGCTGAGTGGAAGATGGACTGGATTGGGAAGAGATGAGTCAGGACAACCAACCAGAAGGCTATTGCAATAGTCCAAGCATTAGGTGACGAGGACCTGCACCAAGGTGGCGAAAGTGTCAGCATAGGAAAGGAGACATGTAAGGAAAATGTTATGAAGGTAGAAAATGACAACACATGACAACTGATTGGATATAGAGGGTGAGAGTGAAGATGTGAGTCAACACCTCAGTTGTAAGCCTGGGTGACTAGGTAGTTAATAATAGGGAAGTTAGGAAAATGGTGAGGATTAGGAGAAGGAAAATAAGTACTGTTTCAGACATGTTTAAAATTTTTACAGGGCATCCAATTTGAGATTGTGTCTCCCACACATTCAGTTTAAAATATCCAACCAGTATTTGGTGCTGTGAGACTAAACTTCAGTAGAGACTCAGGCTGAAATCATCTTCATGGGCGGTTAATCCCATGGAAGACAATAAGGTTACCAAGAAAGTATAGCAGGAAGAGAAGGGGATCCAGGATGTAGCCTTGGGAGCACTCACGATTATGGGCACTCACAGTTATGGGATGTAACATGAACAGTGATCTGTCAAAGGTGGTTGAGAAGGAATGGTCAGATAGGTGGAGAGAGAACCAGGAGAGAGTAATGTCACAGAGAGGAGAGGGTACCCAGGAATGAGAAGAAGGTTAAGTGTGAAATGTAGCAGAGAGGTCAAGACATATTAGAACTGAGAAAAGACCACCAGACTTGGCAGTAAAGAGATCAATGCTAACTTTGCAGAGAAGAATTTTCAATCAAGTGATGAATTCAGAGGCTGGATTGCAAAGGATTGGGTAAATGAGAGGATGAGGAAAAGAAAACAATGAGTGGTAGATAACTTTTTTCAGGGAGTTTGGCCAAGAAGAGATTGAATGATAACTTCAAGGGATAGCCGGGTCAAGTGTATGGTTTTTTAAGACTGTAGGGTGTATTTAAAGGCAGTAGGAAAGGATAGAGATATTCGATAGAGAGGTTGAAGTAGGGACAGGTGAGGAATGATTGACAAGGCGATCTGCTAGAGTATACGGGATAAACTAGATCATGGGCATACGTAGAGAGTTCAGCAATGTCAAGGAGAAGAGCTGCCTCAGCAGAGACTGGGGGATGGTGTAAAAGAGCTTTGAGCTGAAGAGAAAGTGGAGTTAATGGCCTGTAACCTTAGTTTTCTGAGTAAAAGAAGAGGCAAGATGTTTAAACTGAGATAACAAGGTGGTGTGTAGGCGAGTTGAAGAGAGAAGAGTATGTTTGGAATAGCTTCTTTGGGGGGAGTAAGATAAAGAACCAGTTTAAGAGGTTAAAAGAATTTGCCTTGCCTGAAGTAAGGCCCAAGTTGAAGTTGGATAATATGAATTTATAGTGTACGTGTTCAGCATGTCTTCCTTCATGGCACATGAAGGATCCCTCAGATTGTCAATACCTTGGGAGTATTAATGGGGATGGATGGCCAGAGTAATCTCGGATTGGTGTTTAGCAGTAGGACCAAAGCAGTGAGAGATTCAAGAATAGATGACGGTACAGTGTGCAATTGATTGGGATAAGTAATTAATTGCTTAAGAAAATGCGCGGAAGTAGAGGGATTTGGAGCTTTTCAGGGCTCTGAAGAATGAGTTTAGGAGTGGTAAGGCACAGGGAGAGATGGAATGATAGGAAGCTTTGGTCAGATTGAGGGATATCTTGAGTTTGGGGTTAAGGAGTTAGGACCCTGATGAATAATGGTAAGATCTGGTGTGTAGCCATCCTTAGGTGTAGCTAGAATGGAGTAAATGAGTAGCTGATTAGGAAATTTAGGCATTGAGAGGCTAGAAAGTTTGAGAGAGCATCAAGAGGGTCATTGAAGTGCCCCAGCTTAAGGGCAGGAATGGGGGAGCAGAAGATTCAGGCACTGAGCACCTTGGGAAGATGTACAGAATAGCCATTGTGATTTGAAAAGGATAGATAGAACATATTAATGCAATGAATTTCAAAAGAGCAGAGGTTACTTTAGTGATGGTAGGAAGGAGAAAGTCTAAAAGCATCAGTGGGGAGCATGGAGTATTCTAATGCCTCTCAAGGACCAGTGGGTCAGGCAGGTAACAGCCAGTGCTGGAGAGGGTGGCCAAGGATACAATATGTCCTGGAGGGAGCTAGGTTTTGGAGCCAGTGGATGGAAGGAGTATGAGAAGAGGGATGAAAATGAGGTGAAGTTTATTCTCTATGGAACAGAAAGCCGCCCTAGAGTCAGGAAGACCTGAGTTCAAATCCGGTCACAGACATTTGACACTTACTCGTTGTGTGACCCGGGCAAGTCACTTAACCCCAATTGCCAAAAAAAAGAAAGCCTGCAGGAAAGAGACAGAGGGAGACTGGGACATGGGCGGGATAGATTAGAGGAGGTTGGGCATCATGAGTTATTAATACCAGGGATAGAAAGAATAATGTGGTGGGAACTGGTTAGCCATGGGAGTGGTGGTGGGTGACAGATGGAATTATACTGTCACCGATTTGGCAGTGTGTTATTACTAGACAAGATTGAGGGACACAGGGTCTTAGTGAATCAGCGTGGTCCTAGAGGCTGGCCCATTCCTCCCTGCTCTCCTCTCTCCAAAACCTGCTATTTGTGTGGTTTCCTCCAGGGAGCCCTTTGCAGCTATCTTTCCATTTGTGGAAAAATCATTTTGTCCTGGGGAGGATAAAGTGAAGTCTACCCAAATGGATTCAACTTGCCTTGGGACACTCCCACACCTCCACCTTCACCCCTAACCTGTGCATCACTGACACTGGCTGTGTGACCCTGAATATGTTACTTAGCCTCTCAGTAAATACTTGGAAAAAGCCCTTTCTCCAAAGGTGCTGGCCTGCTTTAGCAGAGGGGATTTCCTCATCCCTTAATCCATTTCTGATCCCTACACTCAGAATGTCATTTATATGATTAAGTACCTGCACCAAGTCTGCTCTTTGGTTATTGAACAAAGACTCCACAGGTAATTTGATGTTTGTAGACAGTTTAGCTTTCGTTTCTGCATTTGTCAGTATTTTATATGACTCTAATAAATCACTCTACAAAATCTTCTTTCTTGTAGTGCTCCCTTGCTTGTCACAAAGCATGTTTGGAAACCCTAACCATTCAATGCGGGCACAAGAAACTTCATGGAAAGTTACATTTATTTGGTGTGGAATTTGCTCAAGCTGCTAAAAATGCCCCTGATGGCATCCCCTTTATTATTAAAAAATGTACTTCAGAAATCGAAAGCCGAGCCTTGAACGTGAAGGTATATTTTAACTTTGTTCATTTAAAATTTCAAACCATAACAGATTTTTTTTTAGTTTGCATCAAAAAAACTTTGTTAAATAAAACTGTCATCAAATATTAGGGAATCAATATTCAGTTTTCTAAGATATAGTATCTTATGTAGGTTTAAATCAGTTAATATTTTCTGAAATGTCAACTTGAAGTATTTATTTCTTGGTGAAATCATCATATTGAAGTTTTTGTACTAAAGGAAATTTTTTTTGTTTACTCTTTCTTCTCTTTTAAGGGCATCTACCGTGTGAATGGAGCTAAAAATAGAGTTGAAAAACTCTGCCAGTCCTTTGAAAATGGAACGGATTTAGTAGAACTTTCAGAATTCTCTGCACATGATATCAGCAATGTTCTTAAGTTATATCTTCGTAAGGTAAAGACTCTCTACTTGAAATTTATTTTAAATTGAAGCAAGACTCTGGCTCTCTTTATATTATGAGGGATCATTCCTTACAATAGCTAGTTAGCACTGGAATCACTTTTTGCTGGAAAAAGTGTATTTTTTGTAGTATATGAAGTTCCTTTGAGCACTTAAAAGTCACCAGCCCCACTCGTCAACTCCAGTTAAAAGTAACAGGGAATTACAAGAACCTCCAGCAATTAGGAGTAACTAATATCAGATTTCCTTGCAAACTTGAAAAAAAAACCTGGAGTCATATTCTGCCTCTACTTCTTTCTCTGGCTGGGACCATAACCAAATCATTTTACCTTTATTGGCTTCAGTTTCCTCCTTAGCAAACTGAGGGGTTGGACTAAATAATTCATAAGTTTCCTGGTGCTTAAGTGCAGCTGGCAGTGCAGTGGATAGAAGGCTTGGGCCTGCTGTCAGAAAGATCTAATTTGAATCTGGCCTCAGACACTTAGTTTTGTGACCCTGTTATCTTTGTGTCTTATAAAACTATGTCAAGTGGCATCCCCACTTAATCTCTTCCTGCCTCAGTTTCCTCAACTGTAAGATGGGAATAATAATGATAGCACCTACTGCCCAGAGTTGTTGTGAGGATCAAATGAGATCTATTTGTCAAAAGACTTTAGAACAGTTCCTGGCATATAGTAGATGCTCTGTAAATGCACATCCTTTGATGTCTACAAATAGCCATCCAGAAGTGGCTAACAGTTCAGTGAGGGAGCTACACTGAGTATTTGAATGAGGAAGAAGAACTACGTTATCTCCAATACTTGGAGCATCAGAGAACCAGAATTTCACTGTAATTCTTACTGTTGAGCCAAAGAATCCACAGTGCTCAAAATGCCCATGGGTCAGTAGGTGGAAGAACATTTCATTCATGAGATGAATAATGATGTTTTGAGGGGAGTTTTTCTTTTGAATGTCTCCTGTGGAATTGGAGTTTTGTTTCTCAATTGGCTAAATAAGATGTGTCCCAGAGCTAGTTAGTTGCAGGGCCAGGATGTGTACCCTGATCCTCTGCCTCCCAGTATATTCGCTTAGTGTTCCCTTTGGAAAGACTGTTCTCTCACTCTCATTTTTCAGCTTATACACAGTAAGGCTCTGTAGTCTTCTTTTCCCCTCCTTATACACTAGCAAGATAAAGTCATGTCATAAACCAAAATCAGCCAATTAGGGTGCAGTGGATTTATCCAGATCCAACCTGTCTTTCAAGGCAGGTCATTTGGGTGACACCCGAGATTCCTCTAGCTGCAAGTACCTTCAGTTTCCCACTGCCAACGTACCTCTCATAGCCCTTTGCCCTTTTCAGAAGGCACTTAGCACATTCTCCCACATATTATAGTCCTTTGTGAAGCTGAATTAGTTACTCTCTTGCCCCTCCCTGAATATCCTGAGTAGAGAAGCATCGAGAGATCCAAGCTTTATTTTTTATCCCCACAGCATCTAACCCAATACTTTGCCAATTACTTAGGTGTTTATTAAATGCTTGTTGAATGAGTTAGGATTGAAGCAGAAGCTGGTCTAGTGTTCTAAGGCTTTAATCTCTTTAAAGAAAAATGCTAGACTAAACAGGATATGATGATGACCAGGATAAAAATAGATAGTGTAATGTGCAGGCTGGCGTTCCTAATAGGTTTTTATTCCTTTTAGTTACCAGAACCCTTATTTTTGTTTCGTCTTTATGATGAGCTTATTGGTCTTGCCAAAGAGAGCCAGAATGTAAATGAAGACTCAAAACCAACAAGCCCTGAAGCTGAGGGTGCTGAACTAAGTAAAGTCCTGAAGAAAATCAAAGCTCTTCTAAAAAAACTTCCAGGACCAAACTATAATACTATTGAGTACCTTATTGGCCATCTTAATAGGTAAGAGATTTACCTTAAAGAATATCTCCTTTCTTGTGAATCCAAATGGGCAAATGTGGAGTTGGGTGTGGTGGCTTGTTTTGTTTTATTTTCTAGTGGAATTACCTTGAGTTCCTCCAAAGAAGTAGCCTGGAGCAGTAGAAATAATCTTAATGAATGTGGATTTAGGGTCACCTTTTTTCATCTAATAACTAGAAAAAACTATTGCTTCCCCTTCTTCACCACAATTCCTAGTATGTATGCCTTGTGCTGGTGTATTAGTTGGTAGTATGGAATCCTGCTGACACCTGGAGAGGTGGTGAAGAAAGATAACTGAATCCAGCTTCATCATTGCAAATCTTTCGCAACTTCCAAAGCCAAAAAGAAAGCCTAGCAGACTTGACAGCCCATCTCCCCTGTTTTCCTCTCCAGGGTGGTCCAAAAGGCTGAAGAAAACAAGATGCCGGCCAGTAATCTGGGGATAATATTTGGACCAACTCTGATCAGGCCTTGGCGGACAGATGCCAAGGTTTCCCCTTCCTCACTGGTGGACTACCCTTATCAGACTCGAATTGTGGAGCTTCTTATAGCTTATTTTGTGAAGATCTTTGATGTGTCCTTGCAACCACTCTCAACTTCTTCTACCAATGAAAGCTTCATCCTCAGACCTAGAAAGCCTCAGTCGTGTCTTGCTTCAGAGGAAGTGAGTGGTGACAAATGTTGAATTATGCCTTAGCCTTGTGAAGTTTGGATGAATGAATGTCAGATCTTTGACCCATTTCGTCACTGGTGTATATTTGTTTTTAACCTATTTTTTTTAATCTTGTTCCATCATTAGGGCATCCTACCTTCTCAAGATGAGAGTAAAATTTCAGAAACAGCTGCATCATTTGAAGGATCACATGACCATAAAAATGCACTAGAAGGAGCTGATGCATCTGTGATCGGTGAGTAGCTATTTGCAAAACTCACTGTGGCTGGATGGTAGTGTTCATGGTGGGGAGTAATGTATAAGAAGACTGGAAAGGTAGAAAGGGAGGTGGCAGGTTATAAGGAGCTCTTGCTGCCAGAAAAAGGATTCTAGATCTGTTCCTAGAAGTAATAGGAAGCCACTAGAGTTTTTTGAGTAGAGGAGCAGACATAGTCAGTCCATCTTGTGGAAAATCATCGTTTTCCTGGTAGGATAAAGTGGAGTGGACAGAGCTGAGATAGACCAGCAGGCTGCTGAACTCATCCAGGGAAGGGACAATGACCAGCATAACCAAGGGGGCTAACTGTATGTGATTGGAAGAAGAGGCTGCCTGGATGGGAGAGATGTGGCTGCAGAACAGGAAGGTTTTGAAATGAGTGGCAGATCAGGGTCTTCTCTTCTCCCTGCTCAGCATCTCTAGGCACATCTACTGATCCTTTGTTGAACAGGCCCCAGACACTTCACCATTCTGGTCTCTCTGCTCGAGGTGCACTTGAGTTTGAGTCTATCTGAGTCCTTCCTACACTGGGCCGGCCAGGGCATGGCTAGAGCAGCCCTTCTTTCACCTCCACATAGAGTGATACACTTGGAGTCAGGAAGTCCTGAGTTCAAATCTTGCTTGATACACAAACTGTGTGACCCCATGGGCAAGTAGCTTCATTTCTCTGTGCCTCAGTTACCTATTTGGGAAAATGGGGATAAACCTAGCACCTATCTTTCAAGGTCATTGTAAAGCACCTGCCTCTCAGGGTTATTGTAAGCCTCAAATGAAATATTTGTAAAGTGTTTTGCAAACCTGAAAGCACTATAAATGATAACTATACTCTTATTGTTTATCTTTATATCTTATAAAACTATGTTATTTATCCACCAATCAACAAGTATTTATTAAGCACTTATGTGCTAGACACTGAAGATACAAGTATAAAGAATAGATTCTTGCATGCATGGAGTTTGCATTCTGATGGGGGTAGATAACAAGTACCTCTACAGAGAGGTGCAGCATAACTACAACATTAAATACAGTTGTAGACCAAGAGCAAGATCACTAACAGTTGGGGTCAGGAAACGTTTCTTGTGGAAGATGGCGCCCGAGCTGGATCTTAAAAGAAGAGAATGTCTCTGAGGTGGAATCCATAAGGAGTTTGGAGGACCTTCGGGTTGTGAGGGACAGCCACTGGGAAGTCCCAGAGCTAGGTGTCCCAAGTGAGAAACAGGCCAGTTTAGCTGAAGCAGAGTAATAACAAGAATAAGAATAGCTAGCATTTATGTAGCACCTACTATGTGCCAGGTACTGTGCTAGTGCTTCACAATTACTATTTCATTTGATCCTCACCACAACTCCAGCAGGTAGGCGCTGTTATTATCCCCATTTTACAGTCCAGGAAACTGTAACAGACAGAGGTGAAGTGACTTGCCCAGGCCAAGTAACTCTGCCCCCAGTTGCCTAATGAGTGTGAGAGGGAGAGTCACGTCCGGTGAGGCTGGGAAGCTAAGTGGAGGCCAGGTTCCAAAGGGGTTTAATAGCTAAATACTGGAGTCTGTATTTGATCCTCCAGGCAAAGGAGAATCCCTGCAGTTAAATCACATGGTCAGATCTGTGATGAATTAAGGAAAATCACTTTGGCAACAGTAACAGTTCAGGAGAGAGATTGGAGTGGGGAAAATCAGGGAGACTAGTGAGAAGGCTCTGGCAGTAGTCCGGATGAACTAAGGTGGTAGCTGCCAATAGGGAGAAGGCGTCAGATTGAAGAGATGTTTGGAAGCAGAAGCCCAGACTTGGCAGCTCACCATGTGGGGAGGAAGAGGAGCCCACATGATGCTGAGGTCACAGGCTTGAGACTCTGGACGGATGGTGGGGCCTTTGACAGAAACAGGGATGTTTTGAAAGAAAAGGGGGGTTTAGGGCAAAAGATGATGAGCTTAGTTTTAGATTTGTCGAGTATGAGATTTTGCCAAGACATCACGCTTAAAATGTCCAGTAGGCATTTGATGAGCATAGAGAAAGGTAGAATAGCAATAGATTATGGTCATATAGGGAAAGCCAGAGAGTCTAATAAGAGAAGTGGACAATTGCTATTTGTGGCTGAGGTGTGAAGTAAAGGAGGAGACATGGAGGGAAGAAGTGAGGATAAAAGGAAGATGATGACGAGCTAGGTGAGCACTAAACCAATTTTTAGAGTTTGTCTCTTATTAAGAAATGTATGTCCAGATGAGAAGTTCCCTAAGAGCAGCCAAACAAAAGTAGTAACAGTAGTAGTAGTAGCTGCAGCAGTGGTAGTGAAAGCAGTAGAAGTAGTAGTACTACTTACTACTAGTAGTAGTTAGTAGTAGTGGTAGTGGTGATAGTAGTAGTAGTAGTAGTAGTAGTAGTAGTGAGTAATGTTATTGGTGCTTGTGGTAGTAGTATCAGCTGTAATAACAGTAGCGGTTGTGATGGTAAGTAGTTGGTTGTAGCAGTAGTAGTAATAGTTGGAAGTAGTAGTTAGTAATAGTAGTAGTTGTTAGTAGTAGTAGTCATTGTTGGTGATGGTGGTGGTAATGGTTGTTTGTAGTAGTAGTTAGTAATAGTAGTATTTGGGAGGAGGTGAAAGGTAGCCTGGAATCTTCTTAAGCCCAGTGGGTTAAATTCCATTTTTGTTTGTAATGAATGGGGAATGTTACTTTGGGGGTAACATTGTTTTTAATGTTATTGTTATTGTTGCCTGTATCTCTGTTGGCCTTTATCTCTTGCATTCCAGTATCTGTTGTAGGGAGTTTGATGCTTCTCTACCTTATGACCTTCCTTTCCTATCTCCTCTTCCCTTTCTCCTAGAAGCTGTGACTCCTACTTGTAGAAATTCTTTTCTTAGAGGTTTAAACAGCCAGGCGCTGAAAAAATTAGGCTGATTCATTAATAAAGTGATGTAGTGCACTAGCATCTTCACAGTTCTCTTCTTACCACTTCTGAAAAAGCCCCACATTGTTACTAGGTGCTGGAGCTCTTAAGTATTTTTACTGTTGCTATGCTTGGTTGTTTTCTCTTACTAGTACATATTTGTGATCGTAAATCTTCACTTCTGGCCAGAAATTGGTTGTTTACATTATTCCATCGGATCATTTCTCTTTTAAGCAAAAGGAAGGGGGAAAAGCTAAATTAATGTTAAAATTCAGTACAACTGACAAGTGTGTTCAGTAAGTCACAGTCTTGGGTAAGGACTTGTGTTGCTGTTGCTGTTGAGTCTTGAATTTCAGTCATGTCCAACTCTTCATGATGCCATGTGGGGTTTTCTTGGCAGATACTGAAGTGGTTTGCCATTTTCTTCTTCAGCTTATTTTACAGATGAGCAACTGAGGCAAACAAGATTAAGTGACTTGCCCAGAGTCACACAGGTAATAAGTATCTGAGGGTGGATTTGATTTCAGGTCTTCCTGATTTCAGGCCTGGCACTCTATCCACTGCGCCACCTAGGTGCCCCAAGGACTTGTAGTGTGTCACTAAAGTATATTCTGCATCAAGTTTTTTATTGGAAAAAAAATGGGAGTGGCAGAGCCTACAATTTTTTTTTCAAGGAAATGAAACCTTACAAATACTCATTTTTCCAGAAAAAAAAAAAGTAAATTTTGTCAGGTGAGTAGTAAAGAGAGTAATAAGTTCATTCTTCTATGTCTTCTCTACAGGGATAAGCTTATGAGATCTTTATGAATCTGTCTTCTTTCTGTGAGCCTAACTAGGTTATCTCTGTAATTTATTATGTTCATATTTAGTGTGTGTGGAAAATGAAAAGTAACATCCAATTATTACTTTTTTCAGAAAATGCTATGTCTTTGGTTTTTGATGAGACTGAAACCTACCCCTTCAAGAACAGAGATAAGTTTAAAGCTAATAGTCATTCAAATGTAAAAGGTAATCAAATAACCTTGAGATCGCCAAGGATAAAGACATCAGTTAGACCTGTGAGTCTGCCTGTAGATCAGTTCCTTCCTCCAAACTTTTTCAATGAGAACAATTCCAAAAATGTGGGAACTTTAAATTCAGACAAATTTGTCAGGAGTTCAACCATTGAAGAAATATCTGAAACAAAATCTTTTCCTAACTCATCCTCTAGACTTTCTTGTTATGACCCCAAAACTTGGGACAAGCAATTCAGACAATATGATACAAGTACAAGGACTACAGTGATTATACCCAGTGCACTCCAGGAAAACAGAGAACCAGAGAGTGGTGCTACTTCTGTTTTATCTCTCAATTCTGATAACCCTCTGTCCAGTGCCATGCAGCTCAGCCAGGCAGACATGGTACCAGTCAGGGCGACTAGAATAATAGCAGAAGGATGCTCTTCGGATTCTAATCCTCTTCCTGCTTTCAGGCCACGGAGAACTTTGCAGCCCCCACCAGGGACATTTTATAAGCCACCTCCCAACAATAAGGTAAAGGGAAATGGAGAAAGTTTTCCAGAACCTTATACATCAGCACCTGTTAGTGTCAATCATGAAAATACTGTGGATTTTGTTGTGAACTCAGATTCACCTGGGCAGTGGGTAAATCAACCCAAAGCTAGCCTTGAGGAACTCCATTCATCTGATGTGAAACCAACGTGCCAGAGACTAAGACCAAAACGGATTCAAGACTTAGAGCAAAGAGAAGCACAGTTCGTATAGGATTGCCAAATTTTGTGTTTTGTTTTTATTTTTGGTTGAGAGAAAGGGTACTAAGAGTAGATTGAATATCTTCATTGGGACCAGTTTTGTGCTGTATTTGAATTATTTTTAAAGGCTTTATTTTAAAAGTTGGGCTGGGAGGGTACTATAAACTAAAATGAAGTTGTTGTTTGGTTTTTTTTTCATGAGAGTTTATTTAAATGTATCTCCAATAAAATGCAGTTCTTGAGCTAATAAGTGCAATTGGCAAGACTTAAAGCTTCAATTCCCGAAGTGGATCTAAATGCTTGTTATTTATAGGGGAAAAAAACAGTATTTCTTTATGCAAAGCTTAAAACTTTTTTCTGTAAATTATGTGGTTTTTAAAATAATCTGACAGTTTAAACACTTGTACTTTGTTGTATAAAAGCTTCAGTTTTTCAATTTGTGCAGTGTCATGTTTTTGTTCCTTAATAGATTACCTAATGGCCAAACTTGACTTATCACTGTATTGTATGTATTTTTATGCTTATGTTTTCGTTTTTGGCAGTTTTTATGTGTTGTCATTTTAATTGTACCAAGAAAATACACTTACTAACTTTTTAAAAATCAGACTTAAGATCTCCTAATTCCTAAAATGACATATGATTCAGAATCTTATTGTTGTTATTTGTCCTTAATACTGGAGGAAGACCAAAATGACTTCATGAAATTAGGGTCAGTTTGCAGTGTGTCTCGCTGTGACTGTTATGCCATTATGAGCTTAGAAGGCTCTATCACATGTTGAGCACAAATAGTCTGTATCATTTGGGATGGGGAGGTATCCCTAAATTTGTGCATCTCACATTTCTTTTGAACCACCACAATTCTGCTTTGCTCATAGAACAGAACATCTTCTTTGACGCTGGCACACGATACTGGATGATCCTGTACCTTGTCTCCCATGTCTCAGAATCAACACCAACGTTCTTCAGAGAAACCTTGGGAGTGTCCTTGTTTTGCTTCTTCTGACCACCATGGAAGAGCAAAATAGTCTTTTAGGCAAATATACATTTGGCATAAGGACAATGTGGCCAGTCCATTGGAGGCGGTCTCTCTGCTGTAGAGTTTGAATGCATGGCAGTTCAGCTTGAGAAAGGATCTCGGTGTCCAGTACTTTACCTTGCCAGGGGATCTTCAGAATCTTTTTAAGACAATTCAAATGGAAGCAATTCAGTTTCCTGGCATGGTGCTGGTATGCTGTCCGGTTTTCACAGGCATACAACAATGAGGTCAGCATGACAGCTCTGTAGACCTTCAGTTTGGTAGTCATTTTAATACCTCTTCTCTCCCACACTTTCCTTCAAAGCCTCCCAAACACTGAGCTAGCTCTGGCAATGCATGTATCAACCTCACTGTGTGTACATCCCTCGAAAGTATACTGGCAAGGTAGGTTAATTTATCCACAGCATTCAAAATTTCTCCATTTGCTGTAACTGATGGTTTCCCGTATGGATTTCATGGGGCTGGTTGATGGAGAACCTTTCTTTTCTTGGTGTTAATCATCAGACCAAAATTAACACAAACAGCAGAGAACTGATCCATACTTCATTGCATCTTGGCCTCAAGGGCTACACTGAGTGCACAATCATCTGTGAATAAAAAGTCATGCAACAACTCTCCGTCCACTTTAGTTTTGACTTGTATTATAGCTTTTTCAAGTTAAGTAATTTACCTTCAGTTTGATAGTTGACTTTGATGCCATTTTCTTCCTTGTTGAAGGTTGACAACATCGCTGAAAACATCATGCTAAAACAAAGCATACGTACCTGCTTCACTCTATTGGTGACAGGGAAAGTGCGAGAGCATCATCCATTACCCAGAAAAAGTACAAGGGTGCTGTCATGAAACTGGTGTACAATACTGGTTAACTTTTCTAGGCAACCACATTTCACCATGGGTTTATGAGGTGCTCAGGAAGGACTAGCATTCTGGTGTGTGAAGGCTTGCCAAGCCATTTTCAGGGTTGCTCATCCACCTTTGGTATCCACCTGCTACCCAGCTCTCCCCTATGGCTCCAAGAAGCTATAGCATGGACAGCAGCAACACTCTGGTAAACCATCTTGGCAGATGGGCTAACTCAGTTTGAGGATAACTGATGAGAAACCCATAGGTGAGTTAAGGGGTTGCCTACCTCAAGCATGTGAAGGCTTCCCTGGTAGAGTAGGCAGATGTGAACATTTTTCTCAATGGGCCACGAAGGTGGCAGAAGCAGGTGCTGTGGAGCACTTAGAGCTTGATCAGACACCAAAGATGCCAGGGGTATCCACTTCATCTTGGGCTGTCACCAGTCGTCTTGACTTTTGTCTTGCCATGGCTTAGATTACTGGGTTTCTAATAGGGGCAGACAACACATATAGGGAAGTGGTTATCATGGAAAAGGTCTTTTTGTCCTGAAAGTTCCAGGGATTGTGAGTATGAGTAGACTGATAGGGCAGTTGATTGTAACTTCTTATCTCGAGGCAATGATAGTATTGTGTCAACAGTGACAATTCTCAGAACCAGAGGCAGAAAGAGTGGTAGTATATGTGTTCAGTAGAGGGCAGAAAATTACTGTGATGAGGAAGCATGGTCTTATATAACTGAGAGGTATAAGCTTCTCCCACCCATTGTTTTAGGAGGCTCTTTTTGAGGGTGGGCTGGTAGAGTGGGAAAAGGCCGCCAGGATGAAGAAGCATGATCTCTAGGAACTGAAGCTAAGTGCAATATCTCCTCTGTGGCATGTTCTCTCTAGTCTCCTTAGATGTTGGAGCAGTAGCATTGACCTTTTGTGATTGGGAATGGTACTAGAATTCCTAGTTTTAAAGTCAGTGAATCTCCAGTTTATGTTTGCTGCGTTTTGTTCAGTTTATCTAAAACTGAGTACACAGTATGGCTCAAATGAAGAGAATGTCTTCCTTTAGTATGTGTACCTGATACTCACTTAATATTCAATGTTTTTACATATTCGATATTTTTATGTGATCATATTAAAATTGTTTAAATATACTAACTTTTTAACCTACTTAAAGGACTCATGGCTTTTTATTTAACCTGTTTCAAGGACTTGTTGTCTTTTAACTTAGGGATTTGGGGGCTCATTAAGTGTTTTGTGTTAAATATTTGGACTCATGTCTTTCTAGAATATAACATGGGAGAGGGATGAGGGAAACTATGTTTGTAAAAATTATTGCTAACTTGGATCTGATAATTCATCTCTGTTAGAGATGGAGATAGAAACTCTTACCAGGGATATAGATCAGCAACTTATTTGTAGCTTACACTCAGAAGCTAAATGACCTGCCCCATGGTTGTGCTACTCTGGTATGTGTCTGAAAAGAACTGAAATACAACCACTGTTGCTCTGAGACATTGGTCCCTTTGTCTTTTAGACCACAGCAACTTCTGATTTTGTATTAAAAGGTATTTTATTATTTCTATTACATGGCCTTGAAAAACTAGACAAAATGAAGTCTGTTTTTGTATGCTATCAAGACTAATATTCCCCATGATGCAGAAAAATGGAAAATACTATATCACATCTGGACCCTGAAAAATGAAGACATCTGCCTCTAGAACTACTTTTATAATTTAAAAATGTTTTTAGTCAAATCAATGGACATTGCTTGAAACTGTTACGAAAATCAGGTAGAGTTTTATAGGGCGCTAGCCTATGGGAAACCATTGTTCAGCAGCCACCAGAAGCTGTTGCAGACCAGAAATTGCACTTTGTGAAAGGAATTTCACTTCTTGGTACTGTTGCTTAAGTATCTTCATCCCCATCCTCTGTCCTCACATGCGAACTACACCAGCAGAATAGTCTCTGCCAGGGGTTTGTTATTGGTGTTGTGGTTGAGGTTAGCTAGCCCTCTGCTTTCTATAAACACTTTTTGCCTCCTAAGGCACAAGTGAGGGGATGTTGCTATTTATCACGTATATAATAGTGTCCACAAGGTTGGATATCTTGGCACAATATCACATTATGAGGGCAATTAGCCTGGAAGTTCGTTTATTACTAATAGGCCAAGACCACATGTAGCATTTAGTAGAATGTAGTAGTGATGAAGTCTCATAAAGAGAGAGCTCAAGAGCCACCAGAAAGCCTCATAGGAAATGTATATATAGTTAATAAGTACTATACTAGGGTTGAGTCATAGTTAAGTAACTATTCTTGCTTTCTTTGTTGAGGAAATTAAGGTGAATGAATTTATAGGTATTTGAAACTGCTTCATCATGGGGAATAGATAGCAAATTGCAGGATATCTTGAGAATCAATATCTCCATGTCTTCAAAATTGTCTCCTGATACTGAACTCTTCTGGGTACAGATACTTTGATGTGCTCTAGTTCTCTCTATTGATATTTCTATTTCCTTATGAGAAACTGGGAGGAAAGAACCCAAATGTGGTAGTAAATTGATGGTCTTGGAGAAAAAGGTTTGCTACAGGAATTTGTCATCCTCCCTTATGTCTGCCTTTGCATTGGAGTCTCCAGATTGATTGAATCTAGGTAGTTCTTTGCAGAATTTCTTTGCCTCCTCATTTTCTGAAGTAGCGGTGAAGGCACATAAATTGCTGTTATCTTCACGGTGATCTTCAATGGCCCTATGATGCAAAACAATCATAGCATTAACTTAGGATCATTGATTTAGTATTAGAAGGTACATTAGAGGTTATTGAGTGTTTCCCATCCTCCAATTTTACTAATGACCAAGTGTCTCATGAAACAGTCTTCTTTGTTGCCCACACAACAAAACATGCTCAGCTAACTCCTTTTATTTGTCTGCCCCCTTGAAAAGAACCTGTGAGCTATCCTTCCGTTTTCCTGCAAGTTCCCTTTTGTGTCAAGTTTCATTTATATCAAGAATGCAGAGTTATGTGACATAGTAGATAGAGAATCATGACTTGGAGCCCTGCCAGCATCAAATCCAGGTTCAAATACCACTTCTGACAATGTTTTGAACCCCTCTTCTTCTCCCTGCTGCCAAAAAAAAATCTGCCCCAAAATGCCTTTACACAGCCTTTGGAACAAAGGAAGAATCATTTGTAATAAGAATACCAGGATTGATATGTTCACTATCATTATGTCAACTTGCTGATTATTGAACTGGGATCTTACAGTTCCTTCATATTTATAGACCAAATAAAAAACTGATTTCTTAGGGACCCTTGCCTTTTCAGTCATTGCCACCAACACTTCAGAAGAAGGCAACCCAGGAGTAAGGACCATTTTGTGTTTTATGAATTGCCTTCATGAATTGCCTTATGTAAAGCATTCATTACCCAATGGCCAGCCAATGGCAAAGCCCGGCCTTTGGAAAGTAGATACAATCTGTCCCTGGAACCAAGCCTTTCCAACATGATAGGACTGAACACACTACCAGAATGCCAGTGAGCTCTCACAGAACTTTGGAGAATCCACGGTCAGTTCTGTGACAGGTTGAGAAATGAGAGTGGGACTTGTAGGGAGAGTATATGAAAATGTATCATTTGAGTTCATCCTTTGCTTGACACCGTTTAATTTTTCTCCCTCCATTTATTAACGTTTTAAGTGACCCACCCACTCTAAGAATCTTAGAGTGTTTAGAAATCTTAGCTGTTGAGTATGGGCTCAGTAAACTTCATGGCAAGTTAGTTATTCAGTGTGGAATTGGCTCCAGTTGCTACTAAAAATGCCCTTGATTGCATCCACTTTATTACAGAAAAGGGAACTTCAGATTGAAAGTAGATAGCTGGTCTTAGTGCAGGTCTAAGCTTTGTCTTAAGACCTTTGGAATATCCCGTAGTTTAACTCTGCTTATTAAAACTTTAAAAAATTGAATGAACCAATGTATTTTTGTTTTTACATCACCTAGGTTTCCTCTTGTACTTCCTTTTACCTCCTCCTTGCGAGCCATCCTTTATAACAATTTTTTAAAATGAAAAATTAAAATTGAGCAAAACCAATCAACTACATTGAGAAAAGCCTGACATGATATGCCATGTTTCACACCCACGGACCCTAAACTTTACAAAGAGATGAGAAGAGATGTCTTCTCATTTCTTCCTTAGGTCGAAGCTTCTTGTTTCTAATTTCACAACATGTAGTTTTGGTTTGTGTTTGGTGGTTCTTTTAATTTATGTTGTTATAGTCACTATAGAGTTTTCCTATCTCTGCTTCCTTTCCCTTACTTTGAGTTCATGTAAATCTTTCCACACTTGTCTATGTTCATCATGTTCATTGGTTTTTGTTTTTGTTTTTGTTTTTCCCAGCATAGTAGTAATCAATTACATTCTTTTTTGTGGGGTGGGGGAGTTGTTACCCTAAAGCTTGGCACAGTGCCTGGCACATAGTAGGTCCTTAATAAATGATTCTTGACTTAACTTGACATGTTCTGTGGCCATTTCCCAATCAATAGGTATCTCTTGTTTCTAATTCTTTTATTAAAAAAAAAAATGCTGCTAGAAATTTGTGTGTGTGTGTGTGTGTGTGTGTGTGTGTGTGTGTGTGTGTGTAGAGAAAGAGAGAGTGTTCCTTTCTTATTGTCAGTGACTTCCTTGGAATATATGCCCAGCAGTGGAATCTCTAATTCAAAGAGTATGAAATGCTTTCCTTCCTCTTCCTTCTAGCTTCCGGCACTTCTTTCCAGTCCAGGTAGCCTTTCCCAATCCCACTTAATTATAGTGCCTTCCCTAGGTTGAATATTCAGTGTTTATCTTTTATACATAGTTGTTTGCATTTTGTCTGCATTCAATGGTGAGCTCCTTGAGGTCAGAGAATTTCTTTTGCCTTTCTTGGTATCCCTAGCACTTAGCACAGTACCCAGCACATACTAGGTGTATGACAAATGTTTATTGACTGACTAAATAGACGCATGCCTCATTTTATTATGCTTTGCTTTATTGTGCTTCACTGATATTGTGGGGTTTTTTTTTAAACAAATTTAAGTTTTGTGGCATCCCTGTGTCAAGCAAGTCTTTCCTCACCATTTTTCTAACAGCCTTTTCTCATATTGTGTCTCTATGTCACGTTTTGGTCATTCTCACAATATTTCAAAAATTTTCATTATTATTATATCTGTTGTGGTAACCTGATTAATGATCTTTGATGTTACTATTGTAATTGTCTTTTTAAGTTGTATTATTATTTTTTGAGATTCATTTATTTATTTTTAGTTTTCAACATTTACTTCCACAAGATTTTGAGTTCCAGATTTTCTCCCCATCTCGTCCCTCCCCCAACAAGACAGTGTGCATTCTGAATACCCTTTCCTCTAATCTGCCCTCCCTTCTACCCCCCCATCCCCTTCCTCTTCTATTTTCCTATAGGGCAGGATAGATTTCTATACCCCATTGCCTATACATGTTATTTCCCAGATGCATGTGAGAACAATTTTTTAACATTTGTTTTTAAAACTTTGGGTTCCAAATTTTCTCCCTTCCTCCCTCCCCACCTGCCCTCATTGAGAAAGCAGGCAACTTGATGCAGGTTATACATGTGTAGTCATGCAAAACACTTCCATAGTTGTCATGTTGTGAAAAACTAACTATATTTCCCTTCATCCTATTCCACCCCCCCATTTGTTCTATTCTCTCTTTTGACCCTGCCCCTCCTCAGAAGTGTTTGCTTCTGATTACCCCCTCCCCCAATAAGCCCTCCCCTCTATCATCCTGCTGCTCTCTTATCCTCTTCCCCCCTATTTTTCTGTAGGGTAAGATAGCTTTCCATACCCATTTGAGTGTGTATGTTATTCCCTCCTTAAGCAAAATATTATGAGCATAAGATTAACCTCTTCCCTCTCACCCTCCCCCACTTCCCCTCCACTGTAAAAGCCTTTTCTTGTCTGTTTTATGTGAGATAATTTACCCCATTCTACCTCTCCCTTTCTCCTCCCAATATAATCTCTCACCCCTTAATTTGATCCTCCAGATGTCACCCATTCATCTTCAACTCACCCTATGCCCTCTATCAATCTACTTGTACATATAATTTTTTTTCCTCCAACTACCCTAATACTGACAAAGGATCTTGTGAGTTACAGATATCATCTTTCCATGTAGGAATGTAAACAGTTCAACCTTAGGAAGTCTCTTTTGATTTCTCTTTCCTATTTACCTCTTCATGCTTCTCTTGAGTCTTGTATTTGAAAGTCAAATTTTCTATTCAGCTCTAGTATTTTCATCATGAATGCTTGAAAGTCTTTTATTTCACTGAATGTCCATTTTTTTCCCCTGAAAGATTATACTCAATTTTGCTGGGTTATTGTAATTGTTTTTGAGAAGCCACAAACTGTGCCCCTATATGACAAGGAACTTAATCTATAAATGTTGTGTGTGTTCTGAGTGTTCTATTTACCTGCCTTCCCCTGACTTCCTGAGACACAACAATATTGAAATTAGGCCAACTAATAGCCTTGCAATGACCTCTAAGTTTTCAAGTGAAAGGAAGAGTCAGTCGAAGCAGCAAACTTTATCTTTGTCTTATTTTGATAAATTGCCACAGCCACCACCACAATCAGTCAGCAACCATCAACATCAAGGCAAGACACCCCACCAGCAAAAAGATTACAACTCACTGAAGGCTCAGGTTGTTAGCATTTTTTAGCAATAAAGTGTTTTTAAATTAAGGGGTTTTTTTATACATTTTTATACATAATATTATTGAATACTTAATAGACTAAAGTATACTGTATACATAACTTTTATATGCACTGGTCAACAAAACAAATTCATGTGACTTGCTTTATTTCAGTAGACTGGAACTGAACTGGCAATATCTCCAAGGTATGCCTGTGTTTCAGAATTTATTTTCAGAATGGTTTGAACAATTCACAGCTCTACCAACAATGCTTTGGTGTGCTTGTCTTTCCACAAACCCTCCAATATTGACTGTTCTCTTTTTTCCCCCCCATCTTTGCCAATTTGCTAGATGTGAGCGTTAAAGTTTCTAAAAGATAGTGATAGACAAATTTTGTCTTGGTTGTCATAGCCCAAGTTTTGTTAGAGAAAGCTGCCTTCAACTATTTTATGTGACTATTCAGTTCCTAAGAAACCCTACTTTATCTAGTCTTGCATTGCTTAATGTTTTCTGCAATGTCAGTTACCCGATTGCGACAGTCATATTGAAGTCCTTTTTCAAAAGAAGTGTTTGCTTACTCTTCTTTGAGTAGACTATGTTGATACCCATTTACCATTCAATTCAATTTGAATTTTTTTTCCTTTTTATTATTATGAATGTGCCAAACATAAGCAAATTTGAACCTTTTCCCTAAGAAACCTGTTCCCAAAGAACAGAAAAACAGGATTTCGTGTGAAACCATGGGTCTCCACTTTGTATATCTTGGTTTTTTAAATAATATATTTCAAATGTAGCATGGCTATTCCAGTATTGCCCTGCTTATCTGTGTCTTCTTCTGAACTTATGTTTCTTCCTTTTTTTTTTAAGTATCATTGCACCACCCTGTACCCAATATTTTATTTTATTTTTTACTTAAATACCTTTTTTGTTTTTCTCCTTCCCATCCCCATTAAAAAAAATAGGGCTGTGTGTGTGTGTGTGTGTGTATTGAGAGGGGGTGGAGCCTTGTAACAAATACACATTGTCAAACAAATTCCTGCATTAACCTTGTCCAAAAAATATGTTCCAATCTGTACTCTGAGTCTATTGCACCTCTGCCAGGAGTTGAATAACATGCTTTATCATGGTTGGTCATTATGTTGGTCAGAGTTCATAAGTCTTTCAGAGTTGTTTGTCTCTACAGTAACTATATAGTGCATATGCATTCTTTTCCTTATTATTTGATCTCTTTGGAATATGGGCCTGATACTAATTTTACCAGATCAGAGTTTGAGTACAGTTTAGCAACTGGGGGCATTGTTCCAAATTTCCAAGATGACTTGACCAATTCTTTAAAGTTTTCTCATAACCCCTCCAACATCTGTCATTTTCCTTTTTTGTCAGCTTTGCCAATCTTAGGAGTGAGGTGGAAACTCAAAAATTGTTTTAATTTGCATAGTTCTCTAATAGTGATTTGGAAGATTTTTTTCATATTGCTATAGATAACTTGGATTTCTTCTTTTGAGAACTGCCTTTTCATATCCTTTGACCATTTAATGATTGAAAAATAGCTCTTATTCTTATAAATTGGAATACATACCATGTGTGTGTATGTATGTGTGTGTGTATCTCAGACCTTTTTCAGAGAAATTTACTGCTAAGACTCCCCCCCTCTGTGTAACTGTCTCCCTTCTAATCTTTGTGCAAAAACTTTTAAATTTTGTTTCATCAAACTTGCCCATTTTATCTTCCATGATCTTCTCTATACCTTGCTTGGTTATGAACTCTTATCCATAGATTCGCTGCTCAAATTTGTCCACCATGTGAATCTTTATATCTACGTCATGTTTCTATTTGGGGCTTACTTTGTTACTTATCAGAGAATATTACTTGTAATTTGTGTAAAAATTGAGTAGTATAAGAAGGTAGTATACTGGAAGACAGGTACAGGTATTCAGCAACCTCTTAGAATCAGAGGATGAATCAATCTAAGTCATGACTGTTGCATTTTTTGACTGTGAATAGGAATAGTATTCCTTGTTACCAGTGCTTTGGTATCTGTACCGCACCTTCTTCAACACTCCTAAGCTGCAGCAAATATATACAGAGGCTCTGGTAAGGTTTGACATAGGGTGTTGTGGTTGGAGTTAATTTTCTGCCCTCCCTGAATGCTTTCTAGTTTATTCCTAAGGAATAGAGATGTTCCTTGAGGTAATGTTGCTATTAATTTAATATGCAGCCATAAAATATGAGGTACAAGGAGGGTCTTAAAATTTAAGATGCCCTGGAACTATATTAAGTTATGAGGGCAATTAGCTTGGAAATTGGCTTATTACTAATAGGGGAGGAGGTGTCGTAGATGAGAGAAGATGGTAGAGAAGAAGTTAATATGGTGCCTGGCTTGATAGATGACAAATTTGAAGGGAAAAGATATTTCTGGTACAAGGATTGTACCAGAACCCTTTTAATCTTACCATCTTGAGTTTGATAGAGGCACAGGATCTTTAATGATAATTTAAGTGTTAAAAATTCAAAGAATTGGCTAGGCTTCTCTTGTTTACTGGTCACAGTTAAGTTATTATTCTTTCTTTCTCTGTTGAGGGGAATTAATTTAAGGGTATTTGAAATTTTCCTAGGATGAAATACACCCAAACAAGATATTGAAGAATATCTTTAGAATCATTCCCTCCATTTCCTCAAAATTTCATCTCCAGACATATAAGATCTCCTCTCTACATACTTAGTCTACCTGTTTTTCTCGTTTTTATTTCCTTAAGTGCCGTTTCCAGGCAGAGCATCAGGAACTTTGATGAAAAATCTAGATGTAGTAGCTCTGATCGATAGATGGATATCTGGATACATCTTGATATAGCTTTTCCATTTTTTCATCTGTTGTCCTTCCAGTTTCAGCCTCATGGAGTGATTTGTTCTCTTTCCCTGAGTTGTCTGTAAATGTAAACGTTTTTCCTTTCAATACTTTATGGGATGATACTTCTCAAATCTTCCATTTTTTTTCTGTACAAGATGG
Source organism: Vombatus ursinus (assembly GCF_900497805.2). Lineage (NCBI taxonomy): Eukaryota > Metazoa > Chordata > Mammalia > Diprotodontia > Vombatidae > Vombatus > Vombatus ursinus. The sequence continues at coordinate 74,704 of NW_020954983.1, read as the reverse complement.
TACAAACAACTTTATATTCTAAGCCGATTTTGTTCATGGCTGCTATATTTCACTGTTTGACAAGATGGACAAGTATCCTAGGACTGTATCCCAAAGAGATCATAAAAATGGGAAAAGGACCCATATGTACAAAAATATTTATAGCAACTTTTTCTGTTATGGCAAAGAATTGGAAATTGAGGAGATGTCCATCAATTGGGGAATGGCTGAACAAGTTGTGGTATATGAATGTGATGGAATTGTGCTATAAGAAATGATGAGCAGGTGGACTTCAGAAAAATCTGGAAAGATTTGTATCCAGTGATGCTGAGTGAAGTGAGCAGAACCAGGAGAACGTTATGCACAGTAACAGCCATGCTGGGTGATGACTAACTTTGATAGACTTATCTTTTCTCAGCAATGCAAGGATCTATGACATCTCTAAAAGTCTCATGATGGAAAACGCTATCCACATCCAGAGAAAGAATTATGGTTTGAATGCAGATCAAAGCATACTATTTGCTCTTTTTTTTCTGCTTTGTTTTGTTTCTTCTTTCTTGTGGTTCCTCTTATTGGTTCTAATTCTTCTTTACAACATGACTAACGTGAAAATATGTTTAATAGGAATTTATATGTAGAGCCTATATCAGATTGCATGCTGTCTTGGGGAGGGGGGAAGGGGGAGAAAATTTAAAACTCAAAAGCTTGTGGAAGTGAATGTTGAAAACTAAAAATAAATAAATAAATAAATTTTTTTTAAAAAAAGGACAAGTGTTTGCTGATGGAGGCAGCCCCTAGGCTCTTTTGGCCTTCTCAATGGTGGCCATTGATTTCTGCAAGTTAACATTTCTCAGGAAATGGTGATAGTTTTTTCTTGTATTGATTTCTCATTGCTTCTTGTCACCTTGTTTAAATAGGTCAGTAGATGTTAAGTCGCAACTGAGTGCCCCATATCTCTTCACTTTAATTCTTATAATTTAGTATGGATTTTGACTTTGCTCTGACAATTATTGCCTACCTAAATAAATCACTAGGACCCAGTTGTCATTCTGTAGTCCACCATTGTTTGGCCTATGTTGTATCTCTTTGGAGAAAAAAAATATTATGAACTGCAAAATCAGCAGCCTTGGTAGAAAATCTAATGTAGGTTCTTTGCTCCTACTTTTGCGTGCTGTCTAATTAAGACCATATTTTCCTTGTCTTGCCTAGAAGTATCCACCTTTTAAGGTGTTAATACAGAGACTAGTGGGTAGAAGGTGATCCTGATTCTCCATTGCATCCTACTTCCTGATGCCAAGAAATGACAATAATTAAGTGCTGTCACCAGGAGCCTGTTAGTCAAGGCCCAAGGAGTTTGTGTATATTATTAAACTAATTTTACTGCCAGTGGTGTTGGTGGTATTGTCTAATGTGCTTTCTGATTTTTATTGCTTTAAAAAACTTCAGAAACAATTGAGGGAAAAGCCAGTGTCCACATTATCTCTATTAGAATATGTCTATCACATACTTATGTGGCAGTGCTTAATCAGGGAGCTGACACAGTAAAAGCTTAGCGATTAAAGAAATCTACTTAGAATTGAGCTGCCTTAGAGAAACTGTTTTCTCAGTAGCTCTTCAGAAACCTTCTCATTAGTCAAAAAGGCTATAGGATTTGATTTTACATGAGGTAAGATTGAGGTTTATTTTTACATATACGTAAATGTAGATGTGCCTATATATGTGTGTAAATGTGTATATATGTATATGTATGCATAGCATACTATAGTCTCACTTTTACTCGGTGATATTGTTGCCCTTTGTCAGGGTCTACTTATTTGTACTTCTGTTGTATAACCAATACCTGATTGTCACTGACTTCAGAGCCTCCCTAAATCAATGTTCTACATGGCAAACCTGGAGAGAAAACAGATTTTTGGTACAAGGATTGTACCAGAACCATTTTAATCTTACCTTCTTGAGTTTGAGAGAGGCATGGGGTCTTTAATGATCATGTAAGTATTAAAAATTCAAATAATTAGTTAGGATGCTCATGTATCCTTTGTTTTGGTGTCCCTCTCAAAAAAAAAAAGTTCTCTAGGATAAGTTAAGAAGTTCCAAGGGAATTGTATTTTATATAACTTTCTTTTTATTTTTAGTGTAATAGTAATCAAATCAAAATCAGGTAGAATCAGAGAATTGAGGTATTTTCTTTGAAAACAAGTACCCATTTTTATATGTATAGTTTTTTACAGACTAACCTTTATTTTGAAAATTTGAAGGACTCCTTAATATTTGCCCAAAAAAATAGTTAATAGAGTATTCCCCACCAGCAGTATCTAGAACATCCACAGTTATTTTTCCTAATTTTTGTCCCAATTAAATAGTTACCCTTGCACCCTTTTGATTCCTAAATGACATCTACCTTTGTCTCTTAATTGATCTTCTATATTCATGTCTTGTATTATGGTTTTTATTCTGAATTACATCTAAGCCACTGTCGTCTGTAGTATATTATAAACTCCCAGAGGGTATTATGTTTATGTAGTTTTTCATGGGCCATCTAACACACCACAAAATTTCTAGATACTTAATGAAATATCTTATTTGAACATAAGAAAATTTAAACTTGGTGCAAAAAGGCAATTTGAAAATAGGCTACATAAAATAAAGGGGGAAACCATGGCCAAGTGAAAGGTTTTTAAATTTTATTTTGCATATTTGATATTCAGATAGTTTTTGTGAAATTCCAATAGCTAACTTTGTAACAATGGTAATTCACTGCTGGGAAAATATTAGAAGCCTTAGTGACTAAGTTTAAAAAAAATTAAGGAAAATATTCATTTGGTATTGTACTTGCTTATTATTTGGAACTAGAGATAAAGGATTGTGCCTCAGTACAGTTTATTGCTAAATTTGGAAAAAGTTTGGATCTCATTTTTTTAAAAGCATTCAAAAGATATAGTACAATTCATAAATTTGAATTGTATGTAGTCTCATGGACTAGCAACTCACATTAAAAAAAAAAAAAAAAACAACCTTAAAGGATATGCCATGCCAGGCTAGGGTAAACAGCTGTTTGTTATTGTTATTGAGTCTGTATACAGAGATGAGTAAGACAAAATTGTTTGTTAAATGAATAAAAGAAATCAAGGTCGCCTCCTAAATATGTTTTATTATAGAAAAAGTGGTGAAAATTGACCTCCAGCAAGATCCCAGAAAAATTGTCTGCTTTTTTTGGCTCTTGACATTTAAAGAACTCTTTGTAAAAATCTGATGGTTGAAATAGACAACTCATTTGGATAAATACTTGATCTTTGCACTAGGGGAAGGCAAAGAATTACCCTTTCTGGTTCATAGGCTCATGGATCTTGATATAGAAGGAAAAGCAGAGACCTTGAAGATGAACTCTCTCATTATACATATGAGGACACTGAGGCACAGAAGAGTTAAGTGACTTGCCCAGAGACCATAGATTTAGAGCTGGTAGGAATCTCAGAAGACACTTAATCCAACCCTCTAATTTTACAGTTGAGGAAACTAAGATCCAGAGAGGGTAAATGTTTTGCCCAAGGTCACAAAGCTAGTAAGTATTTGAAGCAGGATTTTAACTAAGATCTTTCTGACCCCCAAGTTTTTGCTTTAAAAGCAATATTGGTAAGCACTTAAGCCCCCTGAACAGCCTCATGCTTTGTCTTAGGATTCCATTAGTGATTTCTTTAATTTTTTCCTAAAGAACCAATTTTTTTCTAGAGGGGCACCAAGGCAAGGGGATACAGGAGAATCCTAGTCAATTGTTTGAATTTTTCATCCTTAAGTTGTCATTAAAGACCTTGTGTGTCTCTCAAACTCAAGGTGGTAAGATGAAAAGGGCACTTAGCCTGTTAATCCTCAGAAGTATGAGTTCTCCCTCCACCTTAAGCCCTGAGTGCCTGCATGAGTCCATCAAGTATGAAAAAAATGTCAAGTAAAAGTCTTCCCCCTTGGATATGGGGTAAAAATGTAGATCACTTACTGTGCTCCAAGTAGCACTTCAGAAGTCTTGCAGCTATGGCTTGATGAGATGATGCTAATGTTTGAGATTGTGGTTTGACTTGTTTTTTCACTAAGGGGGAGTAGGGAAAGGGAAATGGTTCGTGGAACATGGGAGATAGTTGGCAAATTTTTTTTTGTTTTTTGGTGAGGCAATTGGGGTTGAGTGACTTGCCCAGGGTCACACAGCTAGTATCAAGTGTCTGAGGTCGGATTTGAACTCAAGACCTCCTGACTCCAAGGCTGGTGTTCTATCCACTGCACCACCTAGCTGCCCCAGTTGGCAAATTTTTCAGAAACAGTCTGCCTGTCTCACCACAGGGAAGGTTTTGCTTTTGTCACGTCTGTACTTTCTGTGATGATCCAACTGTCTGATTATCAAATTACATGAATTGAACAGCTTGCTGGTTGGTGTCCCTGCCTCAGATCTCTCCCCATTCCAATCCATCATCCACTCAGATGTCATATTGATCTTCCTAAAGTAGAAATCTGACCACGTCACCTCATCTATTCAGTGTACTCCGGTGGTTGCCCATCACCCCCAGGTTTTTGCTACTGTTGCTCTTCAGTCATTTTACTTGGATCCAACTCTTTGTAACTCCATTTAGGGTTTTCTTGGCAGAGATCCTGGAGTGGTTTGCCATTTCCTTTTCCAGCTTCTTTTATATGTGAGGAAACAGAGGTAAATGGTTAAGTGACTTGCCCAAGATCACACAGCTAGTAAGTGAGGCCACATTTCAACTCAGCTGCCCATCACCTCCAGGATCAAATATAAAATGCTCTGTTTGGAATTCAAAGCCTGTGCCCCTCCTACCTTCTCAGCCTTCTTATACCTTACTCCCACATACTCCACAATCCAGTGATGGTGGCCTCTTTGCTTTTCCTTAAGGAAGATACTCCATCTTGATTCTAGGCATCTTCACTGGCTGTCTCCCATGACTGACACTCTCTCTTTCCTTAAAGTCCCCCCTAAAATCCTGTCTTCCACAAGAAGCCTTTCCTAAGCCTCCTAATCAGCATGCCTTCTCTCTATTGGGCAGCTAGGTGGTACAATGGATACAGTTCAAATGCAGCCTCATACACTTCCTAGCTGTGTGACCCTGGGCAAGTCACTTAACCCTGTTTGCCTCTGTTTCGTCATCTGTAAAAATGAACTGGAGAAGGAAATGATAATCTCTGCCAAGAAAACCCCAAGTGGGGTCATGAAGACTTGGACACAGCTGAGCAATAAAGCCCTCAAGGAGCTCACAATCTAACGGGAGAAACCAACACATAAAGAAGCTGGAAGAGGGTACCCAGCAACATGCCAAGATGAGGTCCAGCAGCTGGGTGGGGAATGGTGACGTGATGCCCTGGGCACTCTCCTTAAATGGAGGATCTGAAAGGAGATCTCAGATGTTTGCCCTCCAACCTCTCCAGTCAGAGAACTCCTGGCTTGACAGTCTGGCCATAGCTCAGCTCCTTTGTAAAGTCCTGGGCTCTTTAGGTCAGGGGTGGTAACTCATCTAGCCTCTGACCACCGTGACCTTTTTTTTGGGGGGGGGGGGAACTAGGCAATAGGGTTCAGTGACTTGCCCAGGGTCACACAGCTAGTTAAGTGTCAAGTGTCTGAGGCCAGATTTGAACTTGGGTTCTCCTGACTCCACCGGTGCTCTATCCACTGTGCCACCTAGTTGCCCCCTGCCTTTGACCTTTTCTGCTTCAGCTTCCTGAAAATGAAGGGGGAAATCATTGCCAAAGGCAAACGTCTGACTTTCATCATCTGGGAGTTGCCTTCCTCCAAGCTTAGGATGAATATTTATTAAAAATAAAATTTGTTTGCAATCTTTTAACTAAGTCAGTTATGGTGTCTTCAAAAGATATTGCCCATGTTTATTGAAAATAGGCATTCCTGGTTTTAAAACCACTTATCCTGCCATTCCAGAATGAATTAAAATGCCTTATCAAAGCTTATTGGGAATGTTTTCATAAATCCCACCCTTTAATCTGAATGAAAGTAGGTCAGACTCAGCTAAAAGAAGTGCTTGAGTAAAACATTCACTTGACTTCAAATATAATTCATAATCTAATTAAAGAGATTACTGCTGTACAATCTGGCACCAGCTTGGTCCCAGTTTACTGGTGGTATTCTAAAAGCGGCTCTCAGAAAGATATTTCAAATTTTTATGTGTCCTTTTATGGCTTGTCCTTCGTTCTGGAAGAGGACTGTGACATCAAGAAGGCAATGCCATGACTTGCAAGTAGATTGGATTTAAGTGAGGGAAGGCTGTGCAAAGTCACCAGCCTCACTTTCTCCTCCAGAGCCATCTGGGTCCAGTGGTCGGATAGAGAGAACAACTGGAAATGGCCCAGCTTCAAGTTTTTAATGGAGCCTGTGAAATTGTGTACAAGAGAAGGGAACAAAAGCAAAACATTCTGAGAGTAAAGTTTTCAATATGTTCAAATTGGATGTTTGGTGGTGTAGATCCCCATACCTCCAATTGAGGCCCCAAGCATACTGCCTGAGGCATGGGTAGTCTAACTCTCCTACAACCATATGCCTATTTCTGTTCTTCCTTTCTCCTTTTCCTTGACTGTTCAGTTTTAGTACATAGTATGTACTAGGACATGGGTGGGGAATCTGTGGCCTTGAGGCCACGTGTGGCCTTCTAGGTACTTGGGTGTGGCCTTTTGACTGAGTCCAAGTTTTACAGAACAAATCCTTTTAGGAAGGGGATTTGTTCTGTGAAGTTTGGATTCAGTCAAAGGGCCGCATTTGAGGATCTAGAGGGCCACATGTGGCCTCGAGGCTTTGGGTTTCCCACACCTGTACTAGGAAAACCAACTATGGCTGAAACATGGACTTTGCCCCCAAAAGAACTTAACAGTGGAGAAGGGGGAGGTGAGAAGGAGAAGCATTAAGTATTTATTATGTGAGGGGCAGCTAGGTGGCACAGTGGATAGAGCACAAGCTCTGAAGTCAGGAGGACCCGAGTTCAAATTTGGCCTCAGACACTTGACACTTAACTAGCTGTGTGACCCTGGGCAAGTCACTTAATCCCATTGCCTAGCAAAAGGGAAAAAAAAAGTATTATGTGCTTGGCTGTATTCTAGAAAGGGAAGAGGGAGATACAGTGAAATAGCAAAACTAGTCCCTGCTTTCAAGGAGCTTACATTTTAACGGGGAAGACAACAGATATACATGGGTACATACAAACATGTAATAGGCTTTGACTACTTGCCAGGCATTGTACTAGGAGCTGGGTATACAGATCGAAAGAATTAAGCAATGTTTTTCTCAAGGAGGTAATATTCCAAGGAGGGCTTCAACACATTGACAAAAATAATATAAAATGGAATATTTCCATTCCATTGGAGAGACACAAAGAGAGGTGTCACTTGTAGCTGAGATCAAGGAGAGCTTCATAGAGGAGGCAGCTATGAGTCTGATTTCAACTGTCAGAGATCACAATAGGGTAATCCAGGAATAGGGAATAACAGAAATAAGGGCACCCATGAAATTACAGGGTGTTCTGGGAAACAACGCGTAATCTAATTTGCTTGAGACATGAGCACTTGGAACGTGCCTACTGTGTGTCAGGCACCGTGCTAGGTGCTGAGGATGCAAATAGGATGAAAGAATTCCTACTCCCATAGAGTCTTCATGAGTATAAAAGGAGGGATTCAAAATCAGGCTAGAAAGATAGGTCAGAATTGGTTTGTGGAGGTCCTTAAGTGGCACGGTCTTTTCAGGTGTTCCTAGGAACTCCTAAAGACACAGGCCCTCTTAGTAGCATTTGCAAGGTCCCCAGAGCTGGGTTAGGGAGGAGACTCATCTTTGGGAGAGAAAGGGCATAATTCATTTTTTAAAGCCTGTCCCATTCTCACTTCCTATACTGTTATGATTATGAAGTTATACCTTTGGAACAGGGAAGATACTTTATCAATCCAAATGAACTAGGAATGTGTCCTTTAGGAGCAGCTAGGTAGTGCAATGGATAGAACACCGGCCCTGAAGTCAGGAGGACCTGAGTTCAAATCCTGCCTCAGACCAAACACTTGACATGTACTAGCTGTGTGACCTTGGGCAAGTCACTTAACCCTGATTGCCTCACTAAATAAATAAATAAATAAATTTGTTTTGAAAAATGTGTTCTTTAAGGTATTTTGCAGCCATGAACTGACAACAAAGTGATCTGATGGCAACAGCTTTACCCCGCCGCCACCTCTGCCACCTCCATGACTGAAGACACAGTAGAATCAGTCTCCATTTCATTGCTTAGACAATTCTGAACAGTCTATGGTGGTCCTCAGATTTCACTTTTTTTTTTTTAAATACTGGCAAGTTTTGGTGGAAAAAAAAGAAAGACTCTTAAGGCTTATTATCCTTCTAGGATGCCCTCTGGGAAAAGCTCAGGTAATGTATCTAGAAAGGATGCAGATTTAAAAAACCTATTTTAGAGCAGCCTAGAGCTGTTTTCAGCTTTGTCATTGAAACTTATTGCCTTCTTTTCTATACCAGGACCCCAAATACTTTCTCACTGGTGACTGCTGAGTCAGGGAGTGATTGACAGATAAATTCATGATAATCATAAATGTGTGCTGAATGTGGAGAACCCGTGTTCAAATCTTGATTCAGACACTTAAAAGCTTTGTGACCCTGAGTGAAACATGTAAATCATGGTGAACTTCAGTTCCTTATCTGTAAAATGGGCATCATAATAGCACAAAGTTGTTGTAAGGATCAAATGAGATATTTGTTAAGCACTCTGATAAAGTATAGTATAGATGTTAGCTAATTTGTTTTTATATTATTAGAGGGGTTTCTATCCCACAACTCCAGGTTTTGGCATTGACTTTTACATCTCTATGACATAAACCTAGATTTACAAAGCTATCCATTGATTTCCTTTATTTCAAGACATAAAGTAAGCAGCATGTGCATTAAAAGTGAATCACTTTGGATTGGGTTTTAATGAAAATATCGAGTTCCACTTTGAAAAGCAACCAGTGTTTGTCTCTTTTCTCAATATTTTTGGTCAGGGCAATAAATCTTGATTGTCACAGTCCCTTAGTGTGGTTTGAAGCCTTCTGAGTAGATCTGCTGAAAATTCTTGATTTAGGGAAAATGGAATTCTTTTGACGTTCTGATTTTTTTTTCTCCTTACTTCAAATAATCCTTGAATTCTACAGTTGCTGGACACACCACAAAATCTGCTTCTCTAGAGACCTGGCACTGAGACCCGCCAAAATGTATTAATCTTTACTCTGTGGTATTCAGGAATGTCTGAGAAATTATAGAATTTAATAGCTCTCCACCCCCCACTTTCCCCACACACAAAATGGTCTTTGCAGCTAACATTGTTTTTGGGAACAAGAAGAAAAGCTCAAAGATGTAGTTGGAAGGAGGCTGATCATATGTAGCCCTCACATTCATATAGCACTTTATTTATTTATTTTTGGCAAGGCACTTGGGGTTAAGTGTCTTGCCCAGGGTCACACAACTAGTAAGTGTTATGTGTCTGAGACCAGATTTGAACGCAGGTGCTCCTAACTCCAGGGCCGGTACTCTTTCCATTGTGCCACCTAGCTGCTCCCATCTAGTGCTTTAAGATTTACAAAGTCTTTTTTTCATAATGACCCTGTGAAGGAGGCAGAACAAATAGTACTCCTGTTTTACAGATTTGGAAACTGAGTCTCAAGGAGGTTTAGTGATTTCTCTACATTCACCCACTTATAGAATTTAAACTCTAGTATCTTCCTAACTCCAAATCCAGTAAACTTTCTTTTTTTTCCTCTTTTTTTCATTTTATTTTTTTATTAATTTATTTTGATTTATCAATAATCACTTCCATATGCTTTTGAGTTTAAAATTTTTCTCCCCCTTCCTCCCCACCACCATCCCCAAGACAGCACACAATCTGATATTTACATTCATATTAAACATATTTTCACATTAGTTGTAAGTAAAAATTAAAACCAATAGGAGGAACCATCAGAAAGAGGAAACAAAACTCAACAGAAGAGAAAAAAATAGCCATTCAACTTCCATAGTTCTTTGGATGTGGATAGCATTTTCCATCACAAGGCCTCTGGAGATGTCTTAGATCCTTGTATTGCTGGGAAGGGTTAAGTTTATCAATATTAGTCATCACACAACGTGACTGTTATTGTGTACAACATTCTCTTGGTTCTGCTCACTTCACTCAGCATCAGACCATGCAAGTCTTTCCAGGTTTTTCTGAAGTCAGCCTGTTCATCATTTCTTATAGCACAATAGTATTCCATTACATTCATGTACCACAACTTGCTCAGCCATTCCCCAATTGATGGGCATCCTCTCAATTTCCAGTTCTTTGCCACCACAAAAAGAGCTGCTATGAATATTTTTGTACATGTGGGTCCTTTTCCCATTTGTATGATCTCTTTGGGATATAGCCCCAGAAGCGCTATTGCTGGGTCAAAGGGCATGCACATTTTTATAGCCCTTTGGGCATAATTCCAGATTGCTCTCCAAAATGGTTGGATCATTTCACAACTCCACCAACAATGCATTAGTGTTCCAATTTTCCCACATCTTCCCCAACATTTATCACTTTCCTGTTTTGTCATGTTGGCCAATCTGATAGGTGTGATGTGGTACATGAGAGTTGTTTTGATTTGCATTTCTCTAATCAATAGTGCAAATCCAGTAAACTTTCAATGTATCACGCAGAGAGGCCATGAAAAGTAAGGAGGATATAAGAGGTGGAGCCACGATGGCAGAGTAAAGACAGGGACTCACCCAACCTCTTCCAAATTCCTCTCTAAACAACTTTAAAATAACACCTCAAAATTATAATGGCACAACCAATAAAGGGATGCAGTGAAAAAATATTCCAGCCCAAGGCAACTTAGAAAGTTGGCAGGAAAGGTCTGTCTCACTGGGGTATGAGGAAAGCGCAGTCTAACCCATGCTATGCATGGTAAGCCATCATTGTGGCTCTACCCTCCCAGAGTAAGCCAGCAGTGAGGCCTGAGCCCCATATAAATCAGTAGTGAGACCCCAGGCCCCTGCACAAGGCAGCCAGCAGCAGACTTTAGAGGCAATTTAATTTGCAGCAGTGATTTCTAGAGCTCTCAACCCACAGTTGGTAAGTGGGTCAGACAACTGATCAGAAGGAGATTACAAAAGACCCTTAATTCATGGTGCAAGACTGTTGCATTGCCCATATAAGGATCCTGTTCACAGTCCCAGGGCAAGAAGGAGTACTAGTATACAAGAACTTTCAGCCACAAGAGAGCAGGGACTGTGGGCACAGTTCTAGGGCTGAAAATAGTGTGGTTGCTCACACACCAGAGCACAGGGCAGGTAAATAGTGACCACACCTCGCCTTAAATCATGCCACCTCAGAAGAACTGAAAACTTACCCCAAGAACTAGCTCTGAAAACAACAGAACAAAAAAAAAAAAACCTGAAGCTTTAAACAGTGACCCCTCCACCCCAGGAGTAAAACCCAACTTTACCACAAAATTGGGGATCAAGAAATAGGTTGGGAAAATGAGCAAAAACCGAATCTGATCAAAGAAAGTTACTCTGGTGACAGGGAAGATCAAAACACAAACTCAAAAGAGGATGACATCGTCAAAATAGCTTGTGAAGCCTCAAAGAAAAATGTGAATTCATGTCAAACTGCAAAGAACTCCTAGAAAACCTCAAAAAGGATTTTAAAAAATAAGAGCGATAGAAGAAAAATTGGGAAAAGAACAGAGAGTGATGCAAGAGAATAATAAAAAAAGAGTCACAACATGGGAAATGATGTAAAATAATTCACTGAAGAAAACAACTCCTCAAAAAGTAAAATTGGGCAAATGGGAAAAGAGGTACAAAAGTTCACTGATTAAAAATAACTCCTTAAGGCAACTAGGTGGTGCAGTGGATAGAACACTGGCCCTGAATTCAGGAGGACCTGAGTTCAAATTCAGCCTCAGACACATAACACTTACTAGCTGTGTGACCCTGGGCAAATCACTTAACCCCATTGCCTAGCCCCCCCCCCAAAAAAACCCAAAAAACTCCTTAAAAAGTAGAATTGGTCAAATGAAAGAGGAGGTACAAAAGCTTACTGAAGAAAATAATTCCTTAAAAATTAGAATTGGACAAATGGAAACTAATGACTTTACAAAACATAAGAATCAAACAAAATCAAGAGAATTTTTAAAAATGTGAAATATCACATTAGAGACCCTGGAAAATAGATTAAGGAGAGATAATTTAAGAATGATTGGATGACCTGAAAGCCATAACAAAAAAAGAGCCTAGACATCAGATTATAAGAAATTATCAAGGAATCCTGTCCTGATAACATAGTATCATAGGGTAAAATAGAAATTAAAAGAATCTACCAGTCACCTCCTGAAAGAGACCCAACATGAAAACTCCCAAGATATTTTAACCAAATTCCAGAGCTCCCAGGTCAAGGTGAAAATACTGGTAGTGGTGAGAAAGAAACAATTCAAATATCATGGAGTCAGGATAACAAGATTTAGTAACTTCTACATTAAAGCATTGGAGGACTTGGGATATGATTCTTCAGAGGTCAAAGGTCCTGGGATTACAACCAAGAATTATTTACCCAGCAACACTAAGTATAATCCCTTAGGGGGAAAATGGATATTTAATGAAAGAGAGGACTTTCAAACGTTCCTTATGGAAAGACCAGAGCTGAATAGAAAAATTTGATTTTCAAATACAAAACTCAAAAAAAAAATATAAAAAAGTAAACATCAAAGAGTAATCATAAGGGACTCAATTGAGTTAAATTATTTATATTCCTATATGGGAAGATGATACATGTAACTCCTAAGAACTTTACCATTATTAGAGCAGTTAGAAGGAGTATACATAGAGGACCCAAATGTGAATTGACTATGATGGTATGCTATCTAAAAAAAAAAAAAATAGAAAGAAAGAGAAGAAAGGAAAAAGAAAAAATTATCTCACATAAAAGAGGTGCGAGCAAGTTTTTCCAATGGATGGCAAGGTTGGTGTTAGGGGTGATAGGCAAATTTTAAACCTTACTCTCATTTGAATTGTCTGAAAGAGGCAGTAACATCCACACTCAGTTGGGCATAGAAATCTATCTTACTATTTGGGGAAGTAAGAGACAAGGGGAATAAAAAAGGGGGAGAACTCATAAAAGGGAGAGTAGGCTGAGAGAGGTGGTGGTCAAAAGTAAAATGCTTGAGGAAGGACAAGGTGAGAGAGAAGGATAAATAAGGAAAAAATAGTATCATGGGAGCATATAGCAGAGTGGATTAAAAACCAGAATCCTATAATATGTTGTTTACAAGAAACACACTTGAAGCTAAGATGCATAGACAGAGTAAAGATGAGGGGCTGGAGCAGAATGTATTATGGGCATAGTTCCAAATTGTTCTCCAGAATGGTTAGATCAGTTCACAACTCCAACGGCAATGCATTAGTATTCCAATATCACCACTATTTATTATTCAATATTGTATTAGAAATGCTAGCTATAGCAGTAAGAGAAGAAAAAAATTGAAGGAATTAGAATAGACAGCGAGAAAACAAAGTATCACTCTTTGCAGATGATTTGATGGTGTATCTGGAGAATACCAGAGAATCATCTAAAAAACTAGTTGAAGTAATTAACAGCTTCAGCAAAGTCATAAAATAAATCCACATAAGTCATCAGCATTTCTATATATTACCAACAAAGTGCAGCAGCAAGAGATAGAGAATCCATTTAAAATAACTTCCGACAATATAAAATATTTGCCAAGACAAAACCAGAAAATATATGAACATGATTTTAAAATACTTCACCCAAATAAAGTCAGATCTAAACAAATAGAAAAATATTAATTGTTCATAGGTAGGCTGAGCCACTATAATAAAAATGACAGTTCTACCTAACTTAATATGCTTATTCAGTGCCATACTAAACTACCAAAAAATATCTTATAGAGCTACAAAAAATAGTAACAAAATTCATCTGGAAGATCAAAAATGACAAAATATCAAGGGAATTAGTGAAAAAAAATGTGAAGGAAGGTGACCTAGCTGTACCAGATTTCATTACAAAGTGGTAATCATCAAAGCAATCTAGTACTGGCTAAGAAATATAGTAGTGGATCAGTGCAATAGATTAGGTTTACAATACACAGTAGGAAATGACCATAGTTATCTTGCATTTGATAAACACAAATGGGACAAGAACTCACTATTTGACAAAAAGTGCTGGGAAACTGGAAGGCAGATTGGCAGAAGCTAGGTATAGACCAACACTTCACAACATATACCATAAGCAAATTAGGAGAGTGTGGAATAGTTTACCTGTCAGATCTATGAATAAATGAAGAATTTGTTACCATACCAGAGATAACATTATGGGATGTAAAATAGATAATTTTGATTACATCAAATTTTAAAGGTTTTGCACAAACAAAACCAATATAGCCAAGATTAAAAGGAAAGCAGAAAACTGGGGAAAATTTTTTTTGCAGCAAGTTTCCCTGATAAAGGCCTTCATCTCTCAAATATATAGAAAACTGAGTCAAATTCATAAAAATACAAATCATTCTTCAACCTGATAAATGATCTGAGGATATGAACAGGCAATTTTCAGATGAAGAAATCAAAACTATAGTCATATAAAAATGCTCTAAATCACCATTGAGTAGTTAAAACAACACTGAGGTTACTACCTCATACTTATCAGATTGGGAAAATGACAAATGTTGGGGGAATGTGGGAAAATTGGGACACTAATGTGTTGTTGGTGGAGTAGTGAACTGATCCAACCATTCTGGAACTATGCCCAAAAGACTATGAAACTGCATATCCTAAGACCCATCTATGCTACTCCTAGGTCTGTATCCCAGAGTGTTTAAAAAAAAAAAAAAGGAAAAGAACCTATATGTATAAAAATATTTATAGCAGCTCTTTTGTGATGGCAAAGAATTAGAAATTGAGAGGATGACCATCAATTGGGGAATGACTGAACAAGTTGTGGTATATGATTGTGATGGAATACTATTATTCAATAAGAAATGATGGACAGCTTTCAGAAAAATCTGGAAAGACATCAAGTGATACAAAGTGAAGGGAGCATAACCAGGAGAACATTATACACAGCAACAGAAATATTGTACAGTAATCAACTGAGAATGACTTAGCTATTCTCAGTCATACAAAGATCTAAGCCAATTCTGAAGAACCTGTGATGAAAAATGTTATCCACCTCTAGAAAAAGAAATGATGAAACTTTGAATGTAGATCCAAGCATACTGGTGTTTGTTTTTTACTTTTTAATTTTTTTTACAACATGACTAATATGAAAATGTGTTTTGCATGACTGCACATATATAACCTTTATTAAATTGCCTACTTTCTCAACAAGGATGGAGTGGAGGGTGGGAGGGAGAGAATTTGGAATTCAAAATTATAAAAAAAGAAGGTTAAAATTGTTTTATATATAATTTAAAAAGAAAATGTTGAAATAAGGATCTGAAAAGATGCTAGAATCGTGAAAACATTGCAGACTGAGAATACTGCCTCTGAAGTCCTGTCTGAAACACCCTGGTAGTTCCAGGCCTTTGAATCCAAGTGACAGAGCCTCTCATATTGATGAATCTGAGCTAATCAGATCTTCCATTCATAGCTGAAACATAGGTGCAAATTGGTGGAAGAGTGGGGCTTCAGTTGATAGTGGCATTGGAAAGAATAGCGAGGTGTACTAAAAAATGTACTGAATGGGGAATTTTGGTTGACCTTTAACAAATCACTTGCTATAGGATCATACATCCAGAAATGGAAGGGAACTCAGTTGGTCCATCCCCCACCTCCATCAGTTTTACAGGTGAGAAAACAGAGTCCCAGGGAGGTGAAGAGACTTGTACAACATTAGTGAGCATTAGAGGGTGGGTTTTGACTCAGTATCCTCTGACTCCCGAGCCAAAATCTATATCACAATGCCCATTCCTACTCTCTGCCCACTTTCAACCTGTGTCTACTTATTCCAGCCTTCATCTTTGATCTGGCACTCTAGTGCCTGCCCTGGTGTCTTGAGCTCCTGACTGGGGAGAGTTCTCCATACCTTGCCCATCCTCAGACCTACCATTCTGCTCTCTGTTCCTCTTTATCCCATTTCATCCCATTCATACCTTTCCCATGTAGCCTCCTGCCCCAACCCATAGACCCAGAGACCACCCCCCTCACACACACATTTTCTCCCTCTAGGAGATATCATAAAATCAACGCTGTCATTCATGCAAAGGAGGAATCAATCAATTAGGCTGTGTCTCCATGCACCATTCCCTGGGTCTTCCCACTCTGAAACATCCCTCCCTGGCCACCACTCTCCTAAATGTGTCCTCTTTCTCTATCAGAGTATATGCTCCTTGAGAGCAGGGACTGACTTGCTCTTATATCTCCAGTATTACTTGGCACCGTGATTGGCACATCATAAGGACTTAATAATTTTTTCATTCATTTATTCATCTGTAAAATAGGAGTAGAAGATCTCCAAGTTCCATTCAAGTATAAATTATATGATAGAAATTTCTGCATCTGATAAAAAGATTGAGTTAGACTGTTGTTGTCATTGTTGGGGGTGGGAGAGTATGATTTATAGTTAATCAACTAGCATTTATTAAGCCCCTGCTAAGTTCCAGGCACAGTGTTAAGCACAGAGGATACTAAAAGAAGCAAAAGACAGTCCCTGACTTCATGAAGTTTACAATCTAATGGAAGAGACATGTAAACATCTGTGTACAAACAAGCCAAATACAGGATAACTTGGTAACAATCAAAAGAGGAAAGACTATAGAATTAAGGTGAGGTGGGGGAAGGCATTCTGTAGCCTGTAAAGAATTTCTCTATTCAGGAAAGATTGCAAAAATATTGTTTAAAGCTTCTTGTAAGTGAGAATGTAGACTTGTTCCAGAGGAGACTTACAGGGATGTCTCTGAGCAAATGTGGATTCACTCAGTAGCTCCTTAACTCCAGCAGCCTCAGAAGTGTCCAAAAAGCAATTTGGCAGAAATTAGATTTAGACTAGCATTCTATACCACAATAAGCTCAAAATTGATACATGACCTGAACATTAAAGGTCACACCATAAAAAAAAAAGTTAGAAGAGAACTAAATTAAGTAGATATCTTTTACATTTAGTTTGGCTCGTAATCAACAAGCATTTAAAAATGTCTGCTATGTACTAGACACTGTACAAAGTGCTGGGGATATAAATACAAAAGTGAAGTGGTCCCTGCCCTCAAGGACTTTACATTCTTTTGGAGGAGACAACATGCACATATGTAGTTACAACAATATACGTACAAACACTGACAGGTAAAGGACCAGGAAAGGCCTTGAATGCCAGAAGGTGGTAACAGGTAGGTGTTGAAGTGTATGGAGTGATGGAACTGAAGTCAGGAAAACCAGAGCTCAAACACTTCCTAGCTGTGTGACCCTGAACAAGTACCTCAACCTCCTCAGACCTCAGTTTCCTCACTTACTAAATAGGGTTTGTAATAGGACCTACCTTCCAGAGTTGTTAGGATAAAATGAGATCATATTTGTAAAGCTCCTTGCTAACTTTAAATTTCCATATGAATACTAGCTATTATTGTTCTTATTGTAACTTTTGGCTGAAACCTCCCACCACCCCAAGCCCCCTGCCCCTTGCCATGTTATCTTGGGGGGGAAAAACACACAAACAACAGGGATTACAAGAGGAAAAGTCAGTAAGTCAACTAGCATTTATTATGCATCTACTATGTGCTAGGCACTCTGCTGACTTCTGAGGATAAAAAGAAAGGCAAAAAATAGTTCAGGCCCTTGAGGAGCTTACAGTCTAATAACAGTCTAATAACATGCAAACAACTATGTACAAACAAGATGTATACCAGAAAATTGGAATTAATCTCCAGTGGAAGGCCCCAAGATTAAAAGACTGGGGAAGGCTTTTTACAGAAGGTGAGACTTTCATTGACACTTGAAGGAAGCCAGGCAAGCTAGGAGGTAGAGATAAGGAAGGAGAGCATTCCAGACATGGAAGACAGCCAGTACAAATATGGAGTGTCATGTATGTGCGAGGAATAGCAAGGAACCTCATGTTACTGGCTTTCAGAGTACATGAAGGGGAGTAAGTTAGATTGGAGATATAGGAAGTTGAGGAAGAAAAGCATTCCAATAATGGGGTACAATCTATGCAAAAGCATAGATTTGGGAGATAAATGGTCTTATGTGAAGAATGGCAAGTAGGCCTATTGGCCTGGATGGTACAGTGGCATATAAGAAGCCTGGAGAAGCAAAATAGGGCTAGGTTATGAAGAAGTTTAAATACTAGAGGAATTTATATTTTATATTAGAGGTAATAATCACTATAATTTTCTGAATAACATGGTAATATGGAGAGAGCTTCCTTTTAGGACAATTACTAGTGGCTGTATGCATAATGAATTAGAGAGGGCAGAGACTTGATGTAGGAAGACCAGGTAGGAAACCATTGCAGTAGTCCTACCAGGAGGTGATGAGGGCCTGAAAAGATTGGTGGCTGTATGAGTAAGAGAGAAGGGGCCATCTAACAAGATTGGGCAAAAGGTTGGATGTGTAGGATGAGTAAGAATGAAAATGAGGTGATAACAAGGTTGATATAATAAGGATGATATCAAGGTTGTGAACCTGGGTGACCAGGGTGATGACAGAGTCAACAATAGTAATAGAAAAGGTTGGTTTGTTTGGTTTTTTAGTTTTTATTAATGTATTTTGTTTTTATACAGATTACTCCCCTCTGTGAGAAGTCTTATAACAAAATAAAACAAGTAAAACTAACAATGCAGTTAACTAACAATGTAATTAAGTAAAATTAACAATACAGTGACCTCACCTTAAAGCTCCTACAACATTCCAAATCTTTAGCACATCCCTTCATATTAGTTTAATTAAAAGAAATCTGTTTTCTCTCACTCCATTGAAAAAGAAAAAAGATAAACAGAATCATTGTATCAAATATTCATGCATAATCAAACAAAACAAATCTTCTCATTGACTGTATACAAATATATATATTTCTGAATCCTAAATCTATCACCTCGCTGTCAGGATTTGGATAACATTGTTTCATCATTGGTCCTCAGGAATAATGAGTGGTAATTGTGTTTCACAGAGTTCTTAGTACTTTCAATGTTGTTATAGTATAAATTGTTAGTTTCTGCTCACTTTGCTCTACATCAGATTTTGAGTCTTAAAAAGTATTCATTTTTATATTGATATTATATACATATATCAATATATTCATAACAATTATTATATGTTCTGATTCCATAAATTTTCTATGTCTCATTGAAATCACCTCTTTCTTCATTTCTTATAATGTAATAGTAGTTCTTCACCTTCATATACCACAATTTATTCACATTCACCACTGATGAGGATTCCCTTCAATTTCCAGCTTTTTGGCCACCACAAAAAGAACTGTTATAAATATTGCTGTACACTAAGATCTTTACCTGTTTCTCTGATTTTTTTTCATGTAAAGGCCTATCAGTGGAATAGCTGGAAAGAAGGAAGTGTACTGTTGGTAAATTTTTGTGTATAATTCCTAATTAGTGATAGAGAAATTCAGGAAAGGCTTATGTTTTGAGGGAAAAATAGTGACTTCCGTTTTATATTTGTTAAATTTGAGATGCCTACAGGACATCTAGTTCAAACTGTCCAATAAATAATTGGTGATATGAGACTAGATCTTAGAAAAGAGACTAGGGCTGGATATATGGATTTGGAAGTCATCAGCTAGAATGATCATTGAACCTTTGAAAGCTGGTAAAGATCACTAAGTGAGCAAATGCAGAGATAAAAGAGGGCCCAGAACAATTTCATGGGGTACATTTACAGTTAAGCCTGAAAAGGATAAAGATAGAGTGAAGGAGACTAAGGGAGGGTTAGGTGAGAACCAAAAGAGAAAGGCATCATGGAAATGCACAGAGAAGAGAGTATCCAGAAGGAGAGGGTTGTCAACAAAGTCAAATGTTGCTGAGTAGTCAAGAAAGATGAGGATTGAGAAAGGGCTGTTAGATTTGGCATTTAGACTGGCAGAAATCATTGGGAACTTTGGAGAGAGCGGTTTCAATTGAGTTAATGATAAAATTGAAAACTAGATTGCAGAGAGTTTAGAAGTGAGTGAAAGGAGAGAGAAGGAAGGCAGCAAATATAGACAGCTTTTTCAAATAGTTTACCCTGAGGAGAGGGAAAGAAATGTAGACTGATAGCTAGTGGAGAGAGGTAGGGTCTAGTGAAGGTTTATTAAAGATGGAGGTGACTTGACTCTGTAGGCAGCAAAAGAACCAGTAGAAGGGGAAAGACTGAAAATTAAAAGGGGAGGGGTTGGCAGTGGGGACAGTCTGTTGGAGAATACAGAAGGTAATAGGATCAAGAATAAAGGAAGATGAGAAGGGTTATCTTTTCATCAGAGATTGGAATAAAGAAAAAGACAGTGGTGCGGGAGGGTATTTGGGTGTTACAAGATAAGGAAAAAAGGAGAAGAAGGAATTTGAGGTGAATAGCCTTGATTTTCTTAGTAAATTATCAGGTAAGGTTCTCAGAGAGATGGGGAGGGGGACTGAGGGAAACCTGTAGAGAAAAGAAAAAGTTTGAAATAGCATCTATAGTGAGTAGGATAGTGAAGGGAGGAATAAAAAGATAGCTTTGCTGCTGAGGGCTCAGTTGAGATTTGTTGTCTATGTTCAGTTATTTTCAGTCATGTCTGACTCTTTGTGACCCTATTTGGGGTTTTCTTGGCAAAGATACTAAAGTGGTTTGCCATTTCTTTCTTCAGCTCATTTTATACATGAGGAAACTGAGGCAAACAATGTTTAGTGATTTGCACAGGGTCAGATAGCTAGTAGATGTCTGAGGGCAGATTTGAACTCAGGAAGATGAATCTTTCTGACTCCAGGCAGTGGATTTTCCACCTGTCTACTCTATCCACCCAGCTTCTCTTCAGTTGAGATTAAGTAACATAAATTTGTAGTGATTGTGTGGCTTCCTCCAGTACCATTCAGCAGCAAGTGAATCAGAGCAAAGAAGGAAGATGGCAGCTCTATCCCTTCTTAACAAAGTATAGACATGATCACAAAAGATGGAATGGATCATTTTAAATGCAATAAGTATAAGAAGGGAAGCTGCCAACAAAGAAAAAATATTGGCATAAAATATCTCTAATATCCAAGTTATATAGGTATCTGAAACAATATAAGACAAAGATGCATTCTGCATTAGATAAATAATCAAAATTTATAAGCAAACAGTTCTCAAAAGAATTACAAACCTTTATCCATATATACAGATCAATCCACATCACTAATAATACAGTATAAGAAAAATACAAATGAAAACAATTTTGAAGTTTTGCCTCACATCCAGAAAATTTGCAAAGATAATGAAAGAAGAGCTTTAAAAAAATGAATAAAATCCATACATCCTTTGACCTCACTGTTAGGTATACACCCCCAAAGAAGTAAAAAACATTGAATATTTTCCAAAACACCCATAGCAGTGCTCTTTTTGGTAGTAAAGAACTGAAAACAAATGCCCATTGACTAGGGAATCGCTAAACAAATTGTCATACATGAACAGAAGGGAATATGACTGTACTGTAAGCAACAATGAATATGAAGAATTCAGAAAAGCATGGGAAGACATGTGAACTGATGTAAAGCAAAGCAAGCAGAATTAGGAAATCATTGTATACCTTTATAACCATGTAAGTGAAAAGAACAAAAAAAGAAAATGAAAATGAATACTGTGTACCAAAGAAGAGATGGGAAATTGTACCTACAATAATCGATCTAGAGGTAGAAGGACCCTAGAATCCATAAAGTCCAATCCCTTCATTTTGTAGATGTGGAAATGGAGGCACTTTTCCAGGGTCACAAAAAAAGCTAGTAACTATCTGGAGCAAGATTCAAACTCAGGTCTGCCTTACTCTTAAGTCCAGTGTCATCCAACACAGGTGAGAGATTAGAAGCATGAAATGTCACAAAATACTGTCAGATCTGATTGATGCATTGGTTAATTTTGCTGAACTGCATTCCCTTTCCTCTCCCCATTTTTTTTTTCTTTTTTTTTATTCTTTGTTAGATGAGTCCCAGGTTGTAGAGAGGGAAGGTTACATTGGAAAATAAGATGATATAAAAACAGTAGGTATCAATAAAAATTAAGAAAACCTTTCCAGTTTATATCAATAACTATATATATATAAATGTATGTATGTATATATGTGTGTGTGTGTATGTGTGTGTATGTACATATGTATGAGTGTGTATATATATCTCAGTTTTCCCCTTCAATGGAAATACGTGAAACTGATGGACTGGTGTTAGCTTATTAATATATGCCTTTGCATATGTGATGTGACACACTCCCCCCACTTCCCCTTCTGCCAAATTCAAGAGGACTCTATGTGTCTGCATGAATGCGTCTAAGTACCTTTTGACCAAAGAATATGTCTGGGCCCCAGATCCTGAGCCTGTTCCTATCTGCAGGAAGTTGCACCTAGTATCTCAGATTAAAATCAGCTTTTATACCTCATGGGCTCCCAAAGGCTGAGGGAGGAAGGAGGATTTATCCTTGGTGTCTTAAAACCCCTAATATTCGAGGCCTTTTAGGATTAACTCCTCAGCCTGGGGCCTTTGGTGTCTACCATTCCCCAGCTTGACCTCTTCTGTGGAGTCTGAATGCCTGGATTCCTGATAACCATCTCAGGGCAGGATTTGTTTTGTTTTTTGGGTCAGGGCTTTCACCTAAAAAGGCCTCCAATTTCACCTCTAATAAAAAGGTGTCTCCTTCATCCCTTGTTTGGAAGCAATCCCCCAAGGCAGAGCCAGCAGCAAAACAGGAGGGAAGAGATAAGTAGAGAAGTATCAATAAGAGCCAACCCTTGGGCTGCCATGTTTTTATCAAAGAATCCCCCAAAGCAATAGGGATATCATGGATTGCCCTGGCTTTCTTCAAGACTCAGCTAATCTGTGGTCCTTCCAGATCCTGGGCCATCCCCTCCAAGGTCATCTTTCATCTGTTTTGAATTCAGTTTCTAAGCTCTATATCCAACTTTCACACAGTCAGTAGATAAAGCAAAGATTAAAAGACAGACTCTAATAGAAGAGGAGATGTTCAGATCACGTGAGAAAAAGGATATTCAGTTCACTTTTTCCAGCACTCTTTAGGAAACACATCTACTTCCTCTGGATGTTCTTTGGCTTATGAACCAAACCTTCAGTGAAGAGCTTTGAGATCATGTGATATGGCAGCCAGATGGTGCAATGGATAGAGTCAGGAGGATCCAAATTCAAAGCCAGTCTCAGACACTTACCTATTGGGTGACCCTCGGCAAGTCGCTTAACCTCTGTTCACCTCAGTTTCTTAATCTATAAAATAGGGATAACAGCACCCTACCTCGAAGGTGATCTGTAAAATGGGGATAATTATAGTACCTGCTTCCCCAGTTTGTTATGAGGATCAAATGAGATCATAATTGTAACAGGGCCTTACACATAGTAAGCTTTACCAGGGGTGGGGAACCCGTGGCCTCGAGGCCACATGTGGCCCCCCAGGTCCTCAAGTGTGACCAAACTTCACAGAATAAAGTTTGGATTCAGTCAAAGGGCCATACTTCAGGACCTAGAGGGCCACATGTGGCCTCAAGGTCACAGGTTCCCCAACCCTGCAAAAAATATTAGCTATTATTATTATTATAATCATAATTATTGTTTAAAAGGTCTAAGCCTCAAAGGTAGGGGTCCTTAATCTTTTTAATGGATCCCTGTGGTCATTTGGTGAAGCCTATGGACCCCTTCTCAGAAAAATATTTTAAAAAATTGAAAGAAATTTTTGAAAAATAAAAATATATACGTATATTTAAAAAAATAATGAAAAGAAAACATAAATTTAAGTTAAGGATTATGAAAATAAAGATACAGTAGAATTTTCCCCCCATGAAAGTTCGTCCCTTGAGATTTCAAAGGAGCCCAAGGAGCCCAGGTGAAGAACCCTTTCTCTGAAGAGAAAAATGGGCTTTACTCCCCTTCCAGAGTTGTTGTGGGAAAGCACCAACACCTGTCCAGCCTGCAGCAAGCAGCATTTTTGTGTCCTTTGCTGTTCTAGGGTGTGAGTTCCATCAAGGAAGGCCTCACCCCAGTGACATCCTGGCCATCATTTGGAGACGGGCATGGGCTTCCTGAGGCAGATAAGACTTTTGCTTTGGAAGAATTGGACACTGAGGAAAAGGCAAAAGGTAACGTGGACCCAGGTTTCTGCTACCCCTATAGCCCTGAGAGTGATGAGGCAGTGGGAAAGCTAGCTCCATGTGTTGGTAGAGGCCATGGGTTCCAATCCTGACTCGACCCCTTGCTACCCATGTGATCTTAGAACCTCATTTTGCTGCTCTGTGGAAAGAAAGGGGTGAGCAAGAAGACCCTGTCAGGTGCCTGTGGCTCCACATGCAGCCCTTCAGGACCCCTGCTTTGGGGAAATCCAAATCTGAGCAGCTGGGGGTCAGGAGAACATGGCAGGCCCTGGGGATGGGCCTCAGGGAATTGCTCTGTTCCTGCTTAGGAAGAGCTGTGGTTTCACTTAATGAATTAAAACACCAGGGTCATGGTGCTGTGAACCCATCTGACAAGCGTCCCATATGCAGAAATGTTCCCATGCCCTGCAGTGCTGTCATTTGCCCAGAACCACAGGTGCCCTCATGGAATCGCTCTACTTTTGTCCACCAGCAAGATGGTTTTACTATTATTATCATCATTATTATTTATTATGTCTGCAAAATAAGCAAGTTCTCTTTGAGTATCCCTTGTGCAGAATGCTTTAGGTGGGGTGGGGAGGAATAAATGCCAACAACAGATAGGGCACAGTCCCTGCTCCCAGGAACACCTGATTAATCATAATCCCAAACACAGATACAATAAGAACACAGTTAGCTGAGGACACTACTTGACACAAAGGTATGGGACAACATCCCTACCCTCAAGTGGCTTAGAGTCTGGCCGGGGAGAAACCTGCCCTGATATTTCATATCGTCTCTCTGACTCTCTTGAACACTTTACATACATCTGTGATAGATAACAATAGAATGCAGAATACTTCAATAGCTCCATGATTTCATTAGTTAATTGATGGGGTATGGTAAATAGATTGACTGGACCTGGAGTCAGGAAGACCTGGATTCAGACCATTCCTTCAACAGTCATTACCTCTGTTACCTTGGGCCAGGTATTGAAACTTCTTGGGCCTCAGTTTCCCCATCTGTAAAATGAGGGGGTTGGATTAGACTTTCTGAGGTTCCTTCTACCTCTAGTTCTGTGATCATGGAATCCTATGAACTACTAGCTGTGTGCCTCAATTTCCTAATCTGTTCAATGGGGATGATAATAGCACCTACCTCACAGGGTTGTCGTGAGGATCAAATAAGATGATTTTTTGTTTGTTTGTTTGTTTTTAGGCAGTTGGGGTTAAGTGACTTGCCAAGGGTAACACAGCTAGTAAATGTCAAGTGTTTGGTCTGAGGCCGGATTTGAACTCAGGTCCTCCTGACTTCAGGGCCGGTGCTCTATCCACTGTGCCACCTAGCTGCCCCCAAATAAGATGATTTTGTAAAGTGCTTTGTAAACCTTAAAGTGCTATGGAGATGACAGCTCATATCATGATTCATGTGAATACTCCATCTAATCAGTTTAAACACAGGCTGCGCTTACCTTCTCATGCAGTGCATATCTTGCCATGAGTATTCCACACAGAATCTACCTCTTGGTCTTTCCACTCTGTTGATTCCATCTGGCATTCCTTCATTTCACTAAATGACCAGCCTACCTCCTTTTTTGATCCTCTGCTTCCTGGACCATTCCCTTTAGGACACTTGAGCCCCAGTTGTCTTGGGCTGCAACCACCTTCAGCCCACTGGGTGTCTTCCCATTCCCCCTGGGGTTATCCACCATTTTGATTCTTTGTGGATAGTGCCATTCCATGATCCACAGCCACACAGCATCACAGGAGGAATATTCGTATTAAAAAGATTGGGTTTTGTGTCAGGAATCAGATGGACATCTATAAGCTAAGTACTAAATGAGGAGCCTAGACAACAAGTACCCCTGGACTTCAGGGGAAGGAGAGATGCTTCGGGTGTGTGTACATCACTCACTGGGACCTCAGAGGCCATCAAGATCAACCCCCTCATTTTACAGGTAAGGAAACTGAGGTCCAGAGAGGGCACCTGATTTACCCAAAGTCATGTAAATAGCTCGTGACAGAGCAGCTGACTTCAAATCCAGAACTGTCTGTAAAATATATATATATATATGTATATATGTATGTATGTGTGTATTATATATTTTAATAATTACAGACTAACAAATATCACCCAACACAAACATTTCAATATAAAGCAAAAAGAAAAGCAGGATAGTACATGAAACTGTGAGCTTCTATTAAATCCAATTTTGTTTTTTTAAGTGTAAATAAAATGTAATGCATTAGCAACAAATTTACGCTGCTTGCCCAAACTTCTTTCCTTTCTCTTCTGTGTACCTTGCCCATTGGTGTGCTTTTCTTTTATCTTTTTTTTTTTTTCACCATTCTCACTCCTCATCACAGAGGTTCTAAACTCTGCCTGAACTCTCCCTTCTTATGTGACCCTGACCACTCTGACATCATCTGTAAAATGAGGATGATAATACATAATGCAGGACTGCTATGAAGAAAGCATTTTGCAATAGAAATGTGTGACCTCTGGTCATTGTTTTATTACTTTTTAGGAAAGTGTGGAAAGGGAAAAATTCTTAGAAGTCAGGCAGACTGACTACTGCTTTCCTTCTCTGTTTCTTTTGCTTTCTCCCCCCGTCCTTCCCATTCTTTTCTGGATACACTTTGAATTTTTTATAAATTTTCAAAAACTTTTCCACATAATCTACTGCATAATTTTTTATATTTTTAAAAACTTTTACACATCATCTGTCTGCATGCCGTGTTTTCTCTTTTGAAATAGAGTCAGGCAGTCAGTAGAGACTCTCCTAAGCAGATGCTATTTCTTCTTGCTAGGACAATGAGTTGAACTGGAAAAACTTCAAGGAGGGTCTGACTACTTTCCCTTAGAGGAAATAATGGGGAAGGAGAGAGGGTTAATCTGCACCCATTCCTCTACTCTCAGCTGTTGTTGTTTGTCTGTTTTCAAAGAGGGCCACTGACATCTTGGTGTGATGGATTTAAGTGAGGCAGAGGTGCAAAGTTGGCAGCTCCATTCTCTTTTCCAGTCATCCAAGTCCAGTGGCAAGACAGAAGTCAAGACGACTGGTGATGGTTGGGGATGCAGTGGATGACCTTGGTGTCTTTGATGTCTGACCCAGTTGTAAGTGGTCCACAGTGCCTGCTTCATCCGCCTTCATGGCCATTGGAATAAATTGTTCTCATGCACTCATTCCACTGCATGAAGTCTTCCCACGCTTGGAGTAGACTCCCTACTAACTTATAGATGGGTTTGAGGCCTTAGTACCCTTATCCTGGTTTAGCCTGTCTACCCAGATGGTTTTACTGGGGGTGTCTGCTTCTGGATTCTTTTTTTTCTTATTTGCTTCCTTCTTCCTTCCCTTGGGTCAGAAATATCTTGCTGTGCATTTTGGGGAAGATGCCAGTGAACTCAGTCTTCATTAGCAGACTGGTCCTTCTTCCCTCAGCATCAAGGGTTCTATAGTGCCAGAACTATCCTAAATATAAAAACTAATGTTCAACTATTTTGTAAGACATCTCCTTTTCACTTTATCTGTTTTACAAACATGTTGGCTACTAGAGGCAGTCTCCAGGCAGGAGTGAATTGTTGAAGACAAGGAGGATTATTAGGAGATCTTAATTGTAACCAACCTCGCCACAAATAGCAGTTACTTGGGTTCTCTTAGGTTCCTGCCAGCTCTAAAATACTAATTCTAATACTGTTTTTGACCTAAAAGATCTCATCTTTTATCACCTTTCTCCTATTTTACAGTAGAAAGAAGGTAAAAATAGGGGAGTTATTAATAAAAGATCACATTTAAATTATAAAGCGTTTTGAAAAGTGCTTTCTCCAACTAGAGAAAAGGCATGATTTTGAGGCAAGTCATGAGAAAAGATAAGAAAAGTCTCAAAGTGGCAAAGTCTCAAAGTCTTCAAAGTGGTAAAGCTAGGAAGTGAACCCAAGTCCTCTGATGCTGAATTCAGGGTTTTTTCCGTGCCATGCTGACTCTCTGATGATGAACTGCAACAATACTCCCAAATACACACACATACACATAAACACACGGAAAATGAAAATTGTTGGGAAGCATTTTATAGGATGAGCTGTCATATTTTTCCCAATTATGAAGTATTTATTGGGAGTGAACAATCATATCCTTTCACTAACTGAGCTATTCATAATGGTGTTAGTTGCAGAATAAAATTTATCTAAAGATATAGCCTTATGCTAAAAAAAAGAAAAGAAAAGAAAAAAGAAAAATGCTTTCTCTTGAGCAGCTCTGGTAGAGTATCAGAACTATTATTATTCCCATTTTACATATGAGGAAATAGGTACTCAAAGAGGATTGCCAAGTGAATTGCCCAGGGTCACATGGTAAGTGAAGATCAGAGCCAAGATTCAAACCCAGATCTCCTGACCCTTACTCCACTGCTCCTTTGGTTACACCGTGGTGGTCAGCACACTTGCCAAGGTCCTAGACAGAAATCACACTGTTTCTTGTGACAGTTTCATGTTGGTTTCATTCTTTTAACCTGTCTTCTAGTACAGAATCATCATACGTGGAGGGCTGATCCTAAGTGAGTTTTTTCATAATCTTGTGTGAGTTCCCATTCTCTCTTTTTTTCCTCTAATTTTGCTTTGTTACCAGATTCGTTTTGTTGTGGAACTGGTGTGGCCTTTGTCTTTATTCGTTGTCCTGATCTGGCTAAGGAATGCCAACCCACTCTACAGCCAGCATGAATGTAAGGATTTGGGTTCGACTTTGGGCAGTAATTAGGAATACTCATTCATTCATACACAGTATATGTTGTCTCCCTCTATCAGAATGTCCTTCAAAGCAGGCAGTGTTTAACTTTTGTATTGGTGTCTCGAATGCTATATGGGACTTGGCACGTAGTAAGTGCTCGTGAATGCATTTCATTCATTCATTCGTTCATCTATCCTGGTCATGAAATCAAAATTGGAAAATCCCTGTGGGGCCTTTTTCTGTCCTCCTTACTGATTTTTGCTGTCTTTATGTTCATGCATATAGTGTAAGCTACCTGAACTGTAATGTTTTTTCACCTCTGTGCATTTTATGCACATAAACTAATTGAAGGATTTGGAAGCTCTTTGTCTCTAGATTCACAGATTTTTCTTTTAAAAGATAGAAATTATGAGTAAAGTGTCTGAATATTTTGGGAACAGACTTAGGGAAATGGAATATGCTATAGATACAGTTTATCAATACCGCTTAAAAATAAAATATTTATCAGGGGATCAGTGGCTTCCTGCTGAACATTTTAAAGTGTCTCTTCTATTGCCTGGGCAATGTTATATGGTGCTACTCTATGAAGATCTTAATTAATGCAGCCTCTCGGTTTCTAGCCTGGAAGATTGCTTTACTCCAGACACTTACTAACTGTGTGACCCTGGGCAAGTCACATAACAGCTGTCTGATTCAGTTTCTCCCATCTGTAACATGGAGATAATAGCATCTACCTTCTAGGGTTGTTGTGATGTGATATTTATAAATCACTTTTCAAACCTTGAAGCACTATAGAAATACTAGCTATTGTGACTATTATTATTATTCGTTATAATATTAAGAATACTCATAATAGCTAACATTTATATAATGCCAGGCACTGTGCTAAGCACTTTACAATTATTATCTAATTTGATCCTTATAACAGCCCTGGGAGGTAGGTGTTATTATTATTATCCTCGTTTTATAGTTGAGGAAACCAAGGCAAACAGAGGTAAAGAGATTTGCCCAAGGTCTCAGCATCCAAAGCTAGATTTAAACTCAAGTCTTCTTGACTCTAGGCCCAGTGTTCCATCCACTGTACCCACCAAGCTGCATTATTATTAATATTATTACTACACCTTGAAAACCTGGCATGTGTGTTTGGAAGACACAAGAATGTTGGGAGGTATGCTTGACTCCTTGATCAGTACCTTTTTGATCATAGGTTTTGAGTTTCTATTTCTGCACTCAATGCTTTGGGTAAATATGGATTCCAGATCTTGTCTCTTCAGCTTACCCTCATAGGGTCCCATATCTTATAAGACCCAGAGGGGTGGCATTTTAGCTCTTATGCTTAAGTCACCATGGCTCTGTGCACCTAAGTTTCAATGGCTGATTTTCTATTTGTCTGGGTTCTCCATCTTGAAGGCCATTTCCCCAACAAGGCAATGCCCTCAGCTGGACTGCTACCATGGCTCCAAGGGATTTTTTGCAATGTGAATAATCCTTGTTTCCAGAGCCCCACCCAGGGAGAATCTCCTGGCATCGTGTCAAACTATAACAACTCCATGTAAGTACCATGAGACCTCAGCCCCCACTCTGTTCAGATTGAGGATGGAGATCAGTAAGGAAATGTACCCAGGGTCAGAGTAGGCCTTTTTCAGCTTGATATGAACCAGCCTGACAAAATCTCTAGCTATCATCACTCTGGGCCTCAGTTTCCTCATCTATAAATTTAAAAGGATTTTTTGACTAGATGACCTCTGAATTTATGGCCTTATTAACATTTTTATTAGTCAGGTGCTCATGCCCAAGAGCTGCTAGGAGAAGGAAATGGCAAACCACTCCAGTATGGTTGCCAAGAAAACCCATGGACAATATTGATGTGTTATGGTCCACAGGGTCATGAAGAGTCACACATGACTGAACAACAAAGGGCCCCATAAGATCTAGAACCCGAGCCGGAAGGACCTTCAGAGGTCCTCTAGAACAGCAGTTCTTAACCTTATTTTGTATCATGGGGCTCTTTTGGCTGTCTGGTGAAGACTATGGACCCCTTTTCAGAATAATGTTTTTAAATGCATCAGAATACATAGGATTACAAAGGAAACCAATGACATTGAAGTTGTTATCAAAAACCTTAAAAAGAAAAATTCACACATACTTGCTTAGGAACCCCTGTTTCTAGACTAATACTGCCATGTGAAACATGGATTCCTCTCTACGATATCCCTGGCAGGTGAATGTTATCTAGAGGAAAAAGAAAACTACTTGATTTATATTATTGCCTGAGGTGGAGAGTGAAGGTGAGGAGCCTTTTCTTCCCAGACTTGCCCTGACATCCTGAGTTAAGCCTCCTTTTGTAGAGGAGATAGTGAAAAGTGATAATGAACTGCTCTTTTGGCCAAAGCTGTTTATACTTGAAACGATAAGATCTATAATCAGCTTCCAGTCCCTTCATACATGATTAGGACAAATGCCGCCCTGAGAAGGGAGTGGTGAAAAATGTTTCACAAAATGTTCAGCTGGAGTGAAATTCTTAGCAGGAACCTTTGTCAAATAAAATTAAAACAGACCTTTCTGGATGGAAGTAGTTCTCATTTACAAATATACATATATATTATTGAAATTAAGAATATATCTACATGGATCCTTGAATAGTCTGGATGACCCTGGCTCACTAACAAAGGCCCAACTGGATGCATGTGGGCCACAAATCCCCAGTCATTGATTCATCAGCATGGATGGAACAGATAGACTAGAAGATCTCTTTCTGCAACTGTTCCTAGGTGGGAATAATAAGAATAAGAATGATAATAATAATGATGATGGTAATGAATGCTACTCCCAGGATGTTTCCAGGACAAACAAAGGTGGAGCTGTTTCAAGCTCAAGCTATTGTTGTCATTTAGGAAATAATTAATATAAAAGAAAATCTTTATTACCATAGCTTTCTCCTTTATCTCTAGCTTGGCAAGGGTCTACCAAGATGTTCAAGAGCTCCTGATAAATGCACCAGAAAGCAAAGTCCTTGGCCAGATTTGGAATGAGCTACGTTTGTTATCCCAGCTCATGGAAACTCTCAGGACTCATCCTGAGAGAATAGCAGGCAAGTTGGGGTTTAGTATATATGGTGGGGTTGTGTAGTTGCCACTCTCCTTCCTTAAGCCAGAATTCTAAAACTGTTATGGAGAAGCCACAGGCCTATGTCATCTTAAGCGTCAGATGGAATGGTGGCCCAGTTCTGCTTGGTCAAGCTTTTTTATTTCATTTGACTACTTACAACCTGCTGAAAACCACTGCACACAGTACCTATGTTCTTTTGCCTTGGTTTTTTTTTTTAAATTTCTCCCATTTCCCTCTTCTCTGAACTACCAAAGGACCACACTGGGTTCCATATAATTTATATTAAGAATTTTTAGCTTTAAGGAACTAGAATTTCATTGGTGTAGTTATTTAGTTCACTTATGTAGATGGCAAAGCTTCTATGTCAAGTGTTCTTAAATGGGGATGGTCTATAAACTTGTTTTTTTTAAATATATTGATAACTGTATTGTGACACCATTAGTTTCCTTTGTAATCCAATTATTTTATTTTATGTATTTAGAAACATTACTCTGAGAGGAGTCTACGGGCTTCATCAGATTGCCATGACATAAATATGGCCAAGAATTGATCCTCTACACTTTAGGAGAGAGTCTCCATGAGTTATTGTTGCTGAAAATTAATGCTCGGCAGCCAAGCTGCGAAAGAGCCTTTGAGAGATTATATAGGTAGGCTCATCCTTGACCAGATCCTGCTAGAGCTGGCATGACATTGGAGAACCTAGAGCCATCCTCCATCCCTGATGATGTTTTATGGCATTTTAATCAAAACACTTTAGCACTGGTCCTGGAGTCAGAGGACCTGGGTATAAATTCCACCTCTGACACAACTTCTCTGGGCCTCAGTTTCTTCATTTATAAAGTGAAAGGTTTGGACCAGAGGGCCTTTGAAGTTCCCCACACCTCTAGGACAACGCTTCTATGAGTATGTGAATGTTTCATGTCAACTCCATGACAGCAGGCAGAGAGTCAACAGCACAAATGGACTGAAATCTAGTCCTCCAGACCCCAATCTAGTGGAATCCAGAAAGTACCATTCTATTCCATTCTGTCCCATTCCCTTCCATTCCACCCCATTTCATCCCATTCTTTCCCACCCCATCCCACAAACAGTTTTTAAAGTATTCACTATATGCCAGGTGCAATGCTGGGTGCTGAAGATACAAAGACTAAAATAATAATGGTACAGACATTTGTTCAAATATCTATCAAATTTAGGCTGTATGAGGCAGGAAGCTCAAAGTAATACATTTTATGCTATTTTGTATTCTTTAAATTGGCCAAATGAGGATTTTTTTAAAAATTATCGGTATCTTTGGTTTTTATATCATATCTATTCCTTAATGTACCCCCTCCCCTCTCCCTTATATATTGATCCTTGTTCCAAAAAATAAAAGAGGGAGTGGGAGAGGGAGAAAGAGAGAGCACTTCTGCAAAGCTAACCAAAACATCGCATTGTGAGTCTGACAGTACATACAATATCTGATACTCACAGTCTCCCATACCTGCAAAGAAGAGAGGGATGTGAAGCTTCTCTTCTCTAGGGCAAAGCTTGGTCCAAGTGAGAATTTTTAAAGACTATTAAATAAATCAGTGGGAGACAAAGAAAGATTGATTTTGAATTGGGGAACAGATAGTTCCTTCTGCCAATCACTGGGGTGTAAAATAAAATAATTTGGAATCAGAATACTTGAGCTCAGGTCCCAGCACTGCCTAATGCAATCTGTCTGACCTTGGGCAAATCACCCTCAATTTGTTCACCCAGAAAATGGGGGATTGGACTGGATTATCTCTAAGTTCACTCAACTCTAAACACTTATTAATTATTTGGGTATCCTAGAAAAGAGGAGTCCACTTGGACCAGCTGGGGCTTTCTAGCACTCATCTGTGTGTATCCCCCAGATCTGAATATCCCCAAATTTCAAGGCTACAGGGAGCAGGAGATGGGGAGGAGAGGACAAGTGAGGACATTCCCAGAATTGCTCAGATCCATGCCTGGAACCCTGAAGACAACACCCTGTTGCTCATAAGCTTTGGAAGAGTCACCCATGAGCCTTGGACTATGTGATGTGAGGGGAGAAGAGTTAGTCCTTCAAAAGTATAGCCTTTTGTTTTGTCAGTTTCCCCTGGGAAAGCCTGGTTGCAGCCAGGGAGCATTTTGCTTTCATAGTAAACCTGCCTTACTGCATTCTCTGCAGGGGAAGATTAAGGCTAAAAGTGCACAAACTCCCCCTCTTCCTCTTCCCAACCCCTCCTCACCATACCACCAAGCAAGCTCTGTGGTCTCTCAGTCTTCTGCAGGAGACCCATCCTCCCACCTAAGTTTGGAAGCACCCCCACCTCAACCCTGAGCATTCTGCTCTCAATGACCTTCCTCCTCTCTTCCCGTCCCATTTCACCACCCCTACCCCACCCCCTGGCCCCTCTGACCTTCAGCAGGGAAGGAAACAAGAAGAACGACATTTTAAACCAAATTTATTTTGTTTTCGCTGCAGGCCCCCCAGTTCACATTTCTCCCTCAGGACTCTGGTTAAGCCTCTGTCTGGTATCAGCTCCCTCTCATACTCTCGGGGGGCCCCCAGACTCTCATCTTGGGGAGGGCCAGAGGACTCTTCCCTCATTTACTCAGATGGATGACTGTTGATGGATCTAAGTCCTGCCCCTTTTCCCCCAGGGCTTATGGAAAGCAGGTGTCAAAATCAGCAGCCCCGCCTTCTGGGTGGTAGCAAAGGTGTGGAAGACTTTAGCAAAACTGAGTTCCAGTGGCCTGCCCAACTCCCATCCTTTTCATCTCCCTCAGCCTGGAAGGGTTCCTCCTTATCCAGTCTCATCAGTTTGCATTAAGAGAAGCATAGCTTCTGGGAATAAGGAGTCTTTGTACCTGCTCTGGTCAGAACAAATTCTGGAGCACTGGGTTCAGTTCTAGGCATCCCAGTTTGAAAAGGACAAAAAAGCCATCTCCAGTCATCCTGATCTGTATCTTGCCATTGGACCCCGATGGCTCTGGAGGAGAGAGTGAGGCTGCTGACTTTTCAAAGCCCTGCTTCACTTAAATCCAATTCACTTGCAAGTCATGACATCACCTTCTCAATGTCATGGTCCTCTTTGAGAACAGAGGACAAGCAACAACCTTTCTCCCTCCCTTCGATCCTTCCTTCCTCCATTTATTTTTTCTTCTGTTCCTTCCTCTTTCCTCTTTCCTTCCTTTCTTCCTTCTTTCCTTCCTTCCTTCCTTCGTTCCTTCCTTCCTTCCTTCCTTCCTCTGAGCTGTCTAGAAGAAGAGAAATTTTCAGATTGGATATTCTGGAGTGGCTGCAAAGGAAGATGGTCCTAGGCTGAATGGGGCATTTGATAGAGGAGTCAATAGCTTAGAGTTCTGTCCAGGAGGGCAGATGTGTAGTAACCACCCAACCCAAAACCTTCCTGTATTGCTACTGCCTTCTCAGACAACTTCACAGCCTTAGAAAACCTCAGGCCACAAACTGCTTCCCGAGCCAACCCCAAATTGATGAGAGGTTGGGAAAAGGGAATAAAGGGGCTTTGTGTTAGGACTTTGAGGACCTGGGAGGCCCTATTGCCCCACATCCCATAAAAAACATCCTACCCTTGGTGGCTGTTGACTGGAATTTTGCTGATAGACCTTATTCCTTTAGCAGAATAAAATCTTTAGTCCCTGGTAGATGCCAACATCCTTGAGAGGGGTAACTCTTTAAGCTGTTATGGATCACTCACCTCCACTGAAGTCTTCCTCCATGATTCCTTATGGCATGGAGGGTAGTTAGCCTGACTTCAGGACTAGTAGTGTTTGAGGTCTAGAGGGTCCTACTAGCAGCAGCTAGGTGGGGTGATGATGGATAGAGGGCTTGGATTCAGGAAGCCCTAAGTTTGAATCCCATCCCCAACCCTGTCTGTCTGTGACCCTGGGCAAGTCACTCATTCTCTTAGACTCAGTTTCCTCTACTGTAAAATGAGGATAATTTAACAGCTACTTCACAGGGGATGTTGTGAGAATTGAAAGATAATGCATGTAAAGTGGTTTTCAAACCTTAAAGAACTATCTAAATTTTAGCTATTACCATTATTACCAAGTTATAAAGGCTTCAGGTAGACCATATCAGTTATCTAAGGACAAGTCTAGCTTAGCTAAATTTCCACAGGGTCCTCAACAAATTGGCATCAGGGTGACGAATTTTTCCTTAACTATAGTCCACATAGTTGAGGAGTATCAAGGCCAGAGGATAAGTTACTAGTAAATACTTTGCCTGGGGCAAATCAAAAGGGGTGAAACAGAATGAGGTTCATCTAGAGTTGAGCCATCAAGTGGAGGCTACCACATGGGTGGGGCTGGATAAGGTAAAAGAGACACTGGGTTGTGGAAGCCCATCTCTAGACAGTGCCTTGGATACCCTCTAAATTTTATGCTCAGAGACAAAGCTCATATAGCCTTGCCCTAGTTACGTATCTGGGCAAGGCCATGAAAATCACATATTCTTGAGGGGAGAGTCATTTATACTTTATTTTGAATTTGTTTTGGATGTTTTCCTGAGAAGAGATTGTGATGGGTCCCAGAAGAAGGTGGGGCCAGTGTGGCCACCAAGGGAAGAAAAAGATTGGAGATTGGCAGCTTCTGAAGACAAACTTCTCTGATTTTGCTGTCTTGCCTAGGGCTGACCTTGCTGGGGTCTATCAGCAGCTTGAAGACATTTCATACCTGTAGTGCTTTTCCATCTTATTCAAATCTTCTGATAGCTCTTGGTGTAGGTATCCAGAAAGAAATTCCAGAGAAGAGATGCTCAGCCTGTGTAAATATTTAAACAAGCATTTTAGGACCTATTTCTGAGACACAGAGAATGCCTGGGCACTAGTCATACCTTACCTAGGGCCAGAGGATCACAGATTTGGGGCTGGCAAGGTCCTTAGAAGTCACTGAGTCATTTTACAGATGAGGAATTCACTGAGAGGTGACTTGCCCAGGAACACAAGGCAAGTGCCTCTGATGAATTCAAACCCAGATCTTCCTGACTCCACATCCAACACTCCATCCAGTACACTACACTGCCTCTTACTACTGTTCTCACTCTTGTGGACCCCTTCTAGTATTCATGCCTACTTCATTGGGTCAGATGATCAATAAAACTGTGGAGTTTCAATTGTAGGAACCCCAAGTTTGGAAAATCTTGAATGAATTCTTCTAACTTAATTCTGCTCAGCCTTATAATTGATTGATTAATCAAGAAGCACGTATATTCATTTATTGAGCACTTACTACATTTCAAACTGGCTGATGTGTAACAGCTGAGTGTGATGAGGAGATTGAGTCAGTCAAGTGTGTCTTCTGCAAAAAAAAAAAAAAAGGGTGTCTTCTGCAGTATCTACTTCTTTTTCTTTCCCTGTGGGTTACTGTTCCCCATTGCCCTGCCCCCAGGGCTTCTGAAAATCAGTTTTCAGGAAAGAATCTCAAACTCATTCACACTCACACACTGTAAATGCTGCTGTGGATACACTACAAAAGTGAGATTGACTCAGCCCTCAAGGAGCTTATATTCTCTCTGTACCCTTCTTTTCTCTCCTTGATATGCAGGAAGAGGTATCAGAATCAAGGACATTCTGAGAGAAGAGGAGACACTGACACACTTCCTGGTGCACACATTTGGCTTGCCTGACTCTGTGGTCTATCTTCTGATGAACTCCCAAGTCCGTCCTGAGCAGGTGGGGGGCCTTGAGTGTAATGAGGATGGTAGAAAGGGGCATGTGCTTTTGCCCTTTGCTTGTGGGCGTATGGGTGTTCCCCAGCTCTATCACCTATTACATGAATGATGGTGGGAGTGGGGGGGGGTGTCTTTGGAGGAGGAGGAGAGAGATGAGAACAGAATGGCTATGATTTCACTTACTAGTTTGGACCAAGGTGCCACGAGAGAAACCCAAGCCGGGAGAGGCAGAAAGGAGGACACTTTGCATTATTTAGCCTTCTTACTTTTCAGAGGTCAGGATTAGTGCTTTACCTTCAGAAAAACACAAAGGGGACAAGAAGAAGAGGATGCAAATTTTGGCTCTGGATACCACATGATGCATCCTTTCCTCTATGACCTTCTGTAGGTTCCTTCTGATAGCTCTTTCTTCTGATGGGTTCTTTTTATTGTTGTGGTTCAGTTGTTTCAGTTGTGGCTAAGTTTTTGTGACTTTGTGACTTTTTTGGGCAGAGATGCTGGAGTGGCGTGCCATTTCCTTCTCCAGCTCATTTTACAGATGAGGAAACTGAGACAAACAGCGTTGGTGACTTGCCCAGGGTCACACAGCTAGGAAGTGTCTGAGGCTATATTTGAATTCAGGAAGATGAATGTTCATGACTTCAGGCCCCGTTTCCATCGACTGTGCCACCTGGATCCCAATTCATACAAAAAGGCACTCCCCTTCTTCAAGCAGGCTGTAATTCCTCTATAGCTCCAAGCCTACACAATTCTTGTTTACATTTCCCTATAACTTATTCACAGGAGATCTGGCCCTCTTTCCATCTTCTCAGGTAGCAGTGAATCATTTGTTATTTGGGTCCAAATCTCCTTGACCAGGATCCAACCCATTTTGTTGTTTCCTGTTGGCTCATATGCTCACTGAAGGCAGGGCCTAGGCCTGTAGCATAATTGTGCACTGTGCCTAGCCAAGCGTTATGTGTGTATATGTTATTTATATAATGAGGTATAAACCTGTGATATTTATATTATGAGTGAGAGGAAGGATGTAGAATGGATAGAATGGTCTTGGAGTCAGAAAGACTTGAATTCCAGTCCCACCTCAGACACTTACTAGCCATGTGACCCTGCTCTCTCACCTCAGTTTCCTCATCTGTAAATTGAGGGAGATGGTCACGATGTGCAGCTCTAGACCTATAATCTGATGATCACAAGACCTCTGATATCTTCTGTTTCTTGGTCAATTGTCTCCTAAGCTTCTGTGGCTGAAAAACTTGTTCAGATGCAGCCAATAGCCAACCTGGTATTAAAGCTCACCAAAGTTGTCTTGGTGAACCTCCTGGGACAAGCCTACATCTGTGCCCTGGGCTTGACTGGAAGCCTTTTGAAGTTGGTAGGACTTGCATAAGCTTTTGCTATCCAGGCATAGCTCTCCAGAGCCCATGGTCACCTCCATGTCACAGTGATGCATTGGAGAAAGATTGTAAAGACAAAGCAAAGTAGAAAATGGTGGGGCAAATGAGGAACGCTGAGACTGCATATGAGATGTGTGAGGCCCTCTTAGCTAAGGCCCTGGCCAGCTCAGCCTTGTATCAGCTCTTCCACTATGCAGCCTTCCTGTTCATTTTTCCATCTCTAAGGACTGTGGCTGGAAACTGCCTACCCCATTCCCCCCAGCATCTGCTCAGAGGTGGTAAGAACTTTCAGGCTGGTTTCATGGTAAGAATACTGGCTTGGGGCTCAGGGGACCTGGGTTCAAATTCTACCTCTTCCATTTGCTACTCATCACCTAGGGCTAGTCACTACCTGGGCCTCAGATTCCTAGGACCATAGACTTAAGGGCTGTCTGGAAGAGATCTCAGAGACCATCTCATGTAACTCCCTCAGTTTCCAGATGAGGAAACTGAGGCTGAAGTGAAGCGACTTGTCCAGAGTCACATAGGTAGTGAGTGTCCAAGGAGGGATTTAAGCCCTTTGAGTCAGGTGTTCCTGACTCCGAATTCTGCCCTCTGTCCATTAGGTCATGCTTTCCTTCACATTTCCTGATCTGAAAAGTGAGGGGATGGGACTCTATGGCTTCTGATTCGTGATCTTACGAGCTAAAACAAACTTGGAGAAAAATCCAGGCCTCTCTCTCTCTCTCTCTCTCTCTCTCTCTCTCTCTCGCTGTCTCTGAGTCAGGTGTTCTCAGAAACAGGACAAAGGGTCCTACAGGTCAGACCATTCTTGAGTCAGCCCGTCAGTCCAGGGCATCCTGGTGCCAGCTGCCCCTGAATGTGCTGTCCTTCTTGGGCTGCCTGCCCCTCCAGCTGGAATGTAGCCCTGCTCTGTGGGAGGCTCGGTGTGAGGCCTGAGGCCCCCTGCTGCTTTGGGGGGGGGGGGGGGGTAGGGAGGAAGAATGTGTCAGCACTGATTGCTCATTTTCCTCGTTGCTGTCTCAATGGCTCATAAAACTGTACTCCTGGAAGTGTACGTGCTGGTTTCCAGTTGGTAATAAAAGGCAAATAGAGAAATTAAGAGGAATTTGGGGGAAATTTCTTTCCGGTTCCCCTCCAACAAGACCAGTTACATTTGGAGCCCCAGTCTCTGCAGGCTTTAGGGCCTGAAAACCTTTCCTGAGGAAAGAACAAACAATACAGGTCCCAGTACCCCAGGCTCCAGCTCACCTGACAAACCCAGGAACTTAAGCAAAGGTTATGGTCAACCAGACACATACAAGGGCTCTATTCACATGTGTCCCACATGGTCAGCTTAGGGTCATGGAGAGAGGGCCAGCTTTGGTGTCTGGACTACCCCAGTTCAAGTCCAGCCTTGGGCACATCCCAGCTGTGTGGCCCCGGGGCAAATCACTTAGCCTCTTAGTGTCCAAGGGCAACTCTCTAAGACCTGAAGTTACCAAAGAGCTGTTGATCTGCCTTGGTATGTCCACACTGGGAGTTCTGAACACAAATTGAGCCCAAGTGTGGCTCCAAACTAGGATTTCTTCTTCCCCTACACCCCGACCATGCTCACCCTATGTGCATGTGTCCCTGGGCCACTTATCTCTATCTCAGTTTCTCTGTCTCAGTCCCTATTCTTTAATCTCGTCTTCAGTCATTTCTTTCTCATCCTGTGATCTCTAAGGACACATCTTACTCTCGCTCTAGCTCTGTTACCTCCTTGACCATCTCAGCCTATTTGCTTCATCATCAAACACAGGGCTTTAAACCCTTAATACTGGTTATTAGATTCCACTCCCAAGGGCCTACTTAAGGGCTCCTATATCCACTTTCTCAGCTGGAAGATCATTTGAGGATTCGAGCATAGAGGAAAAACAAAACAAACCTAGACACAATCCGTTGGGATAGTAAGTAGCCCAGACTGATACAAAATCCTGCCTGTGGCCTTGTGACCTCACTTAAAAGTGACCTGGTTTCCCAGTTTGGGACTTACGTGTACTGGGTGGGCAGGTTTCCTAGGTAAAGTCCAGGGGAGATCCTGACCTGGAGCCAGGGGGGTCCCTTCAGTGTGTGACCATGGGCCAACTGTGAAGTACGGGAGAGGCTAAGCAGATGGGAATTACCTGAATTTCACAAAGTAATTCATCTACTTAGAAGCTTGTTTGGAACTTGGTGCCCTGGAGGCCAGCAGTCCTGGTACCAAAAAGTGCTGTCCCAGCTGCTGTGCTGGGCCACAACCGCTTGGCCCAGATTGATCCTTATCCCTTGCTTCAAGTGCCTATAGGGTTTGCTCACTTGGGATAAGAAGGAGAGAAGCCTTTGAATCATTAAGGGGATATGGTGTTATTCCCCACAGTTTGCTTATGGTGTCCCAGACCTGATGCTGAAAGACATTGCCTGCAGTGAAGCTCTGCTAAACCGGTTCATCATCTTCAGCCAGCGACGAGGGGCCCAAA
Organism: Vombatus ursinus; assembly: GCF_900497805.2. NCBI lineage: Eukaryota > Metazoa > Chordata > Mammalia > Diprotodontia > Vombatidae > Vombatus > Vombatus ursinus. Next base: position 33,059 of record NW_020954983.1, on the reverse strand, counting down.
CTGTCCAGAGAGCCATGTGTCCCCTGTCCCAAGGCAGTCTGCAGTGGGTGGAAGATGCCCTGTATTCCAATGTGGACTTCTTTAAGCTCTTTCAGCTGGTAAGTGAATGACTTGGCTGGTGCCCCCATGGCAGGAGTCATCCCCAGGGCTGGAGGGCATGGAGCCAACTTTTTGAATGAATACTCGTGCAATGTCTTCTCCAAGGTGGTGAATCAACACTGAATCATGTGCAAGAATGAGCCTTGAGAAGTCATTGTCATATTCATTCTTTAGCTACATTCTATAGAAAGCCAAAGTTACATGAGTGGTTGTACCTATAAGATATACAGACACACACAGACACACACACACACACACACACACACACATTTTCAGAGGTCAGGATTAGTGCTTTACCTTTAGAAAAACACAAAGGGTTGGCTATGGATACCAAAGGACATATCCTTTCCTTTATGTGTTTCCGTAGGCTCCTCCTGATCTTTACTGTGATGGATTCTTTTCATTGTGGTTGTTCAGTTGTTTCAATTGTGGCTAAGTATTTGTGACTTTGTGACTTTTCTTGGCAGAGATGCTGGAATAGTGTGCCATTTCCTTCTCCAGCTCTAGGTTCAATTCTGGCCCTGCCACTCACTACCTGTATGACTTTGAAAGTCATTTAATTTCTCCAGGCCTCAGTTTTGTTCTGTGTAAATTAAGGGGGTTGGAGTAGGTGACCTCTAAGGTCCCTTCCGATTCTAAATCCAAGATTTTATGAATAATAAATATATAGATGTTTGTTTCTAGATCTTTGATTTTTATCTGTGTAGGGAATTCTTTTTTAGAAATTCCCTCCCCTGATGGAAATCAGCAACTTGTCTGCAATTGGTAATCTTAGAGAGTTGCCTACTGCCCTTAGAGGTTAAATGACCCAGTGGTCACAGAGTGTGTGTCACAGGCACAACTTGAACCCAGGTCTTCCTGGTTCTGAGGCCAGCTCTCTATCCATTGTGCCATGTTGCCTTTTGATAATAAAGGTGATTAGAATAATGACCATGTCCTCGTTTACATAGTATTTGAGAATTTATAAGAAAGGAATGCTTTGCAATGGAGCTGCCCTGGGAACCGGGAAGACCTGAATTCAATCCTTTGCTGCTGAGATTAACATTACTCTAGCCTGGTAGGTCCTGGTAGGCCCTGATAGGGATCCTGAGGCCAAAGGGCCTGGGACTTCACCAATCCCTCTCCTTGTCCTGCCCCTCCGCCTTTTTCCTAAGTTTAATACTCTAGGGTGGCCTGTCTCCTCAATAGTGGCAACTGTGCTCCCAGTTCATCAATTACACCTCCACTTCGGATTGCTGAGGAACAATTTTCTTATTGGTCCTAATTTACAGGGTCCTCCCAAGCAAGGGTGGGAGAAAGTCCGAAAGGCGTCCAGAGTACAAACATGAATCAAGTATTGAACAGACAGTTTTATTCCTACACAGAAAGAGAATGCTGTGCAATAAAGAATCATAGAATGTTTACCATCTATTGCTAGGTTAATATTCAAGGCTCACTGGGATGTTTGTAAATAGCTCTTGTCTTTGGAAGAACTTTTCCTCACCTCCCCCAAGCACAGCCTGATTATACCAAGAGGGCCCTTTTAGTCTCTCTCTGTGGGCTACTCTTTTCCTCCTGTTGAGGTGTGTGTAAGCAGGGATGGGGATGGGGGGAGGCAATGTCCTGCTGCTGCCTCTGCTGTGGCCGGTCCACAACAGCTGCTGCCTTTGAAGATCAAAGCCCTTTACCAAAGGAAAGGAAGCATAGACAGGAGGTGGTCTCATCTCAGGCATAGGCCTGTGAGTTCACTGATTGGGCCAGCTGTGGGGGACGTATCAGGAAGTCATCCTTAAACCTCAAGGCAAGAGGGAAGAAGAGGCCAGAGAGGTGGCCATTGTCTCTAGTAGATCCTTGGAGTTTTAGCTCAGCAGGCAATAAAAAGAGTCCTATGGATGGCAGGGAGTAATCAGAGGATGTCTACACTAGGTCTGAAGTGTGTGTGTGTGTGTGTGTGTGTGTGTGTGTAGGACTCCCCCATCACATATTTCTAAGTGGTGCTACAATATTTACTAAAGTTTTACTGTGTATTATGTTTAAAAATGGAAATTCCTTGAGGTAGGCATTATGTCCTAGCCCAGTGCCTAAAACTGAGCAGACACTTTAATAAATGTTTGTTCAATTGAATTGAATTGGATTGATTGTCATGGAATCTTTCCTGGAGGAGCTCAAGTATTTGGATCTTTTGCCCTCCTCCCCCCTTTTTTTTTTTTAGTAAGAGACCTCTTCTCTCTGAGTTCCCAGAAATGTTCTCCTAAAAGCCTTAAAAAAGCAAGATTAACATTCTTTTTAAAAAGCCAGTAGAATATGAGGTCCTGAGAGCAGAGGCTTTTTCAATTTTGGTTTTGTGCCCCACCCCCACCCCTACCCAGCCTAACAAAGTGCCTGGCACATAGTATGCACTTAATAAACACTGATTTGAGCTCCACTACAACCCTGTAGCCTCAGCTCTTTCCTCTCAGTTAGAAGCATTTAGCTCATTTCAACAAACTTGTTTGAAGCACCCATTATGAACCAAGTACTGTGCAAAAGCAGAGACCCAAAGAGGAGAACAAAGTAGAAGTCTCTGCTCTCAGAGAGGTTATATTCAGCAAAGTTTATATCCAGAAGGATCTGGGAAGTGGGCTGGATCAGGACATAATCACACACTCTCTGTGGGCAGAAAAGGTTTTTTTCTTTGACTCCAAATGGAAGATGGCACTGTGGGAGACAGCTTTTCTTTCCCTTGGTGGCATAGTGGATAGAGTATTAGACATGGAGTCAGGAAGACCTGAGTTTTCACCCTGCCTCAGACTTTCACTAGCTGTGTGACCCTGAGCAAATCATTGAACCCTTCTCAGCCTCAGTTTCCTCATCTGTTAAATGAGGATAATAATAGTACTTGTCTCCCAGGATTGTTGTGAAGGTCAAGTGAGATAGTATATGTGGCATGCTTTGGAAACCTGAGGGTGCTATATTAATTCCGGCTCTAATAATAATAATAACAACTACAATAATTGTTATTATTATTACTACTACTAGTACTCTCTTTTCCTGGCTCCTGGATTGTGCAAACTCACTTCCCAAGAAACCCAGCTCCTAGAAGAAGGTGAGAACAGACCCTTTACTCTCCTGGTGCCTCCAAAATGAATGGTTACATTCGATGAATCTGGGGGTGGCAGCTTCATACATTCTGAGCCACAAATGAGGGTCTCTTTTTAATCCTCCTCAATTGAGTGTGATGACCAAGTACACAAACACACATACTCCAAACAAACAAAGGCATGGAAAAGAGAAAAGGCTGGCAAGACCAAGCAGCAGCCAGAGCCTTTGTGGAGGCCCAGGCAGCAGGGGCCAGGGGGCCTTGGCTTGTCCTTGTGGGCCCAGCCAGGGGCTGCCATCAGGGGAAGGAAATCTCTTTCTGTAGCAGCGTTGTTATTGCAGCTGGTTGGCAGGATGCCATGTTTATCTGACCACAAAGTCACTCAAGCTTGGGAAGCCTCCAGTTCAGAGATAGCTGGGTCTTCTGTTTACATATGCTATTTCTCACACACAAATACAGAAATAGTTTTATTAAATGCCATGTTAGTGATTATTCTAAAAAAATTCTTTTAAAGAAAGAAAATCTTATTAAACCACTAAGTACCCCTGCCAGGTAGAGCTCTGAGCTCAGTGCCAGCATCTGAGGCCCAAAGTATTAGGGTTAGATAAGAGGAAAGGGGCAACCTGGAGTTGGGACCCAGTGAAACCAGCTTTCCTGTTCTTCAGCTCTCATCTGGAATGACCCTTCCCTTCAATATCAATGAGATTGTCCTTAAATCATTCTCCCCATGACCCTCAAGTCCCCTAAGCAAGGAGTCATGAGACCTTAAAGGTCATTTTGTCCAACCCCTTCACTTTATAGATGGGGAAATGAGGCACACAATGACATATTCCCGTGAGGGAACATGGAATGTAAAGTCCTGTGGGCAGCCTACAGAGAGAAGTATAAAGTGAATGGGACTGGTTTGTGTCAGGATTTCTTATGCTTTCTGGCTTGTCTTAGGTCAACATAGTTTATTATTATTGTTACTATTATTATCATTGCTGTTGTTGTTAGCTAGCACTAATATAGCACTTTAAGACTTGCAAAGCCCTTTAAATACTTTGAGGTAGGTGCTCTAATTATCTCCATTTTACACATGAGAAAACTGAGAGAAAGGTTAAGTGACTTGCCCAGGATCACATAGCTAGTAAGAATGTGAGGCAGGATTTGAATTTGGGTCTTTTCTCAGGCACTTTACCTGCCAGGCCACCTAGGATTCCCCACTTTCTGGCATCCCATCCCCCAAATTACTTTGTTTTTACTCATTCCTGTTTTCATTTTCTCTTTGTTGCTCCAGTGCCTCCAGGGACTTGCCCAGGGTCACATGCCTAGTCAGTGACTGAGGCCAGATGTGAATCCAGGCATTGCTGGCTCCCAGTCCACTGCACTGTCTCCTTTCCTACCTAGATTGGGGGAGAAAGTCAGTCATCTGTGTTGGAGGACTTTCACCCCTAGCTGAAAGCAGGAACTCCAGAGTTGGGCAAGATATGTGCTTCTTGCAAAGCTAACTGAGTTGTTTCCATACCTCATAAAATTTTTTTTTAAAAGAAGTTTTCCTTTGGTTTTGGGTAAGAGATTTGGGATGATTCCTATCTGATTGGGCCCAGGGTCTATTCCTCCTCCTCCTCCACCGTTTCCTCCTCCTCCTCTTCCTCACTCCCTGGCTCCTTCTGCCTCCTCCCCCTTCTGACTATTCATCCTGTTTTCTCTTGGGCTCTGGCTGAACAACTTTGAAATCTTGCTGAGAAGCAAATCAGTCCCTTCTGTGTCGAATGTTTATTTGTGGAAGTTCAGCAGGGGAACTGAGCTTGGTGCCAAGACCTGCCACACTGCTGGGAAACCTGAATTTCCCCTCCCCTCCCCCCAGTCACTAGGAGCTGATAGAGGGAATCTGGCCTCCCCAGAGGGTTGGCTCATGATTTCTTTTCCCTCCCCGCCCTCTCTATACCCATTTTGAGAAAGCTTCTAGTAGAGTATGGTTCAGCTTCCATTTCTTTCCCCAAACCACTCCATGGTTCCAGCTTTGGGCTTTTCTGACTTAATTTTTGCCCTTCTTTGCTGACTCCTGGGAAGACCATATATTGTTCTCCAAGGAGTAAAGGCCGGAGGAGTGGGAACCCTAAGGGGTTGCCCCTTTAAATGCTCAGCAGTGTCAGTAAATCCCCGCCCTTTCCACACCCTCCCCCCAGATTCTTGGACCTTCTGTTCACCAAAAAGAAGGCTTTGTGGATTATCCACTAAGAGCTAGTCTCTGCCCTCTGGGAGGTCACTGGAGCTGGTTAAATTTCAACTAGCCATTTGAGGTCCCTGTTAGGAAATGCTTTTGTCAAGGGCAAAAGGAGAGCAGAAGTCCACTGGAAAAGCCCCTAATCATCAGCATTTAGAAACAAGGTTCCATATTGGTTTATCTTTCTTATCTTTTAGCTTTCCCCCTTCCCAAACCTTTTGCCATTTAATATAGCTACAGGTTGAAGGAGGGTACAGAGTTCCAGCTGAGGCTTCTGGCATCTTGGGGATAAGCAAAGGAAAGACCAAATAACCTTTCCCGAGAAAGCAAACATCTCCCTTCCCCCCACCCTTTTTGTCCCTCTATGTCAAGTTTAGATGGTGGCCACCTCTGGTCTAGAAATGAGGCAGTAGGGAGGTCATTCTAGAGAGGATGATCCCATTCAGCCAAGAGTTTTCAAAAATGATCAAGGCCCCTCCAAGTCTCTCCTTCCTCAAATTGGCTTTTATTTACTTCTTTAAAACATTATTTGCTTTCCATGTGGCATCCCCCAGAATAATGTTAGCTCCTTGAGGATTTCCTCCCCCTCACACCAAAGTGGCTTACTTGCTGGTCCCTGTCTATTCAACATCCCATCTCCTTCTCTGAGACTTTCCAAGGGCTGTGTCCTTTCTGCCTGGAATGTTCTTCCTCCTCTACTTGGCCTCTTGGAATCCCTAGTTTTAGGGCAGCTAGGTGGTGCAATGGATAGAGCACTAGCCCTGGAGTCAGGAGAACCTGAGTTCAAATCTGACCTTAGACATTTACTAGCTGTGTGACCCTGGGCAAGTCACTTAACCCCAATACCCCACCCCCCACACACACAAAGGAGTCGATCAGCTCAAGTGCCATTTCAAATATTCAACAGCATCTACCTCACAGATTTGCTATGAAGATCAAATTAAGCAACCCCAGTGTGCCAGGCATGGAGCTGGATGCTGGGGAGACAAGTATCTCTTGTTTGGTCATAAATTCTTCCCTTCTCCATGGATCTGACAGGTAAACTGTTCCTTGCTCTCATAATTTGCTTATGGGATCACCCTTTATGTTTAAATCATGTACCCATTTTGATCTTATCTTGGTATATGGTATAAGATGATGGTCTCTACCTAGTTTCTGCCATGCTGTTTTCCCAGCAGTTTTGGTCAAATAAGGAGTTCTTGTCCCAAAAGCTGGGGTCTTTGGGTTTATCAAACACTAGACCACTCTGGTCATTTACTACTAAGTCCTGTGTATCTAATCTATTCCACTGCTCCACCACTCTATTTCTTAGGACCGGATAGTTTTTATCATTACTGCTTTATAATACAGTTTGAGATCTGGTACAGCTAGGCCACCTTCATTCACACTTGTTTTCATTAATTCCCTTGATATTCTTGACCTTTTGTTCTGCCGGTTGAATTGTTTTATGATTGTTTTCTGTCTCTACAAAATAATGTTTTGGTAGTTTGATAGGTATGGCACTGAATAAATAAATTAGTTTAGGTAGAATTGTCATTTTTATTATATTGGGTCGGCCTACCGATGAACAATTATGGGAGACAAGTATAAAGAATGAAACAAACCCTACTTGCAAAGAGTTTAAATTGTAATGGGGGAAATAGCAAGTGCATGTACATACACACATATGAGACACATATCCTGACATACACACACATGTACGTGTACCTATATACATACATATACACAACATTTATATAGAGTTTTCAAAAACACCTTACGTGTTATCTCACTTGATGCTGATAACAACCCTGTGAGGTAGGTGCTGTTGTTATTCCCATTTTACAGATGATGAAACTGAGGCTGGGAAAAGTTAAGTGACTGCCCACAGTCACAGCTGGTGTCTGAGGCGAGATTTGAACAAATGTCTTCTTGACTGCAAGTTGAGCATTCTATCTACTACACCATCTAGCTGCCTTTCATGTATAGTGCATGTTCATGTACACATATGTATATCTATGCGTAGATACACACATATGAAACGCATGCATATATGCATATCTATATGCAGACATATAATATAAATAGATGTGTATGTATACATAGACACACACACACACACATTTTTGAAATAACTCAGGTAGGAGGTGGCTTTGGAGCTGAACTTTGAAGGAAGTCAGAGATTCCTCCTGAGAGCCTCTCAGACTTGGAAGGGACCTCTGAGGCCATCTAATCCAGCTCCTACTTGGAGAAGAATTTTCTCTACCGTCCCCAGCAAGTGGTGATCCAGCTTTTGCCCAAAGACCTCCCGTGAGGTCCAACCTCCCAAAGCAGTTCATTCCATTGCTAGAAGGTTTTTGTCCATACTGCACCTCAATTTTGTAGATGTAGAGGAGATCCTTGCAAGCTCCCAAGACTTAGATTAGGAGGAATGGTGGGATATAGTGAAGAGAGCAATAGAAAAGGAGTCCAAGGATCTGGCTTAGAATACTACCTCTATTACTGAGCTCCCTGGGTGACTTTGGATGAAGCTCCCTGGGTCTAAGTTTCCTCAACTGTAAAAGAAAGGGGCTGTATGAGATGATCTCTGAAGCCCTTCTAGCTCTCCTGTGATCCTGTGACCTCCTGACAGCATCCACAATTGGACCCCCAGGCTGGTTCCCACAAGCCACACATACCAGAACTCAAGTCCCCACAAAGAGTCAAAGGCCCCTTTGCCCATTTTCACTAGAGGCTGAGAGCATCGTGTGGCCAGTCTGTTCACATGCCCACCCTGGTGAGTCAAAGAGACTCTGTTCCCCCAGGCCTTTGGGAAACAGCTTGTCTCTGTGGCCTCTCCTGGAAGGACAGAGTGGCCTTTTTGTTGTTGTTGCCCCTGAGTGAAATGACTTAGTCTAAATTCTCTCCTCGTGACGCATTTCCCAGTCTCAGATTGTCCCTGTTTGTTGCCCCCTCACCACTGCAGCCAGTTTCCTCTCTTTTCATCTGACACTTAACTGCTGTCAGGTCCTAACAAACATTCCTCAACTCCACAGTCCTCCTGGTTACCTAGCAACACACTTCCCTCCCGGATAAAGCTGGCTTCCCTGGAACAACAGCTCCAAGCTGGAATACAGTTGTCCATACACACACGAGTAGTAGAAAATGACTTGATCTCGGTTTCTTTTTTGAGGGGGGAGAGGCAGAGAATTACATCTTTTAAAAGTTAGCTTACCCCCATCACTTTTGAACTCTTCTATCAGCACAGAAGAGACCACATCCCCCATAGTAATGGGCTGTTTAACATGGGGTTGCCATGCCCAAGAGCCAACATATATGTCTCCTTCAGAAATTCAGCTCCAAGAGCTCAGAACCTCCTCATAGGCAAGGAGAGCTTGTGGTGGTGGTTGTGTTTTAACCTAATTGCTTTACCTTTAGGTTTGTTTGCTTGAGTGAGATTTATGGGAGAGCATATTAGAATATCCTCTCCAATATTGAAGAGTATATTAGCAAAAGTGCTGGATTTGGGCGTCAGGCAATTTCTGTTGAAATCTGAAGAGGGATCTAGGGCAGCTAGGTGAAGTAGTAGTTAGAGCATTGGGCCTAATCAGGAACACTCATTTTCCTGAATTCAAATCTGGCCTCAGACACTTGCTAGCTGTGTGACCCTGGACAAGTCACTTCACCCTGTTTGCCTTGATTTCTTTATGTATAAAACAAGCTGGAGAAGGAAAAGGTAAACCGCTCTAGTATGGTGGCCAAGAAAACTCCAAATGGGGTCAGGAAGAGTCAGACACAACTGAAAAACAACTGAAAAATACACAATGAGCATTTATTGTTATGAAATGGATTGTCATATTTTTCGGAGAAATTGAGCATCCTCATGACAAATTTGCTTCTCTCTTACCTAAGATTTCCTAAAAAGACTTTGAGAGAAGAGATGGAAATCAATGTTATCTTGAAACTAGAATTGTCTCTCTGGGTGTCCCTTTGTTGGAGAGTGGTGTGTGTATCTTAACCTTTAAGGCAACCTCATAAATGAGTACCAAGAATTTACTAGTGACACTGCTTATTTGTTCCAGTCTTTTCAGTAGTAAGAATTCAAGGTCATTCTTTTCTACTTATCTGATATAAGTCAGAGCTATTTGCAAAGTGTATGGAAGGGAGATCCTTCCGGGCCAGTGGTCTGAGAGGTAAAAAAATGTAATGTGATCTTAGATGGAAAAAATCCCAGACCTTCTCCCAAACCACCAAAGAAAATGCTGTTCACAACATTTCTATATTATTGAATGGGAGAAAAAAAAACTTTTTCATTCTGTTGTCATTCGCTCATTTCAGTTGTATCCAACTCTTTGTGACCCCATTTGGGGTTTTCTTGGCAAAGATACTGGAATGGTTTGCAATTTCCTTCTCCAGCTCAATTTACAGTTGTAGAAACTAAGGTAAACAACATTAAGTGACTTGCCCAGGGTCACACAGCTAGTAAGTGTCTGAGGCGCCGGATTTGAACTCAGGTCTTCCAGACTGAAGGCCTGATGCTCTATCCACTGCTCCACCTAACTGCCCCAAAGGCACCGCCTCCACTTTTTTTTGCTGAGGTAGAGATCTGTGGGTGTGGAAGACTATATGATACTAGGCTTTTTTGATGTGATGGTTAATTTTGCTCAACTGTGGGGGGGTTGTCCTTTTTCTTCTTATTATATGGGATGGCTCTATGAGAGGGAGAAGGGGAGGGAAATGTGGGTAATATAAAGCAAACGATGTCAATAAATATTTGTTTTAAAAACCTCACAAATATGAACAGGCCAAAATCCACTGGCAAAAGGTCCTGTTGTACTTTGTATATCTAGTCCCCTCAAAGATTGGAGTTCAGCTTTCATCAAGTGAAAAGCGCACGGGATGTAGGGAATTTTTTTGTTGGTCATAATCATGACATTAAAGAGACTGAGTTTGTTCAGTCAGGTTTGGCTCTTGGGCTTCCTGGGAATCCTTGGAGGTTCCTGAAGCCAGGACAGGCAGCTCATCGAACCACTGAGGTGGGGAATGCTTGCCCAGCTGGGCACTGTGGCACTCAGGGCCAAGGGAGCGTTGCTGGCATTTGGGGAATCTGTAGGAGTGCTCCTTCCCTTTGATAATCACCAGTGGCGGCAGCTTGGACAGATCACGTAACTGGAGAGCTCCCAGGACAAATCAGAGCTGGTGTCGAACAGAGGAAGAGGGGTCAACCTGAATGCAGAGAGCATAATGGAAGAAAACATGGGAACAATCTATGGGGAAGTCAGGGAGGATGGAGAGAGCCACTGAGGTGACCACATTGGCAACTCTCCACTCACATTCTTCCTCTCACTCACACAGCTGCTCTCTGTTTGCCTTCCTCCAGGAATCTTGCTTGGTGTCTCTAAACCAGCAGTCAGGATTACTTTGGTGTATTTAATGTCACCATCAAACTATTTGTGATTGACTTGCTTGGTGGGGTGGCCTAGAACAATATCCTTTGATTTGCTCAACTAGCTGTGTTTCTGGAAACAAGCTCATAGAAATAGGCTCTATGATCAGAAAGCAGGGAGGAAATGGTTTTTTATGGGCATAGGAGAGTGGAGTGACTATTGGGGTGTGTGTGTGTGTGTGTGTGTGTGTGTGCATGTGCATGTGTGTATACATGCATGCAGAAACTTACAGCTGAACTTTTTTTCCCCTTTCTTTCTTCTTATCACGTATAGCTTCCCACGCTCTTAGACAGCAGCTCTCAAGGTATCAATCTGAGATCCTGGGGAAGGGCTTTATCTACTATGTCTCCAAGAGTGCAAGAGGTAAGTGGTCTGATGGTGGTAATTATAATACAGACCAAGAAAACATCTTATGGCTTTCCCAGATTTTCCCACATTTGGTTCACTAAGTAGTTGATCCCTGGGAGAACATGACTTCCCTGGCCTTCCAATTTGTAGTGTGGCAATTGATGGCCCCATCTAAGGGTTTCAGAGGCTTTTTACCTCTCTTTAATTTTCTGAATCTCTCTCGTTTTATACATTGAGCAAGGCCACCAGCACCCTGTGACTTTCAAGTGTGGTACAAGTGAACAGTGGCCCTACGACCTGACTCAAGGGATCTCTAGTTGGTAAAGGAGCTATTATTCAAGCCTGCTATAAATTAGCCTGCTAATTTATCTATGATCCCTCAGTCCTGTTTTTTGTTTTTGTTTTTTGAAGACTGGTTTCTTCTCTCACCCAGGCTGGAAGTTCAGGGACTATTCATAGGCCAGTTGGCTCTGAAATTTTGACCTGCTTTATTTCTGACTTGGGTTGGTTTATCCTTCTTTGGGCAAACTTGGTGACTCCTTGCTCCCCTATAGAGGCTCACTATGTTGATGCCAGACTTAATGTGGACACCCTATTGGGATAGCCCACTGTAACCCAGAACTTCTAAGCACAAGAGATCCACCAGCTTCAGCCTCCCATGTAGCTGGGAGTATAGGCATGTACCATTAGCCTTAGTTTAGTCTTGTTTTCTTGTCAGAGGATTCTCATGTAATTTATTTTGATGGAAAAAAAAGCTTTCTTAACATATAATAATATAACCTTTAATATAACATCAAAATAATTGCAACATAGATATATACTTATAATTTCTAAAAAAGACCCTATTCATAATATTAATGTGTTGGGTGGACTTGATGTCATCCTCTTATTTAAAAAACCTCCTCAACTATTGTAAAGAATTGCTCCCAGTCTTCAAAGGGCTGTAGTTTTCCCAGGAGTAGTATTGCTTACAAATATGTTGCAGAAGGACATGGCCCTTTGGCCCAGGGCATTCTTGATTCCTAAGTCACTGGATTCCATGGTTTCACAGACCAGCAGCACCAAGAGCACTGAAGAGCTCATAGAATAAGAGAATCTCAGTTAGAAAGGCCCTTATAGGTGATCTAGTCCAACACATTTCTATGTATGATATCCCCAACAAGTGGTCATCAAGCCTCTGTATCTGAGGGTCTCTAGGAATGGGAACCCACTACTTAATGAGGTAGCCCACTGTACTTTGAGAGTCCTCTAATTGTTATGAAATTTTTCCTTAAATTGAGCTGAAATCTGCCTCTGCCACTTATACCCATTGCTCCTAGTGATTTCTTCTCTGTGACCAAGCAGTATAGGTCTACTCCTTCTTATGCATGACAGACTTCAAATATTTTAAGATATCTATCTTGGGTTCATATCTTACCTGCGATGTTTAAGATTGGTGTGACCTTGGGGAGGTCACATAACTTCCCTGAGCCTCAGTAAAATGAAGTCCTATAGTTCTATGATCTTATCATATCACCGTGAAGTCTCTTGATCTCCAGGCCAGACATCCCAAGTTGTCCATAGCAATCATCCTTATTTAACATGGTCTCCAGTCCTCACCAACACTGTTCATCCAGTCCTCTGTATTTAGCGTATACTTCATCCTCCCCTTCTCCCCCTCAGTCAACAATTGTTGAAGCCCACTTTATCTAGGGGTTTATTCATGAGCAAAACAATTCATCTTCTGGTATTTCTTCAAAAGATCCACGAATGGATGTGAGAACTCCTTCTGCTGATGAAGCTCATGACCCCTTCACACTCTGGGGGAGGGTATGAGAATTGCTTTGGTCAAAAAACAAATTGTTTTGGCCGAAGAAGAAAAAAAAAGCCTCCTTTCATTAGCCAAGCTTCTAGAGATGAACTTCTTCAAACTTTGCTAGCCTGGTTCTCTTGCCTACAAAATCCATCACCGAACATATATTTGAAGCCTAACTTTAAATATGGTCCTGCTAGAACTTCGGCTGAGATAGCTTTCTAGAGCTCAAGGGTATTTTGGTTGTTGTGCTGAAGCATCAGAGTAGGACTACAGTGCAGAATTTATAAAGGACAAAAATATATAATTTCAGTAATTATATATAAGGTCAAGGTCAATCAGAAATCTACCTGTCTAGGAGGTTTGGGTAGCTTCTAAGATTACTAATCTGTCTTCTCCAACTAAAAGCTGACTCTCCTGGACCCGCATCTCCTCCATCACTGTGACATGTTATCAGAGGGATAACTAGCATTTTTCCTATTTAGGGCCAATGGCCAATTTCATGAAGGACCCAGAGCAAGCATCAAAAAAAAAAAAAAAAACTACACACAACTGTGAGCATACTGACAGTTAGTTGTGTGTGGAGACAGAGGCTCACACAGTGAGGCTACTCTGGAGCTGGGGAGATAACCTGGGACTATGTGGCACCAAAGGCTGAAGAAAGAAAAGGAGAAGGAAGCATATGCCACTTGGTGGCTTTCTATTTCAGCCAGTTGTTTTTATTAACTAGATATCAAGCTGAGTTGTTTCTAGCACCTAAGTGAATGTAGGTGCTTTTGGAGCTCACTAAATTTGGTGCTTTGATTCCATATTGTGGTCTTCTAGTCATAACTCTACCTGTTCTGTTGTTGTTCAGTTCTTCAGTCATGTCCTACTTTTTGTGACCCCATGAACCAGAGCAGGCCAGGACCTTCTATCTTCCACTCCCTCAAAGTCTGTCCAAGTTCATGTTCATTGTTTCCAAGATACTTTTTCAGACCAAGAATGACCCTTTTTCTGTGTCATGTTTTATTTTGTAAAATAGGCCAGACAAGCTGGCTAACCTCTAGTCCTTCCCCTATTCCCTCTCACCTCTCAGCCTTCTCAGCCCTGAATATATCAGTTGGGCTTCCCAAGGAAGACCAGAAGAACTCCCAGTTGGACTTTGCCTTTGCACAATCAACTTCAAATTTAGCCAGGTCATTCTTCCACAGGCACAATGAGCAAAGGCCAGACACAGCTGCTATGCAGGTGGGATGTGGAGATTGAGCACACATTGCCTCTGACCCATTACCAGGTCTGGGGAGTATTCTGGCTTAACATCCCTGGCTTTATCAGTATTCAAGAATTCTGAGTTGGTGCCTATCAACACAAGGGTGGACCTGATAGTATGTAAAGGAATTTAAGGCATATCAACCTTTCTGGTTCCTTATATGGTTAACAGGGAGTTGCTTCTATTGCTTTAGAATGCAAGACAAATCTTTGTGAAATGAGCCAGTGTAGAGCACCCAACACATATTAACCAATGCTGATGACTATTTGACCTTATATGAGTCATGGATTTGAATAATCACAGTGGAACTCAGAGGGCATCTGGTCTAAGCTGTGCCTGAACCATGGTCAACTAACCTTTTCTTAAAGATTTAATATATGTGAGCCCTTGAATAATTCACTTAGCTGCTCTGGGCCTCAGTTTCCTCATCTATAAAATGAAGGGGTTTGTCTAGGGGGCTTCGTTATATCCCTTCCATCTCTCTAATTCTGAGCCTATGACTATGAGCCTCTTCTCCTTTTGGAAAGGACTATCTGTTAGATAGGGGCAGCTAGATGGCTCAGTGGATAGAGCACTGGGCCTGGAGTCAGGAAGACCTAAGTTCAGATTCATAATCACTTATTAGCTGCATGACCCTTGGCAAGTCACTTAACTGCTGTTTGCTTTAATCCACTGGAGAAGAAAATGGCAAACCACTCTTGTGTTTGCCAAGAAAATGATGGTTCATGGGTCACAAAGGGTCAGGCCCTAATGAACAACAATGAACTGTTTAGAAAAATCTTCCTTATGACAAGCCTCAATTTATTTCTATGAAACTTTCAGCCATTTGTCCTAGTTATGCCCTCTGGGACTAGGCAGACCAAGTCTAGTTTATCTTCCCTGGTGACAGTGCTTTCAGTATTTAATTCCAGTCCTACCAATCTTCTTGTCACCTGAAAGGGCACATGATCCTCCACAAGTGGTCTCCTCAGGGTAGAATTCGTGGGATGATCACTGGATTCCTAGAACCTAAGCTTCTCTTTATGAACCCTTCAATGGCACTTGGTATCTTGACTGCCATATTGCTCAGAGGACTCAGACTGGTTTTTCAGTCCCACTAGAACCCCCAGATCTTTTGTAGAATTCTCCATTGCTTCCTCCTCTAGCTTGTACTTTTGATGTTGGTATTTCAACCCAAGTGTAAATTTACCATTTACCCATATTGGATTTACTCCAATTCAATTTGGCCCTGTGCTGGACCCTAGAAAAGTCCATTTGAACCTGACTGTCACTTCTTAGCTCCCCATCCCAGCTTTGTGATATCTGCCAATTTGATAAGCACACCATCTCTTTCCTTTGGTTTGTTGTAGCCAGGACCCCAATATTCCAGCAGACCAATGTTCTCCTAGATCACAGGGCTGTCCCTTGAGTAAGGGAAACCACATTCTCTCCGTGTTGCCCATCCTGTGTGGTTTTGGCCAGATGGGCAAAACATAATAATGATCATGATAATAATCCCTTCCAGAGGCATTATGAGATTCACAGTGGGAGAAACAACCAGACCTCTTTGCTTTAGTGAAGCGCACACTATCGTCACAGGTGTGGCTCACTGCTCAGATTCTCTGGGACACGTGTCGGTTTACAGAGGTAAATGTTGGCATGCAGACAAAGAAGGGGATGACAAGTAAACCTCCCTGAATGTCTGTGGGAGGATTGGCCACAGACTCACCCCACTGAATTCCAATGGTGGTTTTAAATCCCCAACTGCTTTTTAGGATAAGTTGGGAGGACTGTTTGCAAGCACAGTGGCTTTTCCTCCCTCCTTCCCCAAAGGCTAAGCAAATAGGAATCATAGAGCCTCTTAGATAAGCCCTGCACATTCTTCTTGCTGCTGTAGATCTCTCTTCTTCAGATTGTGGTGCTTGTTCTCCTGAAGGAGAAGGGAAGAGGGAGAGAGAGGAGGGAGGGGATGAGAAAAGGTGGGAGGGAAAGAGAAGGAGAGAGGGAGAGGGAGGAGGGAGGAAGAGAGGAGAGAGGGAAACAGAGGGAGAGGGAGGGAAAGAGAGAAGAGGAGAGAGGGAGAGAGAGAAACAACCAATTTTCTGTGAGTCTTTGGCTGAATTTAATTGTGGATTCTCAGAGAAAGGAATCTCTCAGCAGGCCTGAGAGTTTTCTCCCTTCAGTTAATTTCTTCATTTATTGGAACCTTAAAAAGAGGACATCAAAAGAAAACGGAAACAGCAAAAAGACCCCAATGCAAAGTTGTGAGATTGGTTCTCATCGTGCAAGGAGGGAGTTTTCCAATGATCTGATTGGATTCTGCTTTGTCCAGCCTGAGAGATTTGTGCTTAGGTTACCTGGGCTGGTCAGCACTAGCCTTTTCTAGCAATCTACCTTTCTTTCCACAGCTCTCTTCCTTGCTAGAGAAGAGGGTATAAACTTCTGCCTACATTGAGTAGGCTAGGAGTTCACATCAGCCCCCGGTTCTCCCAGCCCTCACCGGATGTATTTCCAGGAAAGACAAACAAGGGGAATGGAAAGAGAAGGAGACTATTAAAATTCTTTATGCAACTAGTGAGATACCACCCCTCTCTCCTACCCCCAGCCACCCCAGCCACCCTGATTCCCCTGTGCACACCAGTCTGTCTTTATTTTTGCAGCTGCATAAAGGTTTCCTCGCCACCATGACTATCCTTGTGTGGCCATGGAGATCCTGCTCCAAGTCAAGGCTTTGCTTCCATTGTTAGCTCTGGCTCTGCTTGCTAATAAAGCAACATGCTATAAAGGACTCACTCAGCTGAATGCAGGGGAATGAACCTGGGATCGGGAGTCAGCAGACTCAGTTCAAGTCCATTCCCCAAGGTCCTGGGCAGGTAGCTCAACTTCCCCAGGCTCAGTTTCCTCATCTGTGTAATTAGGCTGTTAGACTAGATGGCTTATAAGACCCCTTCTAGCTTCAGATCTGTGGTGCTTTTACACAGGAAGGAATATTGGGTTTAAGAGTGAGGAGAGACCTGTGTTCCATTCCTACCTCTGGCCTTCCTGGCTGTGTGACCCTATGCAAGTCACTTAACCTCTCTCTGTCTCAGTTTCCTCACCACTACCTACCTCCCAGAGTGGCTGTGAGGATCAAATGAGAAAATATTTTGAAAGAGCCTAGCACATAGTAGGCACTTATTAAATACTTCTTTCATACAATATATAGAGGGAGTAACTGAAAATTGTCATGATACTTGAATTAATTAAAATGTTTATAGTTATTAAGCAAATGTAGTTGGTAATATTGATGTATTCATTTCTAGCTTTTAAATATACCATATTAAATCTTTGTGTATATAAATTATATAATTATAATAATTATGGTATAATTATATGATTATAATATATATGTATAAGTGTCATATTATATGATAATTATATATTATATGATAATGATATAAATGTTATTAAACACATACATACCAAAAGTAAATTTCAGAATTTAAAATACTGGGTAAATGTCAACTTTTTTTGTTTTTCCCCAGCTAGCCCATCGGCCAAGTGTCCAGGACCTGCTGTGGGTAACAGGGCCCCTCCTGCAGAATGGAGGGCCAGAGTCATTTAGCCAATTGATGAGGATCCTCTCTGAGCTCTTGTGTGGTTACCCAGAGCGGGGTGGTTCCAGAGTGTTTTCCTACAACTGGTATGAAGACAACAACTACAAAGCCTTCCTAGGCATAGATCCTTCCAGAAAAGATCCTGTCTATTCTTATGATAAAAGAACAAGTAAGTTTTCTTTTAAGTTCCTGAGGCACTCCTCATCTACCATGTTGGTCAGGTTAGTTAGATACTTCTAGCCTGTGGTTGGGAATCCTGTGTTGGCTTGAACACATTGACTTCCTTGAGTGATCTTAGGCAGTTTAGGGGGGGCAGGTGAGGGCAGGAGAGAGGGGCCTCTCTTTCCCCATTGATGAAAGGATAGAAATTGTAAAGTAATTTGTTCGTGAGCCATGGATTGAGCCAAGACTTGGCTGGAAAAAACAGAGGGGGCATTGGTCACTGATCTAATTGAACTAGGATTAAATTCTAGAGGAAAAGTTGGAGGAAAGGTGAATTGGGAGGCAGAACAGAATTTCAATCAAAGCTCAAGTTAGAAGGGCCCTGGCAATTCAACATGACTGTGAGTGTTTTGACAAACACAATGCAAGGGAGAGCTGTGTGTGCAGCTCTGTCTAACTTTCTAAATGCCACGGCCCTGCCAGGGAACTCCCCCCACCCTTCACTCTTTCTTTCCTGGCTCTTATAACAACAGGGCAAATGACTGACATGTGCTAAAAAATGAAATAAGGAAGTGGGGGAGGTGCCAGCTGTAAGCCAGCCTTGTGACACTGATGGCAGCATCAAGGTAAACCAAGTCAACAGGCACTTATTAAGCACCTACTGTGTGCCAGGCATTATGTAAAATCCTGTGTTTATAAAGAAAGGTGAGAAATACCCTCAAATATCCTTTCCCTCAAGGAGCTTACATTCTAATGGGGGAGACAACCTTGTCCACATAACTAGGTCTATATAAGATACATGAGGAATAGGTGGAAGACAGCTCAGGGCACCTTGGAAGTCAGGCATAGAACTCATGGAAAAAATCAATGATGGTTTAAACTGTCATTGTCTTTCTGTTGCCCCTGCCTGTTTGGCTCTGCATCTCCTTTTCTTTGGGGGGATAATATCCTTTGTCTCTTGGCCTAATCACCAGCAACCTTTCCAATTTTTCTCTTCTAAAGAAATACAACAGGGCAAGCCCTAGCTTTTATTTCCAGGGGAAAGACCTTGATTGAACTGTACTGGGCATTTGGTTACTTGCTAGTGATGAACTTGCTATTATATGGGCCCAGCCTATTAGCTTACTCTATTTGTCAGTCCTTCAGTTCTGAATGAATGGGGCCTCAGATTTGAACATGATAATGACCGTTTGGTGATAAGCTTTTTGGCATAGTGGATGTGCTTCCAACAACCCTCTCTTCCTCTCTCCTGGCAGCATCTTTTTGCAATTCATTGATCCAGAACATGGAAGCAAACCCTTTAACTAAAATAGCTTGGAGGGCAGCAAAGCCCTTGCTGATGGGGAAAATCCTTTTTACTCCAGATTCCCCTGCTGTTCGTCGGATATTAAAACACGTAAGCCTCCTCTTTCCTCACCCCTCATGCCTCCTTGCCTTTGGCCCCTCAAGAAAATGTGTACTTTTTTTTCCCGTCTATTTTATTTGCCCCTCATGATCGTCATGTTTATTTTGGGCTGGTGGGTTGTTGGGATTTCCATCATCCTCTCCTTGTCACTTGTGCCTGGGCATGCTCCACTCCAGTGCCCATGCTATGGTCTTCATTGTAGCATATCAGCCTCAGAATCTCAGTGATGCGGTCTCCCAACCAGACACCTGTGCTCTATCCTTACTGGAAATGTGTGCCATTCCTGCTATTAGCTAGTTCAAATAGCCAATGTGTCTGTGTCCTGGCTGTATGAGAAGGTATCAGTATAGGTTGGAGAAGAGAGAGGGAGGAACCAGCTTACTAACAGAATGAAACCAGACGTTTTCATGAAGTTCAGGGAGACAATAACACCATCATTATCCCATGGATCATTGAGGATAACAAGAAAGCATTAGTTTCTGCCAATCAGGGATCCTGAGAAATGGTAGGTTCTTCTGGGAAATCTCAGCAGACTAAGGAATCTTCAGGTCAATGTAGAAAAGGAAAAACACTTCCATGGACAGCCTTTCCCAAACACTGTAACCACCCTTACAGGTATTTTAGCAAACCACAGAAGCATTTTCACGTGCACTCTTTCTTTTTCCTCCCTGCTCTATCCTTGCTCCTCTGTCCGTCTCTTTGTTTCTCAGGCCAACTCGACTTTTGAAGAACTGGAGCGTGTTAGAAACTTTCTCAAGGCTTGGGAAGAAGTGGGGCCTCAGATCTGGCATTTCTTTGACAACAGCACACAGATCACCATGATCCGAGTATGGGAAGCTCTTGTGTGGTGGGGCAGGGAGGGAAGCAGATAAGAGAATGAGGTTGAGTCCCCTTCTGTATTTCACCAGAAAAGGTTCATCAGGTTTTGAAATGAAGGTAAAAATATAACAAGCATGGCCCCCGTCTCTAAATCTGTGCTCCTGTAATGCCATCCATGATCCAAGGATTTATTAAGCACCTACTATGGGCCAGGCACTGTGCTAAGTGAGAAAGGCAAAA
Source organism: Vombatus ursinus (assembly GCF_900497805.2). NCBI lineage: Eukaryota > Metazoa > Chordata > Mammalia > Diprotodontia > Vombatidae > Vombatus > Vombatus ursinus. Next base: position 12,695 of record NW_020954983.1, on the reverse strand, counting down.
GATAGTCACTGTTTTTTCTATCAAGGAGCTCCCAATCTAATGGGGGAGACAACAAGGAAACAACTATGTAGAAACAAGATATAGACAGGATAAATTGGAGATAATCTCAGAGAGAAAGCACTAAATTAAGTAGGACCAGGAAAGGCTTCTACTTTAAATGAGCCTTGAAGGAAGTGGGGGAGCCAGGAGGCAGAGATAAGGAGGGAGAGAGCTCTAGCATGAGCCTTAGATTCAGGAAGATCTGTGTTTGAATCCTGCCTCAGACACTTAGCACCACACAGGTGACCCTGGGCAAGTCACCTAACTTCTCTGACTCTCAGTTTCCTCATTTGGAAAATGAGGAGATTGGTCTCCAAGGTCCCTTCCAGGTCTTCTGATCTTTGAAACTTCAGAGCGTACCATACCATTTCCAAACCATAGTTTGGAAAGAAAATATGCGAGTTGAATGCCAAGGGAATATCCAAACATAATGTTCAAACCAAGAGGGGAATCCCAGGGTCTTTGCCACTTATGAAGACTCAAGAAGGCCTCAATCATCCTAGAAAGGTTTCCTATTCAAACTGGACACCCTTATGGGGGTCTGAGTGGGCTGCACCTGCACAGTGGCTGATTTTTGTAAGTTTCCAGCTCTGCCAAGAAAGAAGTATTAAGTCTCTTATAATTGGACTAGTTGAGAAAGAAAATATCCCAAAGAAAATGTTGTTGCTTTTCCCCTTTCCTTAGAAAACTATTACATTATAGGAAATACCTGGGTTTTGGTGGGTCTGCTTAGGGAAGGCTTGTTCTGTTGTCAAGTTCTCTCTCAGGGGCCCACAGTGACTTAAGTCTACCTGCTAGAGTCTAGAGTAAAACCTGCATGCTTGGTAAAGCATCTTGGGTATCTCTTCCCCCAAACACTTCGACCTGGGGAGAGCCTTAAGAACTAGGACAGAGGTAGTGTGGGTACAGAAGAAAGAAAGGAAGGAAGGAAGGAAGGAAGGAAGGAAGGAAGGAA
>NW_020954983.1:0-11691 GCF_900497805.2 Vombatus ursinus | reverse complement strand
GAATGTCTTCAACTTCACAGACCACACCCTGCGTCTGTTTAATCAGTACATGGAGGTAAGAGTGAACAAGTCCTTGCAGCTCTGCATAATGTACATACATTAAGGAACACCCTGGAAAGTAGACACAAGAGATCCCCTCAGCCAGCCAGAGGGGCTTCCAATGTAGGGATCCATTTTCACCATGGAAGGAAGGCATACACTGTTCAACAAAAAAAGGAACCAAAACAGACATGGTTCTGTCTTTCAAGAGCAGAATCCTGGACTTAGGATCATGTAGGCCTGGGTCATGATCCTTCTTCTGAGACTCTCTCTTAATGATAGTGGGCAAACCACTTCACACTCAGTGCCTCAGTTTTCTTCACCTGTGAAGTAGGGGTAATATGTGTAGAACATCCTTCACAGGATTGTTGTGGGACCTTTAAAACTACATATATATGTATGTATATATGTATATATATGCACACATACATATATATGCAGCTTGGTATTGCAGTGGATAGAGTGCCAAGCCTGAAGTCAGGAACTCTTTGTGAGTTCAAATCTGACCTCTGACACTTACTAATTGTGTGACCCTGGGCAAGTCACTTAACCCTGTTTGCCTTAGTCCATCATCTGAAAAATGGAAAAGGAAATGGCAAACCACTCCAGTATGTTTACCAAGAAAACCCCAAATATGGTCACAAAGAGTTGGACACAACCAAAATGACTCAACAACTACATATACACACATACATGCACACACATTCATATACTTACACATGTGTGTGTAAGAGAGAGAGAGAGAGAGAGAGTATGTATGTGTGTGTGTATGTGTGTATGTGAACATACTGGCTAACAAAGCCAGTCCCTAGTAGAAAAATAGCATATCCTTTAAAGATATGTAAGACACCCTTCCATAAGTGGTGGGGAAAGTGGCTTTTTTACAATTCTACTCCCCGCCTCTCCCCTGCTACTCCCCTCCTATGCCCAACACATATTAATCTAATAAAAGAAAAGTTTCCAACAATAGATTTTGAGGAGGTTGGACAGAGAACATTTTAAATAATAAACATGCCTATTCAAAACCATATTGGGGGACAAATTACCCTAGCATCGGCTCTGAAGTAACTGGGAACCATCCTACTGCAATACATGGTTCGGGAGATAAATTTAAACCATAATTTAGCCTTTTGACAGCCTTACAGGTTGAGGCCAAACGAAAGGTTCTCTTTCTTCTCAGCATAGAGACTAAAGCCGCATTGACATTCTGTGTACTAAACAACCCATTGTGTGACTTGGAGTTAAATGTCTTCCGTCAACCCTGTTTTGTAGAAATGTAGATACTTCTGCCTCATAGGACAGAGTGTAGCCTAGCAGATAGACACTTGGCCTCAGAACCAGCAAAACCTGGGTTCAAGTCCTAACACTGACACATGCTGGCTGCATGACCAGGGACGAGTCACTTAACCTTTCAGTGTTCTGGACAACTAAGAAATTAAGTGGCAGAGAAGTTAATGGCTTGCATTGGTAGAAGGAATTTCCTTACCTTGTACCAGTGACATATTTGGTCAAGTCCCTGCCTCCTGTCCCTTTAGGAATGAGAGCTGGAAGGAACCTTCTAAGTCGTCTAATCCAACTCCTTCCTTTTAGGGATGAGAAAATTGAGGTGAAGGTACTGAATCAAGGCCCCATGGAGCAAAAGCAAAAAACCTTTTATTGGTATATTTTGTTTCTATATCATCTTCATTTCTGAATGTATACATATAATATATATGTAGGTATTTATGTGTGTTTATATATATGTGTGGGGGGGGTGTATATATATAATATATATATTTTGTATATATATGTATATATATATATCTTTACACCTTCCTTATTCCCTGCCAATGAGCCAATCCCTTGTTACAAAGAATAAACAATAAAGAGGGGGAAAAAACAGTTTAGTAAAACCAGTGAACACATTAACTTTGACTAATATATTTTCACTAATCAGGACCTAGCTGTATGTGCGCTATTGCAGACCCATAGCTGGCCATCCTTGGTAAAGCAATGGAGGTGGCATTTCTCAACTCTTCTCTGGACCCAGTGCACTTTGCTACATCTGTGTGAGATTCATTGCCTGCCTTGGGAAGGCTTTGTTCAGTTTGTCCCCTGCCAGTAGCTGATCTGAGAACCTATGCCTCTGGTCTTGAAACCAAGTGGAAAGCAGGCATTTTTCCCTCTGAGTTTAACCAGCTTTACAGAAAGAAAGAGAAAGAAAGAGAGAGAAAGAGAGGGAGGGAGGAAAGAAAGAAAGAAGGAAAGAGAAAGAAGAAACCTATCTTAGTTATTTCATCCACAGAAAGGACTTGATTATCTGGAAAGGGTTTAGGATTTGATAATGGACAGGTGACCGCCTTAGCCCCCAGCCAGGGATTGGACTAGCAGAGACCATCAAGTCTAACCCTCTCGTTTTATAAGAGGTCTGGGGAAGTTAATTGAATAGCCTAAGGTCATAAATTTCACATCAAAGGTAGAATTTGAACCCAAGTCCTTCGATCCCAGAACCCAGTGCTCTTTTTATTGTGACATCTTAATATTTTCATCATATAATCATTGGACCAATGATACATGCAAAATGCTTTGCAAACCTCAAAGTGCTATACAAATGCTAGCCGTAATATTTTATTATGATTATTATTTGTATTGTATTTTACCCTCTGCCCAAGATAGAAAGAATAGAGATACAGGAGGTACATACTTCTCCAGAGGTAGAGAAGAAAGGGACCTTAAAGGCCACTGAGTCCAACTGCCCTGAATTTACAGATTAGGAAACTGAGGCAGGCAGCAGTTTAGTGAATTGCTCAGGGTCACACAAACTCTCAAGTGTGAGGCTCCTGGTGCAGGTCTTCAAGTCTGAAGGCTGGGTAACCACTTAGGAAGAACGCTGCATTATGCAGCCTCTGAGGCCCCTTTCAATTGAGATTCTGGGACTCTGGGACCTCCTGGAGACCCACGAGCAGCTTCATCCTCAGGTGGCTGTTCTGTGGTTCTCAGACATTTTATCCCCTTGGTGCTCCCCCTACCAAAAGTCTTCTGAAACACTGAATGCTCAGAGGCATGCTGGTAAATGTTTAATAACTGGCTCTCCAGGAAAAAAAAATGTACACAGGACACACTTTTAAGGTTAATCTACATTAGTAACATTTTCTCCATGACTCTTAAGCCAGTGTAATGAACGAAACAATAAATGTGTGCCCTGATTTGTAGTATTTGCTGATTTCTTAGGGGTAAATGCTCACACTGAAAATTGGACAATTTGCTCTCAGGAGGTTAGAGCTGGCTCCAGCATGCCCCTGTGTATGCCCCACACAACCCCTCTGTCTTTTCCCACTTACTCTTTCCCTCCAGGAAATAAAAAATACTCTGAGCCACTGATTAAGCTGCAGTGTTTTGGGTTGAGAAGAAAGGGCTTAAGACTATCCAGAAAGAACTGCAGTCTGGCAGTCCTCCATTAGTTTATCCATGTGCATATCGATCAGTTTCTAGGATCCTCCCCACCCCCAATAAGTGCTCTCTCCAATTAGAGTCACTGATCAAGGAAGAGTTGAATGGTCAGATCTTCAATAAATAGATACCTTAAGCAGGTATAAAATAAACTTATACATGTCACCAATGAATGTGGTGGTGGGTGTGTGTGTGTGTATATAAATATATGTTTATATATTTATCTCTTAATTCAGTTTAATAATTAATTCAATAAGCATATCATGTTCTTCTTCTAGATCGTTCCCAAGCTAAACATGTCCAAGCTCCTTCAATACACACACACACACACACACACACACACACACACACACACACACAGAAAATTCATTAGGTGCCCTTCTGATTATCCTTGAATCTGAAAAGTTAGCTTTCTTTGTTTAGTTTAGAAGTTGTTCCTGCAACATTATGAAATCTTGTCTGGAGTTCACAGTAGTTTAAAAATTTCACAGTATATTCAGATTACAAAAATCTTGAGTTTCATACCAGGAAGCCAAGATCAAACAAAACTTTGATATGAAAATATCCATGAGCAAGGCATAAAAGTTTACTTTAACCAACTTTCACCTCCCCTGCCCCTCCTTTATGACTGAGGGATAAATAGAACATTTGTTCACTAGTTGTTTTTGCCTGCTGTAGACTCTGTCAATATAGAAACATAGTTAACATTGCTCCAACCTTTCATAAACCTGTATACCTATTTCTTTTATTATCTACCCAGCATGCTCAGCTTAATTACAACTTATCAGAGCCAGAAGGTTGGGCTTTGCAGTGTTGTCTTTTGGGACTAGCCTCTCTCCCCAGCCTAGTGCACTCTGGGCCTTATTCCCACCACCACCCAGTTGGAATGCGCTTAGGGAATGTAAACTATTTTTAATGTTAGCCTAAGTAAACAGTGATCGGGAAGATGAATCTCCAGGGGGAAAAGACTATGCAATGTACCATGAAACCAAATACGAGGCATTTAGGGATTACACATTGTTGTCAATTATCTCTATGACTGCTACCTCTATTAGTGCTTTGGATCAAGATTTGGCTGGAGGGCTAGCTGCGGAGGAAGTGGAGAAACAGTAGAGAAGTCTGACTGACTTTAATAATAATAATAGTAGCTAATATTTATATAGCTTTTTTTTTTTGGTGAGGCAATTGGGATTAAGGGACTTGCCCAGAGTCACATAGCTAGTAAGTGTTACGTGTCTGAGGCAGGATTTGAACTCAGGTCCTCCTGATTCCAGGTCTGGTGCTCTATCCACTGTGCCACCTAGCTGCCCGCATACAGCTTTTTAATGTTTGTGAAACACTTTATAAATATTATTTCACTTTATCCATGCAACAATATTTTGAGGTACATGCCATTATTATCTCCATTTTACAGATGAAGAAACTGAGGCAGACAGAGGTTAAGTAACTTACCCAGGGTCACACAGCTACGAAGTGCCTGAGGCAGGATTCTACCTCAGGTTTTCCTGCCTCCAAGTCCAGTGTTCTATATGATGTGCCTTCTAGCTGCCTCAAACAAAAATACAAGTGTAGCCACCCGATAAGGTTCGTTGGCTTTCCCCTAAACACTATGTTAGGTCAAAAGACTTTACAGAAGACACTTTGTTTCAAAGACTCCATTCCCAATCTGGCTTCAGTCCGTCTTTGCAGACATTTCATATTACCCCTCCTGAAGCACTCTGCATTCTAGTAAAATGTCCCGTCACAAAAAGTTAGAATATTCCTTTATACCACATTCCATTTCCTGCCTCTGCACCTTTGCATAGGCTGACCCGCCATCCCTGAAATGGTCTCCCTCTTCAGCTCTATTTCTAAGAATCCCTCATTCCATTCAAGACTCAATGTGCCACCTCCTGTAATAATAACTAACACTCAGATAGCATTTCAAGGTTTACAAAACCTTCAGAACACTGGGAGATGGGTGCCATGATTATCCCCATTTTACATATGAGAAAACTGAGGCTAAGAGGTTAAGTGATTTGTCTAGGATCACATAGCTAATAAGTAGCTAAAGCATTATTTGAATCCAAGTATTCTGAGTCTTGAGTTGGGTACTCTATCCACTACGTAATCTACCGCTCCTCGTTTCCAGCCCCTCCTCTCCCAAATTGCTTATTACCATTTGCATTTTTGTCTCTGCCTTTGCCTAGCACAGTGCTTGGCATATAACAGGTCCTTAATAAATGCTTGTTGGGTTGGATTGAATTAAAATAAATATGATGGACTAGACCAACAGTGTTGTAATGAAGATGTCATGACTTCACAATGGAGTTTGGACATAATGTCTTGACAATGACATTTTATGTCTCTTGAGAGTCAGTGTGAAATAGTCAGTAGGATATCGGTTTGAATTCAAGAAGACCTGGGCTCAAGTCCCATCTCAGAGACTTACTGGCATGTGACTTGGGGCAAATTTCCTAGCCCCTCTTAGCTGTAAAATGAGAGGGTTGGACATGATGGCCTTCCTAAGCATAGGTCTGACCAAGTGCCCTACTGCGCCCTATTCAATAAACTCCAGTGGTTTCCTCTCACCCCCAGGATCAAATATAAAACCTTCTGACATGCAAAGCCCTTCATAACTTCTCTCCGCCTCCCTCACGTTTCCAGTAACATCTTACACCCACCTGCCACACCCAACATATTCTGTGATCCAGTGATGCTGGCCCCCTGCTATTCTTCAATAACACACTCCATCTGCTAACTTTGGGCACTTTCTGACTTTCCCCCAGGCCTCAAATTCTCTCCCTCCTCACCTCTGCCTCCTGGCCTCCTCTGCCTCCTTCAAGACCCAGCTAAAATCCCACCTTCTTCAGGAAGCCTTTCCCAATCCCCCTTAATTCTAGTGCCTTCCCTTTGCTGCTCATTTCCAATTTATCCTGTACACAGCTCATTTGAACATGTTGTCTCCCTCACTGTATACTGTGAGCTCCTCAAGAAAAGAGACTGTCCTTTACCTTTCTTTATGTCCCCAGAACTTAGCACCACGCCTGGCACATAGCAGATACTTCATAAATACTTATTGACTAACTTCTCAGGTCCCTTCCAGCTCTCCATCTATGATCTAGGGAATGTTTTTACAAAATCACAATGTCTGGGGGAACCTGACCCCCATTCTACATTACCATGTCATTACCTTTGCATTTGTTTACTAGATCTGTCACTGACGCTAAATTACCAATAGATTTGTAGACAGGAATCATATCATGTACTTCTTTTGTATTGTTAATAGTGCCCCATGCATGCACAGCTCAGCTCATCATGGACTTCAAATACCTGCTTGTTGATTGAGCCTTTGGTGGATATAAGGGTATCCTGGTGACAAATGGCTATTATTTGGGGACAGCAACTTTCAGCATGATGTGCATGAGCCCTTCCTTTGACCAAACAATCTCCTGGGCAGCATTGGATGTCTTTTTTCCAATCAGAATCTTTGCTTTTTCCTTTGACCTTTTTTTTTCCTTTTCCTTTTCCCTTTCTGAAAATGGGCAGAACCTAGTTCTTGAGAATTCTGACATAATTTGTACTTCATGACCAGACACTTCAGATGTCTAGTCACATTGCCTAATGGGGGAAATTTTATTTATTATTCAGTTTAATTCAATAAGCATAGCATGTTCCCCTAAGCCTTCTCTTCCCCAGATTAAATATGCCCAGTTCTTTCAGTTAAGACATATATGACATGATCTTGAAACTTTTCAGTAACCTATTGGTCCTCCTCTGAAAACTCTTGAATTCCATCAGTGTCCTTTCTCAAATGTGGCACTGAAAAATTAATATTGTATTCCAAATTTGCTCTGACCAGGGGAGAGTACAGGGAGTTATCCCCAATTTATCCAGTATATGTCATTTTTGTACATAATTGTTTTCTTATTAGACTGTGAGTTCCTGAAGAGCAGGGACTGGTTGTTTTGTTTTGTTTGCCTTTCTCTGTGTCCTCGGCTCTTAGTACGGTTCCTGGCATATAGTAGGCGTTTAATAAATTCTTGTTGACTGACTCATTCACTCTCTAGTCCTAGACACTGTGTCTCTCTTATTATCATCTAAAATTCCATTACGTTCCTTGGCCACCATATTGCCTCACCTTGAGCTTGTAGCCCACTAAAATCTCCACATTAAAAAACAAAACAAAACAACACATTTCTTTCTAGCCATACGTTTTACAGTTCTGTTTGTTTTTTTAAACCCAAGTTTAAGACTTCATATTCATTCCTATTACATGTCATCTAATTCAGATTGATTGAAAGGCTAGTCTGTCAAGGCTTTTTTGAATTCTGACCCTGACTAGCATGTTAGCTCTCCTTTCCATCTTTGTGACATCTTGAAATTTGATGATTATGCTACACCTGGGTCCAAATCACTGAAAAAAATGTTAAACAGTAGGCCCAGGCACATATCCCTGGGATATCTGTTGGAGTGCTCCTTCCAAATTGTCATTGACCCATTAATGGCTACTCTTTGGGTCTGACCAATTAATTAGCTCTCAGCGTATTATGATCCAGCTCATATCTCTCCACCATTTTCCCAAGTAGCATGAGATACTTTATTCATATACTTTGCTAAAATGTAGCTGAAATATATATGTATATATTCTATATATGTATATATATCCATATATGCACACATATATATGGATATAGCAACATCTATATGTATATACACATTCATATTACCTTGTTGTGTATATACATATAGACATTTAGGTATATGTATATGTCTTTCTCTCTATTTTATATATATATATATATATATATATATAAATACTACACATTAAGAGTAACTTCAACTAACCTTATTTCCTTTTTTCTTTAGAGTGTCACTAGAGAACTGGATCAGGAAAAAATATATGTATGTGTATACCCATACTTATATACACACATGTACGTACATATACATGTACATACATATATCTACATATATACTCACATAGAATTTTCTTTACCTGGTAGTCTAGTAATGAAGTTAGTAGTTGAGGTTAGTCCTGCATGACCCATTCTTGATGAAGCTAATGCTGACTCCTTTACCCGAATTGAATTAAATTCATCAAGCATTTATTAAATGCTAGCTCTATACAAGGCACTGTGTTAAATACTAGCAATAAAAAATCAAAATAGAAAATAGTCTTTGCCCTTGAGGTACTTACATTGTCCTGAGGGTGGGAGTGGTGAGGGGAAGGATAGCAAGCTGGAAGAGGGAGAGAACATTATGTTCACAGAAAAGTGAATCCAAGATAATTTAAGGAGGAGAACATTAACCACCACAGGGCACAGTGAGGGGGTACTTGATTTGAGCCTTGAATGAAGCAAAGGATTCTAAGAAGTGGACAAAAGGAGAAAGTTCATTCCAGGCATGGGGGACACCTGTGCCAATGACTAGAGGCAAAAGATTTAGGGTCAGTTTAGAGACTAGCAAATAGGCAAGTCTTACTGCAATATAGAGTGAGTGGTGAGCACTGCTTCCTTTTCTAGAAGTTCACCAGTCCTTTTCATAATATATTGTAGAGTTGTGGAAGGAATCAAAGTCAAGGTCTGTAGTTCATCATTTGCAGAATCTTTTCTCTACCCTTTTTTTGGAAATGTGGAAAACAGTTACCTTTCTCCAATCCTCCTATAGTACTCATTGCTTTCCCTATGATCTTTCAAATATCACTAACAGGTTGCACAGTGTATAGAGCACAGGGGTCTAGAGTCAAGAAGACTTATTTTCCTGAGTTTAAATCTGGTCTCAGACACTTACTAGATGTGCGACACTGGGCAAGTCACTTAACCTTACTTAACCCAGTGTCCTCATCTATAACATGAGCTGGAGAAGGAAATGGCTGAGCACTCCAGTACCTTTGCCAGGAAACCCCTAATGGGTCATGAAGAATCAGACCCAAGTGAACCACAGCCACAACAACCACAACAACCACAACAATGACTCCTTAGTCACATCTGCCAGTTGTTTCTTTGTCTGAGGAGGTAGTTTATCTGAGCCTGGTGGCTTAACTTATCAAAGGCAACTGGGTGATTTCTTACCATCTCCCTACTTCCTTTGGGTATCAGATCACTATTTGCTTTTTTCCCAAGATTAGTCTTCTTAGCAGGAAAAAGAGAAGCACTTTTATCCTTGAACAACTCTGCCTTCTCTCTGTCATACATTGTCATCCCATCTTCCTTGAATAGTGGCCCTATTCCTTCTTTGATCCTCCTCAGTTCATTATGAACTTGGACATTAAAGACTGTTTTTATGGGATGCTTCTGAAGACCAATACTTAAATAATCAAATAAATCTATGATCAAATGGATGTGAATGTTTCCTGCAGTCATGGAGATTGTAACCTATCCATGCCTGCCCATCCTGTGTGACTTCTGTAACTTGCAGTTGTTTTTCCATTAGAGGTAATGATTTTATGTTGAGTTTTTCACACTGTTTGGTCTTCCCATGTCTGTCTCCATTCTTTTCTAGCATCCAAGATGCAGGGGATTTTTCTCTGTGTAAGTCTAAGTAACCTATACAGAGAGAGCTGTAACCCTGGCATCATCAGCACCACGATCTAACTGAATGAAGAAGGCTAGACTAAATAATTTTTTAACAAGAAATTTAACTGAGGGTTTAAAGACACACACACATACACACACACACACACCACACATCTCCTAGAGACCATTGTTATATTTCTAAGACACCATAGTGACTTCTGAGAAGAGCTAGCATTTATTTATCACTTTAAGTTTTGCAAAACATTGTACATATGTTATCTAATTTGATCCTTACAACAACCAGGAAGGTAGATACTATAATTATTCCCATTTTATGTGTGGGGAAACCAAGACTGATAGAATGCAATGCCTTGCCCAGAGTCAGTAAATGTTTGAGATAAGATTATAAACTCAGATCTTTTTGACTTGAGGTCAATTGGTCAATAGGTGTGTGACAATGGGCAAGTCAATTAACCCTATTTGCCTCAGTTTCCTTGTCTATAACATGAGCTGGAGAAGGAAATGGTAGAGCACTCCAGTATCTCTGCCAAGAAACCCCTAATGGGGTCATGAAGAACCAGATAGAATTGAATAACAACAATGATGACTCCAATACTCTATCCACTGTGCCACCTGAGCACCAGTTTCACATAGGACAGTTACTATTAGGAACCAGAGGTGGTTTCCTGGTTTTTTTTCTCTGAGGATAGAAAAAACACTGGCCCTTCAAGGTAAGCCCCATTGCTGCCTGGGACAGCTTTCTGATGAGCTGTTCTAAGCTCATGCTAATTCCTGATTAGGGGTACCAGAAATGCTTCTGGCTAGAGATCATGGAATGCTCCTTGAACACATATCAAAGGTAACCTGGCTCAGGGCTGAAGCTAACATGGTTGCCCCATGAGGTTTTGCCCAAGGAGCCCACATCCAAGGGGAATGCTTTCTCCTTCTTTTAAGTGATTTCTGTCCCCACATCTCATAGTCCTCTCTCAATCTGTTCTGTTGCATAACTTCAGGCTTTTCTCCTCAGCCCTCATGGGGTAAGGGTGAGAGAGACTGCTGTCTCTTCTGTTGCCGTTGCTTCCATGTTTGGACTGTCTTCTTGGGCTGCTTCTATGATCACCAACCTCAATTCAAAAGTTTTTGCCCCAGATAAAAATATTGCAAATTAGAGTCCCAGCCCATCCTTTAAGGTGCGTGTGTATAGCTCTGCCCTCTACCCATTGCGCTATTCATACCAGGGAAAGTACATGAAGAACAGATAAGGATAGGATACATTCTGAACCTTTTGACTTGAATGTAGGAAGAGTAAAAATGGTTATTTTCTATAAATAGCATCTATTTGGAATGGCAACATAATAAGTGTGTGGAAATTACCAGCCCCTATTGATAAATCAGAATTTTTTGTAGCCAATAGGAGGAAATATCAAAATCAATTATTCCAGTATGGCACTAGGGGAGATGGATAGAGTTTTTTTAATCTTGCTAGGAAGAAGTTAAATATATATGATGTGCTTTCAATGAATATACTTGTAGAAATGTGAGATTTAGAGCTTGGAGGGATCTTAGAGATCACTGTGATGATAAATCTTTACAGATAGATAAACTGAAGTCCAGAGTATTTAAATGACATCCCATGGGGGCCAGAGAAAAGAATGTGCCTTTGGTTCAAAAAAATGAATTATCCTAATCATCAACCTTCTGCCTAGGGAGTAGTTTACTTCCATGG